>NC_085940.1:12812500-13125000 GCF_963556715.1 Cydia fagiglandana | reverse complement strand
CCATTAACTCGGGTTTAACCGGTTAAACCTAGAGTTACGATGGTTACCATTCAAATTTGACACTGGGTTAACGGTTTAAACAATCAATCTCGGGTTAGTGGGATGGTACAAGTGGCCCTAAACAAAATATAAATAATAAATAATATAAATAATAATAAATCATGGACTTTTTGTTCAGTGCAATTATTTTTCTCATTCAATTTCGTGGAAAAAAGTTTTGTTGCTATTGAAATCCTGAGGGATTGAGTTTCCAAACGAAAACGTGACGCCGTTTCTTTAATGGCTAAGCTCTTTTTAATTTACAATCATTACCTTAATGGCTTCCAAAATTACATTGCTTCAATGTAACTTTTTTTTATTTTCAAAGGGGTTTTGTTATATAATTTCAAACTTAATTGTTTTACTTTAGATGGCTAGAGCTATTGATTCTAGAATGGTATTAAAACTAAGAAAAAGCCGTCCACACAGCCTAACTAGACAGAGTTGCACATTGCACAACCATGTTTTGTGATAATAAGACGTCAACTTTTGTAAGTCAGTGTTATTGAATAGGAGCCATACAGCAACGACTAATACTAGATATCCCTTACAGGGATAAGTTCGCCTTTGTACTTCCATTACTGTAATTTATTTTTGTAAACCTGTAATAAAGTGATTACTACTACTAATACTAAACCTATCAAATTAGAGGTAAACTTTCTGTTAAATGAATCAATTTTACGTATATTTAAATTGATTCAGACATACAAATAATAAGATTAACGTTTGCATATGAAGTTTCTATAAAAGTCAAGCGATAACTGCATTTAATTATTTATAAACTGGACGTGTCTGAAAATAAATAAAGCAAGCAGACGTCATTATCTAGTTGATGAATATTGATCAGCTAGATAACAACAGCTAGATAACAACAACGGCGTTAAGTAATATTTGATGAATACAGTCATTTTGCGCCCGAGCGAAGGAATAATGTTAATAGAATGGAATTTTATCGGAAAGTGTCTGTCATGTTTTGACGATTCCGAGGGGGCCTAGCCAGATAATCGTTAAAAAACAATTGACACTTAAATTATGTATGGAAATGATCGCGTCACTTTTCGTTCTCATCTGATAAATGAATATGTTTTCTAAGTTTCGATTAGCGTTAGACATAAACGTCTGTCATCTTGGCAACCGCCCCCGAATTAAGAAGAGTATTTTTATACATATTTTTAATTGACTTCCGAGGGCCTACTTTACTAAGTCACTATAAGATGCCTATAACATGCCTTCTTGAGCTTATCGTGGGGCTTAGTCAATTTGTGTAAAAATGTCCTATAAAAAAAAAAAAAAGTGACAGTAATGTACCTAGACTTACAGTTATATCACTACATCTTATAAAACAAGGTCCCCTGCCGCGTCTGTCTGTTTGTGTTTGTGTGTTTGTTCGCGTTAAACTTACAAACTACTTCTTCTTGAGGACGAGTAATTCTTGAGGAAGGTTTAGGTGTATTTGTTAACCCGTAAGAAGCCGGGCGGATCGCTAGTAAAGTATAATATCATGAATAGCAGTTGCTTGTAGCCATTGACATTGCTAAGCTATTTTAATTAGCCGTAATATCAAGTAACATGGAGGTGGATTTTGATTTAACAATTTGTTACGATCGTTGTCTTGTTTTAATACGACTGTAGCGATCTGCATAAGGCATCTCACGCGAATCATTAAATACGAGCCCAATGACTGTCATGCCTAATGACACGACTTTCATTGCATTACTCTTGGCAATCAGCATGAGCCGATGTGACCTTGAACATTCAAGGTCACATCAAAACAAATAAAATCTATAACAAACAATAAAAACAGAATCGGCCTATGTTGTCATTAAAAGCAGTCTTTGCTTTTTGTTATTTGTTTATTTCTGATTTAGACTAAACACGAGCTTTTATCTGATGTCATTAAGTGTTTATATAAGATATTATTGATGAAATAACAAGTTTGTTTTATAAATTGTACAATTTTATTTACAGTTTCTAATTTCGCGTTGTAAGAGTACAATAGTATAACGTTTTACAGTAGGTACATGTGGCCCTTTAAATTTTCGACATACATAGTTACGCAATGCGCTAATTATCACACTTGTGCGGTAAAGTAGCACAATAAGTACTATAAAATAAAAAATGATAACGTAACCTTGACAAAGTTCATGTTCAAGATAACATACCTAAACTGTATAAACCATTTCTCGTATCTCTCTCGCATGTCTCGCACGTCTCGCATTTACAAACATTTGTTGTGACAATTTTCTAAACGATTTTTATATAATTGAATATGTATAAGAATTTCCTGGATGCAACGACGGGCATCAGTAATGTAACTATAAAGGGCCGTCAACTCATAATAGATCACTGGTTGGTCGACATGGCACTCAAAAGCCCAAAACTACCCCAATAATCCTCCTTGAGTCGTGCTCATAGCTGAGGGTCGTGACCTCTATAAATTACTTTTCGAACGATTACTTTCCACGTGTTTCGCTCTTCGGCAGTGTGAATGGCCTCGTGAACTTTCTTGCCGAAGTTGTCACTGATTTGATCAGTCCATCGCATAGGACTTCTTCCTCTTCGATATCCCTCTTTTTTGCCTGTTTTCAACATTTTCTCCAGAGTGTCGTGTCTTCTAGCTATGTGACCGAAGAAGTCAAAGATTCTGCGTAGACAGATCCTCGATAGTCTCAGGGTGATTCCCACTTCGCATAGGATAGACACATTCATGCGGCGGGCTGTCCAAAGAACGCGTAACATTCTCCTCCAGCACCACATTTCAAATGCGTCAATCCGTAAGCGGTCAGCTTTTTTGAGGGTCCAAGTTTCAGCCCCATAGAGGAAGATTGAGAACACCAGTGTCCTCACCAGCCTAACCTTTGTCTTCAAAGAGATTGCCCTATCTGACCAGACCGAAATAATAATATTAATAAAGTATAATGTACCTATTTATTATTTCCTAGATCCGCATCTTAATTAATGCAATTTTATTAAAACAAATTGCTTCTCTTTAAAGTTACAGACTTATTTACCATTCCGACCCATTTCTATTGCTCGTTAATCATTATTCATTCTGTATAACGATAAATCACGGAACTTATCTGTCTTCCTTTCCGTATGTTTTCTAGGAATAATATATTTTCTCTTAACATTTCCTTTAGTTTTTTTTCTATATTGTTGATTTGTATCTTCCGTGATCATTGATCAATGAATATTTTCCGCTAGTCAGAAGCAGGAAATTGAGTGGGTTAATTTAGTCTGACTACAGTTCTAGTTTTATTTTCATCATTCATAAATTAATTAAGTTCTCGTTTTAATTACTTTAAAAGCTTCTAAATTGTTAAAAAATTTCGTTGGATTTATCGTTATGAAATTGTCACCTTAAAATATAATTAATTCGAGTTCGACAATGTTTAAATAAATAAAAAGACAAAAGAATATAGATACTTCATCCATACTATAATATTATAAATGCGAAAGTGTGTCTGTCAGTCTGTCTGTCTGTTACCTCTTCACGCTTAAACCGCTGAACCGATTTAGTTAAAATTAGGTAAGTAGTTTGAGTCCAGGGGAAGGACATAGGATACTTTTTATCTCAGAACTCACCCCTTAAGGGGGTGAAAAGGGGGGTGTAAATTTGTATGGGCAATCAATAACCGTTGCACCGATTTAGTTGAAATTTGGTATGGAGATAGTTTGAATCCCGGGGAAGGACATAGGGGAGTTTTTAAAATTCTCCCTTTAAGGGGATGATAAGGGGGGTGGAAGTTTGTATGGGGAATCGTTAAAAGCAGATTGGGTAAAAATAAGCTACACAAATTACTAACTCCACGCAGACGAAGTTGCAGGCAAAAGCTAGTATTTTTATAAAATGTACAGTTGCCATTAGGTATATCGGAGGGGCCAACGTTTTGAGCGCCTTGGCTGGCCCGATATATCTGATGATGAGTGTGCCTAAGACTTATAATATAATAAGCATGTATGGCGTAACATAATAAAACACAGACAACATTAAAAAATTACGAGACCTGCTCAAGAAACCATACCACGCTCTAAAGTCATTAAGAGGAAAAAAGGCAATTGTGTTTAATGTTTTCTTATAGCCTTATTATATTAGAACACCGCTCGTAAGTCGGCTCTTATTAGATCAAGTCTGGCGAAGCTTCCGTATGGGAAAATAATTTTCCATCATGGGCCCACTCTCTGGGGAGTTTGCGTCACGGGACGCGGGGCAAATTAATATTGTTTCTTGAAGATATTTATGAATTACTTCTTTTTCCTGAAACTAAATTGTATCCATTAATTATTAATATTATGAATGCGAAAGTTAATTTCCGCAGATAAACGAAATTCTATATTAAAAATTATTTCAGCCCTTTCTAACATATTTACGAGTTGCGAATTACATATTCGGCTATTTGCACGTATGTCCTACGTTTTATAGTAGGTACATACGGCCCATTTTCGACATGCGGTAAAGTAGCAGCATATGTAGGTACTGTAAAAAAATTAAGATGCAGAATAAGCTAATCTTCTGCGAGAAAATGACACAAATTTGCCTTGTATAACAAGGCGGCGGCGATAATCTCATTAAACACATCAGCACATTTATTTATATGAAGATTAACAGTCTTCATTGTTAGGTTGTCTCTGCTCCTTAATGAGATATGAGATTAGTGATCCTGCCGCTTACGCAGACCCGACGCTTACTTTGAAACCATCACAATATATGAAAAAGTATTTTTTTTTACAATTCTACCTACTCGTATACATAACCATTTATAAAGATTTTATTGTGAAAATAGTTCTACATATTTTAGTTAGAACTGACAGTTAACTCATATGCGAAACATATTCATCCAGTCATTATTGTATTTTTATTTATAAACTGGAAGGGTACTCTGACAGGTGTCATCTCCATACAATAGGGAATATTAGGCAAAGCTCTGCGTCCTGACGGCACGGGTAGTGCTCTATGAACAGAAGGGTGTCCGGAGCGTGAGGGCCATGACGTGCGGGGTTCCACAGGGGTCAGTCTTGGGTCCACTCCTGTGGAACATCGGTTACGATTGGGCGATCCGGGGGGTGCAACTTCCCCGCATGGTCACCGTGTGTTATGCGGACGACACACTAGTGGCTGTGCGGGGAAAGGAGCTGGAAGAGGTGCTCAGGAGGGCGGCAGTGGCGACAGAGCTCACAGTGCAGCGCATAGAACTCCTGGGCCTACGGGTCGCCCTGCCAAAGACCGAGGCCATGGTCCTCGGCCGAACGAGGGGGTGGGGGCGGCTACCGGTGGGCACCGCAGTGAGGGTCGGGGGTGAATCTGTCCAGGTCAAGGCCCACATCAAGTACTTGGGCCTTGTCCTGGACAGAAAGTGGACATTCGAGGAGCACTTTGCACGGCTGGCTCCTCGGCTCGTGGGTGCTGCCTCGGCTCTGGGCCGCCTACTGCCAAATTTGGGGGGGCCGAATGCGCCGTGTAGGCGGCTGTATGCGGGGGTCGTCCGGAGCATGGCGCTCTACGGGGCGCCAATTTGGGCCGGACGGCTGACGAGATGCACGAAGGCATTGCTCCGTCGGCCACAGAGGGTGGTGGCCCAGAGGATGGTGAGGGCCTACCGCACCACTTCTCACGCAGCGACATGCCTTCTTGCCGGCACCCCGCCTTGGGAGCTGGACGCGGGGGTGCTAGCGGAAAGGTACTGGTGGAGGGCGGAAGCGAGGGGGCGTGGGGAGCCCCCAGACGCGGAAGAGGCCGAGAGGGTGTCGCGGGCAGCCGCGGAGCGCCTACGAGATCGATGGAGAGATGCCCTGGAGGATAGCTACTATGGAACCCGAACCATAGGGGCTATTCTCCCGGTAATGGATGAGTGGGTGGATCGGGGCAAGGGGGCCCTGACATATAGGGTGACGCAGGTGGACACGGCTGCTTCGGACACTACCTGCACAAGATACAGAGGGAGCCGGGGCCCCAGTGCCACGAATGTGGAGCGGCGGACGACACGGCTCAGCACACTCTAGAAGAGTGCAATCGCTGGGCCGTGGAAAGAGCTGCCCTCAGGGCGACCACGGGGGTAGCGGACCTCTCGCTACGCAGCATAATAGCGGCGATGCTGGGTAGCGAGAGGAAATGGGAAGCGGTGGCCTCCTTCTGCGAAGAAATCATGTCACAGAAGGAGGCGGCGGAGAGGATGCGAGAAGCAGCTGCTGACGCGCTTCCTCTCCGACGTAGACGGCAGGGTCGAGGGCGAAGAGCGTATGCTCGCCTCGAGCCCCAGTAGGGCTAGCGAGTACTGTACTGTACTGTAGCGAGTATCAAGCGTTTCTGATCCTCCCCCAATGTGAGGGGGCCCTGGCGATAAGCCGGGGCTGCCGGAGGGCGCCGTGGTGGGATGTCATCCTAGTCGATCCCAGTGCGCCCTCACGAACGGCAGAGAGGGTGAAACGCCGGAGTGGGTTTAGTGGGTAGGGCCAAATTCTCCCCCTCTCTTGTCAGGAGAGGGGAAAGGAGCGGCGAGTCCCACACACCGTGCGTCAACGCATTCCCACTCCGTCAAAAAAAAAAAAAAAAGGTGGCACCTTTGTGGCACATACAGTAAACAAACCACATTGACACATCACACGTCACGTCAATCACATGGCCTACCGCGAAACAAAAAAAATCGAAATTTCGTTACCTATCTAATCTCTCTATCACTCTTGCATATTCGAACGATAAAGAGGCAGGTGACTACATTTTGATTTTCGCGTTTACCGGTAGGCCCTTTGTTAACAAACCGCCTTGATGCATCAATGTCATATTTTATTGTCTGTGAAAACTTGTCATTAAACAGTTTAAGGCACAGTATGTATAAGTTAGTCTATGAATTTACTGAGGCGGTAGTGCTGCACTCTGGTGGCAGAACATTGCAGTAATATCCCCTATTTATAAACTACAAATCCCAAATGTCGCAATATTTTTTTTATTTCTAATGTTCCTTAATGTAAAATGATTATAGTTGCAAATATAGTGTTAAAATATATAGGTATTGACATGTATTCTATCAGCGTAGGGTTTCCAGTTTGAAAACACTATATCGCTAGCGACCCGCCCCGGGTTCGCACGGGTTGACAAATGATAGGTACACTTAAACCTTCTCCAAGAAATACTCTATTTATAGGTGAAAACCGCATGAAAATCCATTCAGTAGTGTTTGAGTTTATCGCGAACAAACATACAAACACAAAACAGACAGACGCGGCGGCGGTGGGGGACTTATTTTTATAAGGTGTACTGTACGGCTACCACTAGTTTTGACATTGACAGAATAGATACGCTCGCGTCTACGTAAATTACTTTCTATACATCTCGCTTGTACTAACGCTACGTCTTACGTAGGCGAACAACGCGCGAACGCGGCGCGGCGCGGCGCGGCGAAATCAATCCTTTGATGCCCATAGAAGTGTCCTACGTAAGCGATCTCGTTGCGAACGCGGTGCGGCGCGATTTGCACGCGAATGTCAGGCGGCGCGGCGCGGCGCGGCGCGGCGGCGGCCGCTTTCGCCGCGCCGCGCCGCGCCGCGTTCGCGCGTTGTTCGCCTACGTAAGACGTAGCGTTATATGCGAGTACGAGCGAGATGCATAGAAAGTAAGTTACTTAGACGCGAGCGTATCTGTCAATGTCAATACTAGCGGTAGTGGTTCTGGTGTAGTGATATTCTATACTTAGTTATTTATATTATTTGTTGCTATATTGAAATAAGTGGAGTATATTTATAATATAATATGTATAAAGTTGGTAGTAACTTAAACACACTGGGACAAAATACATTTCACGGCCTCCTAAGCCACTTTAGATTGTTTGAAGACTACACACAGAAATTAGATACCCAAGCCCCAAGCGATCCATTCGACATGTTTCTAATGGACGCAAATGAGGGGTATACTCATCAAATATTTGTACTACAGAGTAACATTTCAGCCATTTATGACAAATTGATTGACATATACGTTCCACAAAAACGTAATTTTATTAACTATAGTCAGACCGTAAAGGTCTGCAGCGATTTTGATAGCCCACGCAGTGCAAGTGTCATTTTAAACGTCAAACTTCCATGAAATTATGACGTATACATAACACTTACACTGCGTGGGCTATCAAATCCGCTGCAGAGTTTGTCTGGTGCGACTATATGTGCTATATTGCTTTAACTATTTAACATGATTAAAACAATATAAAAAAAAATAAACTAGGACAAACAAAACTTAATTAATTATAATTACTTACACACTTAAAACAATGTAAGTAGTGTGTTTGTGCCGCTTTTCGGCCACAACTTTTTCGATAGAGGGCGCCAGTATGTATGCGTAAGGTAGTGACAATTTAGTTCACCCTACTCCCCGCTAGATGGCGCCACTGTCTATGCGCAACGTTAGTTCCAAAGGTCTCCGCTAGATGGCGCCACTGGTTAGTTCACCCTACTCCCCGCTAGATGGCGCCACTGTCTATGCGCAACGTTAGTTCCAAAGGTCTCCGCTAGATGGCGCCACTGGTTAGTTCACTCTACTCCCCGCTAGAGGCGCCACTGTCTATGCGCAACGTTAGTTCCGAAAATATCCGCCAGCCCCGCCGGAGGGCGACAGTATGTATGCGCCGCTGGTTAGTTCACTCTACTCCCCGCTAGAGGCGCCACTGTGTATGCGCAACGTTAGTTCCAAAAATCCCCACCAGCCCTGCCTGGGGGCGACAGTATGTATGCGCAAGGTTAGTTCTAAAAATCCCCACCAGCCCTGCCTGGGGGCGACAGTATGTATGCGCAACGTTAGTTCCAAAAATCACCACCAGCCCTGCGTGGGGGCGACAGTATGTATGCGCAACGTTAGTTCCAAAACCATCCGCTATGAAATGTTTAGATATCTCCACTTTGTATGCGAGTTGTTGAATCGCTTAAATGAATAAATATCGCTAGTGGCGCCTTCGTCGGTGGACACTGGACACCGCTAGTTAGTTCCAAAACCATCCGCTATGAAATGAATAGATGTCTCCACTTTGTATGTGAGTTGTTGAATCGCTTAAATGAATAGATATCGCTAGTGGCGCCTTCGTCGGTGGACACCGCTAGTTAATTCCAAAAATCCCCGCCAGCCCCGCCAGAGGGCGACAGTATGTATGCACAACGTTAGTTCCAAAAATCCCCGGCTGAGGGCGACAGTATGTATGCGCAACGTTAGTTCTAAAATTCTCCCGCCAGAGGGCGACAGTATGTATGCGCAACGTTAGTTCCAAAAATCCTCACCAGCCCTGCCTGGGGGCGACAGTATGTATGCGCAACGTTAGTTCCAAAAATCCCCGCCAGCCCTGCCTGGGGGCGACAGTATGTATGCGTAACGTTAGTTCCAAAAATCCCCACCAGCCCTGCCTGAGGGCGACAGTATGTATGCGCAACGTTAGTTCTAAAATTTTCCTGCCAGAGGGCGACAGTATGTATGCGCAACGTTAGTTCCAAAACCATCCGCTATGAAATGTTTAGATGTCTCCACTTTGTATGTGAGTTGTTGAGTCGCTTAAATGAATAGATATCGCTAGTGGCGCCTTCGTCGGTGAACACCGCTAGTTAATTCCAAAAATCCCCGCCAGCCCCGCCAGAGGGCGACAGTATGTATGCGCAACGTTAGTTCCAAAAATTTCCGCCAGCCCGGCCAGAGGGCGACAGTATGTATGCACAACGTTAGTTCCAAAAATCCCCGCTAGCCCCGCCTGAGGGCGACAGTATGTATGCGCAACGTTAGTTCTAAAATTCTCCTGCCAGAGGGCGACAGTATGTATGCGCAACGTTAGTTCTAAAAATCCCCCGCCAGAGGGCGACAGTATGTATGCGCAACGTTAGTTCCAAAACCATCCGCTATGAAATGAATAGATGTCTCCACTTTGTATGTGAGTTGTTGAATCGCTTAAATGAATAGATATCCCTAGTGGCGCCTTCGTCGGTGGACACCGCTAGTTAGTTCCAAAAATCCCCGCCAGCCCCGCCAGAGGGCGACAGTATGTATGCGCAACGTTAGTTCCAAAAATCCCCGCTAGCCCCGCCTGAGGGCGACAGTATGTATGCGCAACGTTAGTTCTAAACTTTCCCCGCCAGAGGGCGACTGTATGTATGCGCAACGTTAGTTCTAAAACCATCCGCTATGATATGTATAGATGAGCAGCCGTCTGAGTATTTCTAAAAAAGTCCGCAGAGTCAGAGGGGGTTCATGGTAAGTTAATTAATCTTGGTCAAGCAAATCTAGTCAAGTGTACGTCTGTGTATGTAGTTTGTAGTTTGCAGACTGCAAAAAGGCCCAGATTTTTTTTTTTTGTTTTTTTTTTTTTAATAATACGTCGGTGGCAAACAAGCGTCCGACTCACATGATGGTAAGCAGTCAACGTAGCCTATGGATGCCTGCAACTTTAGAGTTGTTACATGCGCGTTGCCGACTGCAAAAAGGTTCAATAAGTTTTTTCTTTTTTTATATACCACGTCGGTGGCAAACAAGCACACGGCCCGTCTGGTAGTGAGCAGTCACCGTAGCCTATGGACGCCTGCAATTTCGAGATGTTACATGCGCGTTGCCGATCGTTGAGATGTAGACCGTGACGTTCGAAAACAAAAAGTCGTATGTGACTGTAAACTTCCATTCACCGTAGAATTTGACAGATAGAGAGAGTTTGAATTAAGTATTGTAACCTTAGTCAGATAATGAAGCTTATTTGAAAGATTATTAACTCTAAGTACTAGAAATAAAGTATATTTTACTAATGCTGTAATTCTGTAATGCGACATGGTCATGAAACTCATGCGATGTTGGGGGTATACTCTTCAATCTTTTCAATCGGAATGGTCAGAGGTCAGAGTTCAGAGGTCAGAAAGTCCGTGAGGGACAGAACATACGCAAAGTGAAGAAATTGAAAACACGTTTTAATATACCTGACAACATATCAAGCATAACCTACGTAACTTGGTCGGGTTATTTGTTACCTAACATAAACCATACTAAATTCACTGTGGGGAATTTAAAAAAAATGTGAGTGTGTGACAAGGACAAACAATAATAACGCTTTCTCTGCTACTCCTACTGAAAGATTACATAAGACTATCTCGTTTGGTCATTTCCCCCTCCCAGTCCCTCCCCCCACCAGTTCCAATTATAATATCATAAATGAGATCACAATACCTGCAACCTGTAACTGACGCATACGCTTTCTAAAATTAATTAAAAAATCAGAAAATAACAATGGAGTACGTCATTGAACTCGTTGCGAGGCTGTGGTTTAGTAACAAGGGGTTAGGGTACAATTATAAATGTGGAGATAGCGACGAAACAAATATTGCATTCATCTCATCAATCGAGGCGCTGGCACCTGACGTGGACATTTACAAGTGGGAGGCGGCCCGGATCGATCTCAAGAAGCTGATCAAAGAACTTCTGGAGGAGAGGAGCATCCTTCAGTTACACTCGGGATACCATGCGGAGGGGCTTTTGCTGGAGGTGCTAAGAAAACACAACATTAGATCATTCCTCTCCGTGCCTCTTAAACAGAAAACTTTAATCTGGAAAGACGCGGGGGTGTGGTTCGTAGAGGTGACCAACCCGAAAATCATCAAGAGAACTTATGTGTTTTTTGACTTCGAATAAGTGTACGTCTGTGTGTCTGAAATAAAAAAATGTTTAAAAGTGAATGACTATTTATTTATTTACCAATCATTTAGGTATTTTATAATGTTCCCAATGCGAGTACAAAAAAAATGCAAAAGCTGGTTTTTCAAAATTCGTTGTTAAGGGGCTCCTTGGCGCTAATGACATTCGATCTGAATCCTTTAGTTTTCTAATGTTTTTAAAGTGAGAACTTCTTTAGCGGTGTTGGGCACTTTCTGAGACAGCGATCACGTGATCGTAACGTTTAGATGGCCACTCAAATAGATGGCAATTAAATCAATAAAGAAAAACTCAATGACATTACATGAAAAAGGTTCTAATCTTGTACGGGTTGAACTACGAGGATCTCACAGTTACATTCAAACTTTATATCACTCAAATATAATTCAATAAAGCTACATCTTGATGAAATCGCTAATAAAAGTGAACTCTAGTAATGGTGAATAAAACTCAAAATATCATGATCAAATATATTTAGATGCGAGATCTGCAAGGTAACTTTACAATTTCTATTCGAATTTTAAAGAATTAACTGTACAAATTTGAATTTTAAACAAGCTCACTGACCAGCAATTTCGGACTAAAGTTTTTCAATAGAAAGGAGGATACATAGTGCTGCAGACATTTTGGCCTAGTCATTGAGTTTTCACTTCTGTCGGCACTCCCGGAGTGCAATCCGTTGTTTTTTTGTAGCTATAATAGCAACGACTTTTAGCAATATAGTATGCCATATTTACTTCAAAGTTCATTGTCTTCGAGATATTCGACATCAAGTTGAACAATTTTAGGCCAACAACCTGGTTTTCAGGCCATAGCTTTTGTGTTAATTATTTTAAAATTTACATCTCTGACCAGTTTTTAGAGACGTCAAAGACAAACCCAAATATGCAGATTTCGTACATGTAAGATCCTTCACAGCAATCCAGCTACGAAAAAAGTGTTATTTTTAGACAATGTTTAAAAAAATCATAAAAAAATAAGTATTCATTAGTTTCAAAATCCGGTAGACAAGAATGGAGATTAAAGATTGAAGAATCGGTAGCCATTTGTCTTATAATTCTATCTGAAGTGTAAATGTAGAAGTAACGGCTCAAACCTTGTCAAATATCGATGAAAACCGCGGGGAGCCCCTTAAGGTGAGGTTGTGTAGAGCAATGTTTCAGAGTTACTAAGCGTGTGTCATCATCGTCGTTAAAATATATCAAGTTCGATTTCAAACAAAAACAAGACCTAACCTAATCAAAGCAAGTGCTGTACCATCTACATATTATGCATAGTAGGTTCTGCCATCTTGTGGGGTCCCATTGGAAGTATAAACGTCACATTTACGTCTCGCGCCAAAAATCAGATGGCTCCTATGCTGTATAGTTCATGCATGCTCCCTATTGTCAGTTCAGTACGGTGGCGCTTAAGCAATGTCAATGTGAAAACAAATCCGTTTAAAATTACAAGGAGGGATTTCATATCATCGCTAAGTAGGCGAAAGTGTGTCTGTCTGTCTGTTTGTCTGTTACCTCTTCACGCTTAAGCCGCTGAACCGATTTAGTTGAAATTTGGTATAGAGATAGTTCGAGTCCTGGGGAAAATCAGGGATATCATTCCTGAAGAGAGTGCAAAGGCGGGTGGAATTGAAAGGGTTAATAGCATTGCCTAATAATTGAAGTAAGCAATGAGCATATTGAATGATTGCTATTAGCATTATCCAGGCGCTATACCTACTTTAGCTGCTGTCACTAATTCCACGCAGACGAAGTCGCGGGCAAAAGCTAGTATTTCAATATTTTCGCTAGGATTTTTTGATTGTTTAGTACAAAAATCAACTTTACTTAAATGTAATAAGGTTGACATCTGTTGCGGGGTAGCAGAACTTCTGTGATTGTAGCTCAACTATGCGACGCTAGATGGGCTACTAGTATCTTCAAAAATAAAAATCGTAGATGCAATTTCGACATAATTTCCTTTACTGTAAAGTTCAAATTATTGTAATGGGCTAGGGCTCATAGGATAATCTCTTTCGAAATAAGAAAATATGGTCAATCATCCTTTAGATAGCGTTGCGTTTGTAGTAGTGTGCATGTTGACGACATAGGTTTCCAGACCGCAGGGAAGCATCATATATTTGTTAATGCCTGGAAGATTGAGGCCTGTCTGCCCATGCTGATGCTAGCTCTGAGCTTATTGAATTGCCTTTCTTGGAACTCTTCAACGTACTTTCGGTCATTGGTTCATTTGTCTTAGAGTTTGGTAAAATGACATTCGGTGTATATGTTCAGTGGGCATGCTAAGGGTTATATTTGCAAAAACCCAGGTGTTGAGTTTGGTTAATGCTTGAGAGCTCCATGTGCATTTGGCCTGTTTAGTGTCCATATTATGCAGACGCACTGCTTGCCACCATTTGAATATTGTCTTTAGAGCTCTTTGCATTAGGTTGGATATCGTGTGGAAGAAGAAGTTTTGGGTAGAAATGATGTTAGACTAATAATGGACTGACGGATATAGGCTGTCAGTAGTCCTTTTTCCCTGCTTTTGCTATGAAGTTTACCTTGACCCGAGTCCAATTATCTGGTACGATTCACCACGCGAAACTTGCTCTGAATATTATGGCCAGATGCAGATTGCTGTAAAAGCGCCGCTGATTTAAATCAAAAAGTTTGGTCTAAAGATGTTTCTTGCTATATTCCAGTCGATATTGCGTGCCACTGTGGATTCGAGGATTCCTATGGGCGCAAAGCTGTGTTTATTACTGGTTGAGTATGAACCGGGGAAGTGGGTGTCTCTGAGCAAGTTCCTCTTCCGTGTTCATAAATGTGCCATCTAGTGTTTAAGGAGACCGAGATAGTTGGTTGGTGTCTTGGAGAGTATTATGTAAGTTCATGCTCCTTTATAAGTTTGGGCAATATCAGGAGGCACCCCGTACGATTGCCCTGTCTAGACGGAACCTTCTCCATTATCTTATTTTTGCCTCCCATATTTGTTTATTATATTCAGTCAATGCTCTATGATACGCGTAGTACCATACCCATTCTGTTAACAATTAAAACAGATCAATTCCAAAACCTGTTCTGTTGTGATCTGTTCTGTTCTATCTTGTTCTGTTCTGTTCTATCTTGTTCTGTTCTGTTCTATCTTTTTCTGTTCTAACCTGTTCTGTTGTGATCTGTTCTGTTCTAACCTGATCTGTTATGATCTGTTCTGTTGTGACCTGTTCTGTTGTGACTTGTTCTGTTGCCGCGCGCACCCGAGTTGCATACATTGCCATTGTTAGTAGCTCGGTACCACTTACAGGGCTAGCGGGTCTTATTTGAAATGTTCTTTGTCTTATGGGCAGTTGTGTTAAAGTCTGTCACAACCCTACTGTGTTCTTATGCGGTGTCTGCATTAACGCATATATCAAAGGCGTCGGTTCACTGTTACTTTTTATACTGTGGTTCCGTCTAGACAGGGCAATCGTACGGGGTGCCTCCTGATATTGCCCAAACTCATAAAGGAGCATGAACTTACATAATACTCTCCAAGACACCAACCAACTATCTCGGTCTCCTTAAACACTAGATGGCACATTTATGAACACGGAAGAGGAACTTGCTCAGAGACACCCACTTCCCCGGTTCATACTCAACCAGTAATAAACACAGCTTTGCGCCCATAGGAATCCTCGAATCCACAGTGGCACGCAATATCGACTGGAATATAGCAAGAAACATCTTTAGACCAAACTTTTTGATTTAAATCAGCGGCGCTTTTACAGCAATCTGCATCTGGCCATAATATTCAGAGCAAGTTTCGCGTGGTGAATCGTACCAGATAATTGGACTCGGGTCAAGGTAAACTTCATAGCAAAAGCAGGGAAAAAGGACTACTGACAGCCTATATCCGTCAGTCCATTATTAGTCTAACATCATTTCTACCCAAAACTTCTTCTTCCACACGATATCCAACCTAATGCAAAGAGCTCTAAAGACAATATTCAAATGGTGGCAAGCAGTGCGTCTGCATAATATGGACACTAAACAGGCCAAATGCACATGGAGCTCTCAAGCATTAACCAAACTCAACACCTGGGTTTTTGCAAATATAACCCTTAGCATGCCCACTGAACATATACACCGAATGTCATTTTACCAAACTCTAAGACAAATGAACCAATGACCGAAAGTACGTTGAAGAGTTCCAAGAAAGGCAATTCAATAAGCTCAGAGCTAGCATCAGCATGGGCAGACAGGCCTCAATCTTCCAGGCATTAACAAATATATGATGCTTCCCTGCGGTCTGGAAACCTATGTCGTCAACATGCACACTACTACAAACGCAACGCTATCTAAAGGATGATTGACCATATTTTCTTATTTCGAAAGAGATTATCCTATGAGCCCTAGCCCATTACAATAATTTGAACTTTACAGTAAAGGAAATTATGTCGAAATTGCATCTACGATTTTTATTTTTGAAGATACGAGTAGCCCATCTAGCGTCGCATAGTTGAGCTACAATCACAGAAGTTCTGCTACCCCGCAACAGATGTCAACCTTATTACATTTAAGTAAAGTTGATTTTTGTACTAAACAATCAAAAAATCCTAGCGAAAATATTGAAATACTAGCTTTTGCCCGCGACTTCGTCTGCGTGGAATTAGTGACAGCAGCTAAAGTAGGTATAGCGCCTGGATAATGCTAATAGCAATCATTCAATATGCTCATTGCTTACTTCAATTATTAGGCAATGCCATTAACCCTTTCAATTCCACCCGCCTTTGCACTCTCTTCAGGAATGATATCCCTGATTTTCCCCAGGACTCGAACTATCTCTATACCAAATTTCAACTAAATCGGTTCAGCGGCTTAAGCGTGAAGAGGTAACAGACAAACAGACAGACAGACACACTTTCGCCTACTTAGCGATGATATGAAATCCCTCCTTGTAATTTTAAACGGATTTGTTTTCACATTGACATTGCTTAAGCGCCACCGTACTGAACTGACAATAGGGAGCATGCATGAACTATACAGCATAGGAGCCATCTGATTTTTGGCGCGAGACGTAAATGTGACGTTTATACTTCCAATGGGACCCCACAAGATGGCAGAACCTACTATGCATAATATGTAGATGGTACAGCACTTGCTTTGATTAGGTTAGGTCTTGTTTTTGTTTGAAATCGAACTTGATATATTTTAACGACGATGATGACACACGCTTAGTAACTCTGAAACATTGCTCTACACAACCTCACCTTAAGGGGCTCCCCGCGGTTTTCATCGATATTTGACAAGGTTTGAGCCGTTACTTCTACATTTACACTTCAGATAGAATTATAAGACAAATGGCTACCGATTCTTCAATCTTTAATCTCCATTCTTGTCTACCGGATTTTGAAACTAATGAATACTTATTTTTTTATGATTTTTTTAAACATTGTCTAAAAATAACACTTTTTTCGTAGCTGGATTGCTGTGAAGGATCTTACATGTACGAAATCTGCATATTTGGGTTTGTCTTTGACGTCTCTAAAAACTGGTCAGAGATGTAAATTTTAAAATAATTAACACAAAAGCTATGGCCTGAAAACCAGGTTGTTGGCCTAAAATTGTTCAACTTGATGTCGAATATCTCGAAGACAATGAACTTTGAAGTAAATATGGCATACTATATTGCTAAAAGTCGTTGCTATTATAGCTACAAAAAAACAACGGATTGCACTCCGGGAGTGCCGACAGAAGTGAAAACTCAATGACTAGGCCAAAATGTCTGCAGCACTATGTATCCTCCTTTCTATTGAAAAACTTTAGTCCGAAATTGCTGGTCAGTGAGCTTGTTTAAAATTCAAATTTGTACAGTTAATTCTTTAAAATTCGAATAGAAATTGTAAAGTTACCTTGCAGATCTCGCATCTAAATATATTTGATCATGATATTTTGAGTTTTATTCACCATTACTAGAGTTCACTTTTATTAGCGATTTCATCAAGATGTAGCTTTATTGAATTATATTTGAGTGATATAAAGTTTGAATGTAACTGTGAGATCCTCGTAGTTCAACCCGTACAAGATTAGAACCTTTTTCATGTAATGTCATTGAGTTTTTCTTTATTGATTTAATTGCCATCTATTTGAGTGGCCATCTAAACGTTACGATCACGTGATCGCTGTCTCAGAAAGTGCCCAACGCCGCTAAAGAAGTTCTCACTTTAAAAACATTAGAAAACTAAAGGATTCAGATCGAATGTCATTAGCGCCAAGGAGCCCCTTAACAACGAATTTTGAAAAACCAGCTTTTGCATTTTTTTTGTACTCGCATTGGGAACATTATAAAATACCTAAATGATTGGTAAATAAATAAATAGTCATTCACTTTTAAACATTTTTTTATTTCAGACATACACAGACGTACACTTATTCGAAGTCAAAAAACACATAAGTTCTCTTGATGATTTTCGGGTTGGTCACCTCTACGAACCACACCCCCGCGTCTTTCCAGATTAAAGTTTTCTGTTTAAGAGGCACGGAGAGGAATGATCTAATGTTGTGTTTTCTTAGCACCTCCAGCAAAAGCCCCTCCGCATGGTATCCCGAGTGTAACTGAAGGATGCTCCTCTCCTCCAGAAGTTCTTTGATCAGCTTCTTGAGATCGATCCGGGCCGCCTCCCACTTGTAAATGTCCACGTCAGGTGCCAGCGCCTCGATTGATGAGATGAATGCAATATTTGTTTCGTCGCTATCTCCACATTTATAATTGTACCCTAACCCCTTGTTACTAAACCACAGCCTCGCAACGAGTTCAATGACGTACTCCATTGTTATTTTCTGATTTTTTAATTAATTTTAGAAAGCGTATGCGTCAGTTACAGGTTGCAGGTATTGTGATCTCATTTATGATATTATAATTGGAACTGGTGGGGGGAGGGACTGGGAGGGGGAAATGACCAAACGAGATAGTCTTATGTAATCTTTCAGTAGGAGTAGCAGAGAAAGCGTTATTATTGTTTGTCCTTGTCACACACTCACATTTTTTTTTAATTCCCCACAGTGAATTTAGTATGGTTTATGTTAGGTAACAAATAACCCGACCAAGTTACGTAGGTTATGCTTGATATGTTGTCAGGTATATTAAAACGTGTTTTCAATTTCTTCACTTTGCGTATGTTCTGTCCCTCACGGACTTTCTGACCTCTGAACTCTGACCTCTGACCATTCCGATTGAAAAGATTGAAGAGTATACCCCCAATATCGCATGAGTTTCATGACCATGTCGCATTACAGAATTACAGCATTAGTAAAATATACTTTATTTCTAGTACTTAGAGTTAATAATCTTTCAAATAAGCTTCATTATCTGACTAAGGTTACAATACTTAATTCAAACTCTCTCTATCTGTCAAATTCTACGGTGAATGGAAGTTTACAGTCACATACGACTTTTTGTTTTCGAACGTCACGGTCTACATCTCAACGATCGGCAACGCGCATGTAACATCTCGAAATTGCAGGCGTCCATAGGCTACGGTGACTGCTCACTACCAGACGGGCCGTGTGCTTGTTTGCCACCGACGTGGTATATAAAAAAAGAAAAAAACTTATTGAACCTTTTTGCAGTCGGCAACGCGCATGTAACAACTCTAAAGTTGCAGGCATCCATAGGCTACGTTGACTGCTTACCATCATGTGAGTCGGATGCTTGTTTGCCACCGACGTATTATTAAAAAAAAAAAAAAATCTACATTTACAAACTACATTTGATAACCAAAAGAGACAAAATCAACCGTAAATAAGTGTGCTAGAAACCCTAAATACTACATGAGCAGGGGGGCCGGAGGTGTCCCCTGTCGAGGTTTTCCTGAGGGTCTAATGATAATAATGATGATGATGATGATGATGATGTATAGGTTTCAAAAGTCTGAACTTGCAAGCGTCCAAAGGCTACGGTGGCTGCTTACCATCAGGTGAGCCGGATGCTTGTTTGCCACCGACGTAGTATATAAAAAAAAAAAATCTGGATCTTTTTGCGGTCGGTAAACTACAAACTCCATACATTTGATAAGCACAAGCGACAAAACCAACCGCAAATAAAAGTGCATCCGTGTAAACTATTGAATTCGCAGGCGTCCATGGGCTACGGTGACTGCTTACTGTCAGGTGGGGTCGTCTGCTTGTTTGCCACTGACGTGGTATTAAAAAAAACGCCGATATAAGCCTCATATTTTAAAACAAAGTTATTGAATCTTTGGGCAGTCGGCAGCGCGCTTGTATCCACCCTGGAGTTGCAGGCGTCCAAAGGCTACGGTAACAACTTACCATCAGACGGACTGTATGCTTATTTGCCACCAATGTGGTATAATAAAAGAAAAACCCCTTTACGGTTGGTAAACTACAAACTCCATACATTTGATAAGCACAAGCGACAAAACCAACCGCAAATAAAAGTGCATCCGTGTAAACTATAGAATTCGCAGGCGTTCATAGGCTACGGTGACTGCTTACTGCCAGGCGGGGTCGTCTGCTTGTTTGCCACTGACGTGGTATTAACAAAAAACGCCGATATATGTCTCATATTTTAAAACAAACATGATGGGCCTTTTTGCAATTTCATAGCGGATGTTTTTGGAACTAACTAGCGGTGTCCACTGACGAGGCGCCACTAGCGACATCTATATTGTTAAGCGAATCGATAGTCTGTCAAGCCGGATATGTCAGAAGCAATGTAAAGCAAACTAAAGTATGGTATCCCTAGGAAACGAACAAAAGGCAGGAATGTACATCGAACAGCGATGAAATGTAAACAAAACAGTTCCACAGATAAGATATAAATGACACACGATTTTCGAACTATTCAAACGTAGTGTTGCTAGCCCACGATTTTTCAAATTTGCCGCCTTTTTCTACTGACTAGATTTGCTTGACCAAGATTAATTAACTTACCATGAACCCCCTCTGACTCTGCGGACTTTTTTAGAAATACTCAGACGGCTGCTCATCTATACATATCATAGCGGATGGTTTTAGAACTAACGTTGCGCATACATACAGTCGCCCTCTGGCGGGGAAAGTTTAGAACTAACGTTGCGCATACATACTGTCGCCCTCAGGCGGGGCTAGCGGGGATTTTTGGAACTAACGTTGCGCATACATACTGTCGCCCTCTGGCGGGGCTGGCGGGGATTTTTGGAACTAACTAGCGGTGTCCACCGACGAAGGCGCCACTAGGGATATCTATTCATTTAAGCGATTCAACAACTCACATACAAAGTGGAGACATCTATTCATTTCATAGCGGATGGTTTTGGAACTAACGTTGCGCATACATACTGTCGCCCTCTGGCGGGGGATTTTTAGAACTAACGTTGCGCATACATACTGTCGCCCTCTGGCAGGAGAATTTTAGAACTAACGTTGCGCATACATACTGTCGCCCTCAGGCGGGGCTAGCGGGGATTTTTGGAACTAACGTTGTGCATACATACTGTCGCCCTCTGGCCGGGCTGGCGGAAATTTTTGGAACTAACGTTGCGCATACATACTGTCGCCCTCTGGCGGGGCTGGCGGGGATTTTTGGAATTAACTAGCGGTGTTCACCGACGAAGGCGCCACTAGCGATATCTATTCATTTAAGCGACTCAACAACTCACATACAAAGTGGAGACATCTAAACATTTCATAGCGGATGGTTTTGGAACTAACGTTGCGCATACATACTGTCGCCCTCTGGCAGGAAAATTTTAGAACTAACGTTGCGCATACATACTGTCGCCCTCAGGCAGGGCTGGTGGGGATTTTTGGAACTAACGTTACGCATACATACTGTCGCCCCCAGGCAGGGCTGGCGGGGATTTTTGGAACTAACGTTGCGCATACATACTGTCGCCCCCAGGCAGGGCTGGTGAGGATTTTTGGAACTAACGTTGCGCATACATACTGTCGCCCTCTGGCGGGAGAATTTTAGAACTAACGTTGCGCATACATACTGTCGCCCTCAGCCGGGGATTTTTGGAACTAACGTTGTGCATACATACTGTCGCCCTCTGGCGGGGCTGGCGGGGATTTTTGGAATTAACTAGCGGTGTCCACCGACGAAGGCGCCACTAGCGATATCTATTCATTTAAGCGATTCAACAACTCACATACAAAGTGGAGACATCTATTCATTTCATAGCGGATGGTTTTGGAACTAACTAGCGGTGTCCAGTGTCCACCGACGAAGGCGCCACTAGCGATATCTATTCATTTAAGCGATTCAACAACTCGCATACAAAGTGGAGATATCTAAACATTTCATAGCGGATGGTTTTGGAACTAACGTTGCGCATACATACTGTCGCCCCCACGCAGGGCTGGTGGTGATTTTTGGAACTAACGTTGCGCATACATACTGTCGCCCCCAGGCAGGGCTGGTGGGGATTTTTAGAACTAACCTTGCGCATACATACTGTCGCCCCCAGGCAGGGCTGGTGGGGATTTTTGGAACTAACGTTGCGCATACACAGTGGCGCCTCTAGCGGGGAGTAGAGTGAACTAACCAGCGGCGCATACATACTGTCGCCCTCCGGCGGGGCTGGCGGATATTTTCGGAACTAACGTTGCGCATAGACAGTGGCGCCTCTAGCGGGGAGTAGAGTGAACTAACCAGTGGCGCCATCTAGCGGAGACCTTTGGAACTAACGTTGCGCATAGACAGTGGCGCCATCTAGCGGGGAGTATGGTGAACTAACCAGTGGCGCCATCTAGCGGAGACCTTTGGAACTAACGTTGCGCATAGACAGTGGCGCCATCTAGCGGGGAGTAGGGTGAACTAACCAGTGGCGCCATCTAGCGGAGACCTTTGGAACTAACGTTGCGCATAGACAGTGGCGCCATCTAGCGGGGAGTAGGGTGAACTAAATTGTCACTACCTTACGCATACATACTGGCGCCCTCTATCGAAAAAGTTGTGGCCGAAAAGCGGCACAAACACACTACTAATGTAAAAATTTATCGAGATAACATTACATCGATTCCAACAGAAAAGCGAAAATGAATTTGAGTTAAATTCAGGCGAGCCAGCATTTTGCGATGGCGTGGCGTATAGTGCTTTATGTGATATTGAATTATTGAAGATAGATGTAGGTATTCTGTAGCACAATACGTGTATTCAGTAGTAAGAAGAGTTAACCGAGAGTTCCTGACGTGTATTTTATACACAGTTTTTATTACTTGAAGTTTATTTTATGTTACGGTCATACTATTATTTTTATGCTATATGTTTACACGAGCTGTTTTCAGTTTACTAACTATAATTATATTATTATCTCTTTGCTTAGTGTACCAGTTTACTGATGAGTGAAGGATTAAACGTTCTAATTGCGGTAGTAACGCGGCTACGAACGGTGTAGATTTATTACCTAACTACATAATTAAATATGCCTTTTTAATTTTTATATTACCTTTATAAGTCATGATTTGTGCGAAAAATTCAATTTCAATTTCAATTTCAATTAGCCTTTATTTAACAATCTTACTAGTTTTACAAAATATAATATAAACGTCTTACTTAAAAATAACATATAAAAAAAAAACTATTACAATATTTGCGCTATCAGACATCGGAGTCAAGATTGTCTTGCTTTCCAGCATAGGCCTCCCCCAAGTACCTCCAAAGTTCCCGATCATGGGCTTTCCTTCGCCAAGTGGCACCAGCTATAACAATGAAGTCATCTTCCCATCTTCGTAGCGGTCTGTGGTTTTTTCTGCCTCCTTCCCTAGGATACCAATCAGTCACTTCTTTGGCCCATTTGTCTTCCTTGCATCGAAGTATGTGTCCTGCCCACTTCCATTTGGATTTTTTGACAGTATGTGAAACATCTTTGACACGTGTTCTTCTACGTATGGTCTTTAGGTTGATACGATCTATCCTCCTTATGTTCAGCATACTTCTTTCGATGTTATGTTGTGTTGTTTCTAGTCTTTTCGTGTGTTCTTTTGTTAATGCCCATGTCTGACAGCCATATGTCATACAGGGCAAGATACAAGAGTTGAAAATGCGACTTTTTAACTTAAGTGGCACTGATGGGTTCTTCGTTATTTCTTTCAGCGACCAGTACCTGTTCCATGACGAGTTAATGCGACTTTGTATTTCTTTAGATGTGATCTCTGAAGTAGATATTATTTGGCCCAGGTAAGTGTATTCCGTGACATATTCTATAGTGTAGTTATTAATTTGTATCGGAATTTTGAATCGATTGGTTAATAACTTTGTTTTTGACGTATTTATTTGAAGTCCGACTTTCTCGCTTTCCACTACTAGTTGTTCCAGCATAATGCGTAGATGGTTCACGTCGTCAGAGATAACTATAAGATCATCTGCGAATCTAAGATGGTTTAATAGAGCGCCGTTTACTTTGATGCCGTATTCGCTCCAATCCATTTTCCTGAATACTTCCTCCAAGACTGCAGAAAATAATTTTGGCGACAAGGGGTCTCCCTGCCTGACGCCCTTCTTAATCTTAAACCTATCACCATGCCTTTCAGTCTTTATTGTCGCTGTCATGTCCTTGTAGAGGTTCCGTATAAGCCTTATATATTTTTTATGTATGCCTTGGTTCAGTAAGGACTCCCAAATTTTTGCGTGATATAATGAATCGAATGCTTTATTGTAATCTACGAATGCCAAATAATAGGGCATTTGGTATTCGTTGCACTTTTCAATCAATTGCTTTATTGTGTGTATGTGGTCAATCGTAGAACAACCGCTTTGCGAAAAATATTGGTAGGTAAGTATTTGTTATTTTGTTAAATGTTCTCACATGTTGTGTCATAAAAGTATCATGCGCAACGCAAAGCATGACAAATATGTTTCTAAGAAATTCGTATTTCAGGGTCCAGATTTTAGTAATGCATTGCCTACGTTGCGTTGCATGGGCTCAGTTTGCCCCTACCTTAGTTCAACCTTTCCGCTAACTTGAAAGTAAACTTAGTAACTTAGTAAACTTAGTAACTTGAAGTCCACCCTCTGTACAAAGCGTCAAAATAACTCAATAAGCGTAACTTAGTGATGGATTGGAATAGGTTGTGTTCGTCGTATCTAATCGTGTTGCTTGGTAACGAGATTTGTTAGCTACATAAATAGTTCAACAATTTCTGGCATGAAAAAAGTTTCATGCCAGAAATTGTTTCAAAGCCTTAATTGTCGAAACCTATGAATAAAAACCTATTAAAACATATGAAGTTTATACCTATAAGGTATAAACTTCTGGTCTCGATGAGCTTGCACATTTTATTCATAGGTTTCGACAATTAAGGCTTTGAAAGTATATTAAAGAAATGTTTTTAAATTTAGAGAAAGGCTAAAACGAGAGATGAATAAAGGAAAACACGCACTGTCATTGTGTGAGTCACCACTACCTTCCAACGTTCAGCCATCATTGAGATATTTTAGAACACAGGTACATAAAAAATAAGATCCCGACAAATCTACAAGCTTAAGAGCTCACGCACACTCTCGCACAGTTGAAAGCTCGGTGTCGGCATTGTTAGCATCATTGTGAACTCAGTATGAAGAGCGCATTCAGAAGTCTCTTGTTTGCATAGGTACAATGCTTAATTTACTTAATTTACTCGACTCATTGTTAAAATTATAGGTAATTATTCTGTAAAGCTTTAAGCAAATCGTGCTATTACAATAAAATTTATACTCTACCTATACTTACCGGTAAGTAGATATAATAATGTTAGTAAATACTTAATAATAGTGTCCTGTCTTGCTCACCATGACCTACGGAACGAGACATGCACACTCACTAAGTAGGTTGGGCATAAAATCCGAGTAGGCAACACAGAGAGCCACACTCGGCATCAAGCTTTAAGACCGGGTGAGAAATGTCGAGATCCGACTCCGCACCGCGGTGCAAGGCGTGAGGTAAGTAATTACAAAACTAAAATGGAGTTGGGTGGGCAATGGGCATGTTGCCAGGCAGAATAATGGCAGATGGACCGGATGAAAGGAGAGGCTGGCGTCCGTTAGCTCGCTCGGTGGATGACATTCGGAAGCGCAGGACCGGAACAAGTAATAGTAAATTATGATAGAGATGGCGATAACTTAATAGCATGTTAACTGTACCCTACCCTGTCAAAATAAATAATATTATTAGACATATTACTTTGAAATCCATAACCCCTGACTTTTACAAATTATACTTAATCTACATATATTTTGATATAAATGCCTAGAAACATGAATACTTGTTACTTTTATATTTTGCTCCAGTTAATACAAATAATTACATTAATCGACAATAGCACTACACATACTGTATTAAGGCTAAATGCAAAACGTTTTAAGGAAAGCAATCTCTTAATTTGTGCGCCAAATTTGAGTTCAGAGGTAGATTGGCATGTTCTTCAATCTCGTCTCGTTGATCCATTATTGCCAATTTCTCTTAGTATTGCCGGAGACATAGATTAAAAAGAAAAGCAAATACGTCACTTTTATACTATTCGATTTAAATTTACGAAATTCAATCTAAAATGAAAATATAGGTAATGGAAAATGATGCAATCTCTCACTAACTTACAGTCTCATACTGCTATATACGATTAGGTTTGGGTAGGGTACCTAAGTAATATTATTATGTAAAAATTCAAGATACAGATGAAATGGGCTACATGTTTCAAACATATTTTATAATATAAGTAAATAAATAAATAATCTTTATTGCACCAATAATTAATGTTTGATAAATAACACGTTTAAAAATCACGAAAAAATAAATGTGAAATCCCCAATTTTTTGTAACATATTTTGAATCGCACGGAAAGTGAATCGATTGACAATTGACATCGTAAAAAAAATCATGCATGTAGCTAACTGAGTCTTGTAACATGTTTATGAATAATAAATATAAACATTATAGGACATTTTTTTTACACAAATTGACTAAGATTAATGCTATTAATTATTATTTTTTTATATTATATAAGTGTAAGAGCAATGTGCTTACGCCAGATTGATAATTGTACCTACAATATCCCGAAGCACATACTCGTATTTACAGTCACTTTTATTCGTACTGAGTCAAGACTAACCGCGCGATTGTTATGATACTTATAATTCACCAATATTTATTGCTAAGAGTGGCGCAGCTGCTTTTAATACGTTATCTGTGTTTAAGGCATGTATCGAACATCGCACGCCCGTAACTGTGGTTGATTCCCTTCCACTGCAACATAGTTGCAAGCTGGACTCAACAGGACGTGAAATCCATTAACGCTGCTCCATGATTGCATTGTTCCCAATACAGGCTGTATTCCGAAATAAAAAAGTACACTCCCGCCCTTATTATTTTCAAGTCAGTGCAAAATTAGCTTAGACAACTTTAACAAGCTATTTCCAAATTTCTAAAAATCAAAGATCTTTCACTCAAAGAGTCGGGTTTTTTTTGCGGCGGGCATAAAATCTTTAACTCAAATTGAAGTCGCCAGGTTTCCCTCGCGAGCTTGCGACGGTACTCTAAGTTATTAGCGGTAAGCGTAAATAAGTAATAATATATGTATTATAAAATTAAGCGCTGATGGCCTAGCGGTGAGAGCGTGCGACTTGCAATCTGGAGGTCGCGGGTTCAAACCCCGGCTCGTACCAATGAGTTTTTCGGAACTTATGTACGAAATATCATTTGATATTTACCAGTCGCTTTTCGGTGAAGGAAAACATCGTGAGGAAACCGGACTAATCCCAATAAGGCCTAGTTTACCCTCTGGGTTGAAAGGTCAGATGGCAGTCGCTTTCGTAAAAACTAGTGCCTACGTCAAATCATGGGATTAGTTGTCAAGCGGACCCCAGGCTCTCATGAGCCGTGGCGAAATGCCGGGATAACGCGAGGAAGAAGAAGATATGTATTATAAAATTAAATTTATCGAGTAAATATTAAAAAAAAGTAAATACTAGCTTATTTTAGTGTGGCACTAAGCAACGAAAATCCCTCTTTATCTTGACTAGGCTGACCAAACAAAATTAATTATGATTACTCTGGAATCAAACACTTAAAGTAAAAACTGGGCAAGTGCGAGTCTGACTCGCGCACGAAGGGTTCCGTACCATAAAGCAAAAAAAAAAAGCAAAAAAAAAAACGGTCACCCATCCAAGTACTGACCCCTCCCGACGTTGCTTAACTTTGGTCAAAAATCACGTTTGTTGTATGGGAGCCCCATTTAAATCTTTATTTTACTCTGTTTTTAGTATTTGTTGTTATAGCGGCAACAGAAATACATCATCTGTGAAAATTTCAACTGTCTAGCTATCACGGTTCGTGAGATACAGCCTGGTGACAGACGGACGGACGGACGGACGGACGGACGGACGGACGGACAGCGAAGTCTTAGTAATAGGGTCCCGTTTTACCCTTTGGGTACGGAACCCTAAAAATGCATGTTGCGAAAATATCGTCATTTTCATCGAATAATTTTACGGTTTAGACTCACTTGTAAGACGTTATTATTATGTCTCACAACAATTTAAAATCGATTATCTTCATTTTAACTTTGAGATAAATCTTTACACCGACGCGTTCGTACTAGTAGTGCAGTTGCGGTCAGAAATGGAATGTCACCCTTATCGTTAACGCTCCCTCTCGTAGTTTAGGCACTTTTAACATTGTTATGCTAATTTTATTCAATACTATCGGTCCAGCCACGCCGCCGCTCGCGCTCAATTAATTTGCATTTTCAACTGAAATACCGTTTTTCAGGCGCCTTGTGGAAATAATAATTTATTGGTGAGATATTAATATCGATATATTGGCTTTACAAAAAAGTGGCTTCGGTCTTGTTTGAAGTTTTTTTTTTTATTCTCTCAATAACGCGTCACTTCATTATAGACGATCATGTATAACTAACTACCGTGAGGTTAAAATTGCGTGATTTATCCATTTAAATCAATGTTAATAAGACAAGCAGTTAGTAACTTACTGCTAGAACCGCCGATCTTACTGGAAATATATCAATAGGTTTGTGGTAAATATTAAATTCATATACACATAAAAATACGATTTTGACGACCGGTCTGGCCTAGTGGGTAGTGACCCTGCCTATGAAGCCTATGGTCCCGGGTTCGAATCCTGGTAAGGGCATTTATTTGTATGATGATACAGATATTTGTTCCTGGGTCATGGTTGTTTTCTATGTATTTATATATTATATATATCGTTGTCTGAGTACCCACAACACAAGCCTTCTTGAGTTTACCGTGGAGCTTAGTCAATTTGTGTAAGAAAGGTCCCATAATATTCACATACAAATACATGGGAACATTCGAAACACATTATCATACGTATTTACACTTAGTCCACTGCGCTTTAGTAAAAAAATTACGTTTCAACGTATTGTGACAACACATCTTAAATAATTGCGAAAACACAAATAATCATTTTGCAAAGAGAGCTTTTGTACAAAATCACACAGTAAATATTTTATTTAAATATCACGCGAATTAGTTTTCATGATTTAAAAGAAGATATATAATAGCTATATCATGATGGCAATGCCAAATGAACGCACATTTATTTATTGGATTTGCTACTGAAACGAGCAATTAGGTCAATTTATCATTCAGATATACGATTTTATTGCTTTTGAAGTCGCTACAGACCTTGGAGGATATAACCAACGGAGACGCCATGTCTAAAATTTTCGGTACAAAATAGTCTGCCGTTTTTTGCGGGGGAGGGGCACATCAAATGTATAGGTACGTCATGTCAGATAAACGTCAGTCCATACATATGGTTGACATGAGGTTGACCATTGGCCGCCTATTTCGACAGAGGGGAAGGCCTGTTAATGGCGGCTCCATTGTTAATTACTCCGAGCTACAGACAAATGATACATTACGCATTTAAAATTTGTTCGTAGATTTTAACTGGATGAATTTGATTTTAATAATGTAGCAATTAATTTGCTACATACGCCAATTATACACAATTAATTAATTATAAACAAGTATCGGGAAATAAATATAGCTGAGCACTTACACAATGAAGTAGAAGTGTAAATAACAAACTAAAAAAAATATAATGCAGAATTTATTTTTCTATCAAACGAAAAATAATATTTTTACTTTGAATAGCAAATACCTATCTCGGTAGTTCATTCTATCAGTAGCAAACTAAAAATCAACTTCTCTTCAGCTACAGAGCTGTGGGCGATACCTGGAGTGTTCATTTAGTTTATAACATAGTTTAGAAACAGTATACGCTTGACACACCTTTGTTGATAGTTACGCCAATCTTTACATTTTTGTTAGCTCTTGGTAAACAAAATTGACCTGTAAAATGTTTTCATAATGATTCGGTATCAGCTCACGTCTATAAAGCATATGTTTAATACATACACCGGAGTAATTACAAGTTCGCTGTTTGCTCAGATGAATCTAACAAACCACAAGCTATAATATTTAACCAATGACCTAATAAAAATTTTTGACGACCGGTCTGGCCTAGTGGGTAGTCACCCTGCCTGCGAAGCCGATGGTCCTGGGTTCGAATCCCAGTAAGGGCATTTATTTGTATGATGATACATATATTTGTTCCTGAGTCATGGGTGTTTTCTATGTATTTAAGTATTTGTATATTATATATATCGTTGTCTGAGTACCCACAACACAAGCCTTCTTGAGCTTACTGTGGGACTTAGTCAATCTGTGTAAGAATGTCCTATAATAAAAAAAAAAAAAAAAAAAATTGCTCGATAGAAAGGTAAATAACATAAGTACTTGTAATTTGCAGCTTTATAACAAAACCTGACCTCAATAATCATACAATATCTAGTAAATATAGCAGAACTATAATATAATCTGTGCTTATAGGTGATGCCAATCCCAAATAGATGATTGTTCAATAATTTTTCTTTATCATATATTTTCTGTGCATATCATATTAGTTTTTCATATTCTCAGAGATCTGATTGATTGATTGATTGATTTTGAGAGAGTGATTTCTTTACTAACTTAAGTAAAATTACCAGGAACATGCTTGTATAGGACCGAATTCGCGTAAGTAAAATCTCAAACATTTCCGGTAGGTACCTACCTATAGTTCGTTTTTTTTAGCATTAGAAAGAACTCCACAGAAGCAAGCGTGCAGTTTTCATCAGGCTCTTTAATTGTTAATAATTATTTAATTATCTGATGTAGCATGGTCAATACATATAATTTACTTCAAAATATTACCGCTAAAAGTGCCGGATTTTGAACCACAAGCTTACTTCTGCGAAGTTCTTTCTAATGCTAAAAAAAACGAACTATAGTTACTGCTCGACTCACGGACGCTGCGGCCTTCCGCTCGCGATAAAAACTTAGTTAGCGGTTCGTACCTATAGAATGGAGTGAAGTTCCCTTGATTCAATCATGTTAGGAACACAAAGAACTTTCCAAGTGTATATACTGCCGGTGTACTCCAGTAAATTATGTTCAATCAATGACACATGAAAGTTTAAAGTTCTGTCATATGTATAACTATTCTATGTTCATACTTCGTAAAGAGATAACGTTGATAATAGTTTTAATTATTGGTTAAGATGCTAAAGATTTGATTTAAAGGTAACATGATAAATAGGAAAATACCTACGATTTCATTTGAGATTACTCATTAGTTATGCATAGCACTCACACTAAAAGATAGGGGTGATCGATCAGCGAAGTAATTATATAATTGAGCCAGCTTAACCAATGACCGATGTTTGCATATTTTTTGCCATAATTCTACCACACATTTAGACTTAACTTACTTTGTTGAAGTGACCTCCGTAGTGCCTCCGTATGAAATGCAATAAATTTCACCGCTTGATTTGCATAACACTCAATATAGGGAGACCCTATCCCCGCATATATTAGGGACGATTCCAATGCACATAATTATTTGAAGATCTTCGCAATGTGGTTCTATTGGAATCCTACTTCCTATTGGTATGTGCTTAATTAAAAACCGAGTAGGTAATAGGATGGAATATAATTATATCAAAAATTTAATAGTAAATATTCATTTTATGCAGACAAAATATTGTTATTAATTTTCGATTTATATATAAATTTCAGTGTCTAATTAGTACCACTGTTATAAAATTACCATACTCATACAACTATGACTATCTAAGTAGGAAACTAGCCAAACGGCTATTTTTATTATTCTCATTACATATAGCTGATAATAACGCAAATTTCCTAAATATTACTATTATAAACAAAAATAATGCTTAAGTTTACTAAATCTACTTACCGTGTTCCATCCGCTCCTCTAAACTATAAATGAATGAAGCAAAGAGTTATAATTAACTGTGTCACATAAAACTTTGGCCATCTTTTTCAATTAAAGTTCAAACACTGACATTCCAATCGCTTGCCAAGCACGAACTCAAACCTCGGCAAAAGCGAACTCCATTTTGCTAAATTATTATTAGATCACGACGTCTCTCTACTTTAGTTCGCTCTAAAACTCGACTCGCCCGCACTCGCGCGTCCACAACACACAGTCAGTGTGTCTAGGTAGTATTCCACTTGTCCAATTTCTTCGTCCAATATCATTGCGTCTCACTCTCTCATTAAGCAAAATGTGATACGCAATACACATTGGACCAATATATCGGACAGATGAAATACCACCCTCCGCTGCATACCGCAGTCCCCAATCCGGGCCAATATGGCCGCAGATTCAATTTGAGATGTGCCACGGCTATTTCCTTTCTTTTATGTGCCGCTGAGGTCATGGGATTAATTGGTTTAACTTATCACTGCGAACTCAGATGAAGCCGAAATAGTGCTTGGAGAAAATAAGGCAGGCATTGAAAAATGGAGGGAAATTGATCGGATCCTACCAAATTGAAGCGTAGGTATAAGCATACATTGACACGCGAAATAAACCAAAATGCATAAATAAAAAACTGTAAATAACCATTGATTCAATTAGGCTGATACACAGATAGGCCTTAGTCTTAAATAATATTGAAACAACTCGCAATTGAATATGCAAATTGCATAGAATCCAATAAACTGTCTACTCCCTTTGTTTAATTTGTTGTAATTAAATCCACATAGATCTGCCTCGAAATGCTCAGGATTAGTCAATTTCGTTACACAATTAGAGGAAAATTTAATTGTAAGTAAATTTCGGAAGGGAGAATTTGCAATTTGTGGTGTCATTTCACTCACAAAACCATAGCAAATAGAAAAACAAATATGAGTGGTGGTGTTTCAGGAATAATAGGTAAACAAGTTAAGTAAACCCTCTATTGTATACAGGGTCTAATCGTTAAGTGTGGCCAGGCCATAATTCCGTAAATATAACAGATATCAGAAAACTTCCAACTGATATCGAAAGTGCGTTGACCAATGAGTAAAATTACATTAATAACTTTTTTTTAATAAAAGCAGAAATATCCCAAACATTAACTTCAAACCCTCCCATACATTCAGTACGACGAGTCATCACCCCTTAAAGAACGTCGGTGTTGTAAGAGATAAAATTGCTTGAGATTAATTAATTGTGATAATAAACTGTAATAAAATATTAAAACTACCGTTTATGAAATAATAATTCTAACATTTATTTTTTAAGTAATTAATTTTTTTGATTACAGTAGTTGCTAGAAGTGACGCCCTTATTGTGCGATACATTGACGGGCCTTCTTAAATGTTTCTAAATGAACTATTCTTAAAATTTGCGGTGTAATAAAAAAAAATGTCAGATTTATTATTTCATAAACAGTAGTTTTATTATTTTATTACAGTTTATTATCGTAAATAATGAATTTCAAGCAGTTTTATCTCTTACGACACCGACGTTCTTTGAGCGGTGAGTCGTCGTACTAAATGTATGGGAAGGTTTGAAGTTAATGTTTGGGATATTTCTGCTTTTATTTTAAAAATGTTATTAATGTAATTTTACTCATTGGGTAACGCACTTTCGATATCAGTTGGAAGTTTTCTGATATCTGTTAACTATATTTACGGAATTATGGCCTGGCCACACTTAACGATTACATCCTGTATATTAGCAGTGAACGTTTCACAAATGTGAATATACAATATATTCTAATGTCGTGGTTCTAATATACCGGGTGTGGCCTGTAACACGAGCAAATAATTAAAACATGGATTGTACTCCTTAAACGGTGACACTTTTGTTCAACAACTTTTAAAAATTATGAAGATAATATAATAAAACTTCCTATTTTCATACAAAATAAATATTATCTTCAATGGACGCCGTCGCCATGCCATATCGTTTGTGATTGACGTTGCTTGTCATGCCTTAAACATTACAAAATTCGCAATACATTGCGGCTTAGAATAAACTTTAAAGTGTATTAAAAATCAAACCTTAAGTTATTTTCAAAAGTCGCTGAACAAATGTTGGTCAGTATGAGGAGTACAGCCTACAGTTAAATTTTTTGCTCATATTACAGGCCACACCCGGTAGAGTTGTTTTGTTAAACAAGGGATGAATCATTCATCCATCACTTCAGCCTCGGACTATTGGCGCTCTCACTGCGTTCGAGCGCCAAACTAGCTCGGCGAAATGAGTGCCTTTCATCCGAGTAAAACACTACTTTTCATTTCGAATACGAGGAAAATTAAATGCATGTGTTTTTTTTTAAACAGAACCATTGCTTACATTTTTATAGTATTTCTTGAGGGTACTATCAATTAACAATTTAGGCAAAACTATCGTTATTTATGGTATGGCAGGTTAATTTTAATATTATTACCTAGAAATTTCTGTTGCTGGATACTCATAAGTACTTCCAACTGAACAATGAATAATTATAATAGATAATCGGCCCGCGACCCGCGACAAGAATGAATTCTATATCGATTTATACTATCATGATTTTCATTTTCTCACTAAAACGTGCCAATTCTTTTTCTGGGTATTTAACGTAAAGGCGAAAAAACACCCAGTCAAAACCATCGTGAGTTGTGGGCGTGTGCGCAAAGTGACAACCTTAGCGTATTAGAAAATAATCAAAACTATTGTGGGTAGTTCGAAAAACCGGCACAGATAGATGATCATAAAATACGTCGCTGTCTGTTTGCTACCAAGAACGATTTGTCAGGTCATGTTGTAATTAATTTAAGTAATGCACGCTGTACAGTGTCAATGCAGTTTTATACAATAAATTATTAAAAATATAAATTCATTGAAAAGTTTCTTTTATAATTTAATCCTCAGTCTCTTTAAGCTTTTTATTATCTTTAAGCTCTAAAAGCTAAACCATCAACCGAATAGTCATCAACATACTTAGTCGGTCAATTTCAGTAATACTGTATTTACATCTTTCAATCATGAATTATTAGCATTACCTAGTGGAATTATATGATTTCCAGTGAAATATCTTCATACCTACTTAAATAAAGTAAAAATTTAAAAGGTACATTTATGTAAATGTTTTATGATCTAGAAGAGGTCCATGAATTGACGCTAATTGAGGACTAATTTAAGTTAAAAAATGTTTCTAGCGTCTCAAGTGTCTCTAGAGTCGCGAACTAATTTAGGTATTCATTTCAAGAGTAACTTTAATATATAAATAAATAAATAAATAAATAAATATTATAGGACATTCTTGCACAGATTGACTAAGTCCCACAGTAAGCTCAAGAAGGCTTGTGTTGTGGGTACTCAGACAACGATATATATAATATACAAATACTTAAATACATAGAAAACACCCATGACTCAGGAACAAATATCTGTATCATCATACAAATAAATGCCCTTACTGGGATTAATCGGCTTCGCAGGCAGGGTCACTACCCACTAGGCCAGACCGGTCGTCAAACCGGTCGGTGGTAATAATTTTAAGGGACAACTTTTTAGGCTTACCTATACCTCATTTTTTAGCATTAGAAAAAAGGTAAACAGTCTTGACGTGTACTTTTTATTGATAAACACCTTTGAAAAATAAGTACAGCAAATATGTAACAATTAAATAGCAGGGACGTATGTTTACAGTCTTTTAGTTTCATAAATAATACTTAGTTACTTAGTTTATACTTAGGTTTTTAAAGCGTTTTTCAGTAAAAAGGCACGTCAGAAAAAACGAGGTAAAAAGTAGGTATGACGACGTGTCTGGTCCTAGTCGGTAGGGACTCCTCCATAAAGCCGATGGTCTTGGATTCAAATCCGGTAAAGGCATTTAAAATTTATGTTATGAGCACGGAGTTGTTACCGAGTCGTGGGTGTTTACTTATGTATTTAAGTATTTATATACTATTATTAAGTATATATCGTTGTCTAAGTAAGTAAATACTTAAAACACAAGCCTTATTGAGTTTACAGTGACAATCAATTTGTGTAACGCAGCGTACTACCAAGTACTACCAAGGCGAACCACACGCGAAAGCGAAGCGAAGCGATGCGGCGGCGCAAGGTGAATCAATCCAATACCTAAAAGAAGTGTCCTAAGTGGGCGATCTCGTTGCGAATGCGAACGTTTTGGGCCCGCCATGCCACGCCACGCCGCGCCGCGCCGCTCTGGGTCGCGCTCGCGAGTTGTTCGCTTACGTAAGACGCAGCGTACGAATAAGAATGTCCTATAAAAAAATATAGCAGTTTAATTATAAAAAATTCTACGTCACCTGTGTCCTGAAAACAAATCGATTGACACCTCATTCCATTCGCCATTCAATATGTTCAGCGGGTTTGATGCTACGATAGAACATACGATAGTATAGGTCGATAGGTAGAAGTCAGGTAAAAAAAAACAATCAGCTAAAGTAACCGGCAAGTACTAACCTAACCAGAAAGTAAATCCGTCCGCAATAAATTTGGTTTAATGGCTAAAAAGGTTGATCTTGCCAGTCCTTTTACGCCGATAGTGTTATTCAAAGAGATCACAATTTTAAATACCAATATCAGTCAATATCAAAATATCAGCATATTTTACGTTAATAAAAAACATTCGGGTCATAGATAACAAAAATATATTATCTGACCTTTCTAAAAAAAAATTAGCGCAAGTGAGTCAATTACTCTAATTTCTCAAGGTTTGAATTTTAGTTCTTATGTACCTACTTGAAAATACGCAAAACCAGCATTTAGCAACAAAACCGAGCTTTAAATCACTACAAGTCACTTTGAAAACTCTCATCTATTGAGGGGCTTCCAACTCCGAAGGTTGGCTGAAATTTAATATTAGAGTTAATCGATGAGAAATTTCATTAAACGTATGTAGAAACTTCGGGTCCATATTGGGTCGCATAATAATTGATTGTCCTAATGTAATGTTACGCATTGAACTCATTTCGCATAATTGTTATTGTGCTGGAAATATTAACATTTCTGAAAAATTATAACACAAACCTAACCTAACCTACCCTATTATACACAACCTATGCAAAATGTTTTCGAAAATACTTTCTGTTTCAGCTGGAGAAAAAATATGCAATAAGAGATTTATGCGTAACATTACATTATTGACAATCAATTATTATGCGATGAGATAGGATCCCAGAAACTTTGGATTTCAATTAAAAATATAAATTGAAACTTCGATTAATAACGCCTAATAAAAAAATAAGTACTGGCAACCGTAAATACGCCGTTTGCAATATCACTCGATGACTGTAAATACATAGAGATTGGTAGGTAGTATTGACTTATTTTTTTAACATTTATACTTTCGCGTTTTGAACAAACATTTAATTTTTAATGGGCAAGATGGTTTTAACTTATTGCCGACTTGAGGACCAGTGATCCAGAAGTCAATCTAATGCTAAAAAATCGATGTATAGTAAAAATTCATTTTGCGAAAATGTTACAGAATTTCAGCATTTAGGGGAGACCGAGGTGAGTTGTGACAGAGGAGAGTTGTGACATCGTCGATTTTTTTGGAATCTATTAACTAGAAACTAGGTCGCAATAGCGCGCGTTTCTTACTTCAAGTTACGAGCTAACAAACGCACACTGTTGCGGCCTAGTTTCTAGTTAATAGATTCCAAAATATCGACGATGTCACAACTCTCCTCTGTCACACTCACCTCGGTCTCCCCCTGGAATTCGGAAATAGTAGATAGAAAACGAGATTAGGTATTCCCGGGTACGGACGTCATTATGTTAGGGACGAAAATAACTACAATGTCACAAGCACACAAATTTAGGTAGCCGCAACATTATCGTGTTCCGAACACGAGGGACTAAAATTCGTCGCCAATAGGTGCGGTATATTATGACAAATATACCGGGTGTGGTCTGTAACACGAGCAAATAATTAAAACATAGATTGTACTCCTCAAACGGTGACACTATTGTTCAACAACTTTTAAAAATTATGAAGTATTTAGACTCCCTATTTTTCATACAAAATAAATATTATCTTCAATGGACGCCATCGCCACGCCAGATCATTGTGATTGACGTTGCTTGTCACGCCTTAAACATAACAAAATTCGCAATACATTGCGTCTTAGAATAAACTTTAAAGTGTATTAAAAATCAAACCACAAGTTATTTTTAAAATTCGCTGAACAAATGTTGGTCAGTATGAGGACTACAGCCTACAGTTAAATTTTTTACTCATGTTACAGGCCACACCCGGTATTATATTATATTATTAAATATTTCAAACAAGGTCGGAAATGTCGGAATATAATAATATGAAATTCTAAAGGGAAATTGGAGGGAATCAGCCGGGTTTAAAGAGCCTTTGGCATTTCCCGAAGATTTTAAATTAAATTCTAGCTTTTTATATAGCAGCAAATATAAAATTAGAAACCTTGCGCGAGTATTGCCTTATTTAATTCTAAGTAAAAGAAAAATAAGATGAATACAAGGAAGCGGCGATAGCGGAAGTCCCTTCCTATTCATTGCCATTGCTAACAAAAGTTCATTGATAAAAATAAACTTCGAATGCTAAATTGTCAGGATTGAAATCGTTTGATGCGTCCCTGGTGTTTCAAAGTAACTAGTGATGGGGAAATTCTTTGTACTTTACCAGTTGCGTCCTAAAAATATTATTCTTTACTAGCTGTTGCCCGCGACTTCGTCCGCGTGGAATCTTATCTTCAACATTTTACATCTTTAGTACCTATAATTTTCATATCCAAGCAATGTTGAAATTAAGTACTTTTCTTTTTTAGCAAGTTGTATGAAGTTTTAAGTCAAGTGGATTTTGATGTTGGTTGCTGAAATTACTTTTCTTGTATTCTCATAATAGGCACCTATGCCCTTATACAAAGATTCAAGTTCCGTATTCCGCACTCACAAAACATCTGATCTCCATACAAACTTTCAACCCCTTTCTCACCACCTTGGGGGATGATTTTCAAAAATGCTTGAATTAGTTTTCATGTTTTTTTTAATTTATTACCTTTTTTTCCAAAAATATAAAGTTCCTAGCTTAAAATTAAATTTACACCCCAAGACGAATTTTCATCCCCTTTTTCAAGCCCCCTTAGGGATTGAATTTCCAAAAACGTTGCAATTACTTTTTTTGTAATCGGCTATTATGTCTTTCTAAGAAGTTTCAAAGCATTTGTAATGGATTCAAACTTGGAACCCCATTTTAACCCTGTTAGGGGATGAATTTTACAAATCGCTGAAATCACTTTTATTGTCTTCTAATAATATACCCAAATACAAAGATTCAAATCCCGCGCTCGAAAAAATGCATGATATCCATACAAATTTTCAACCCCGTTTTCACCACCATAGGGATGAATTTTCAAAAACGCAGAAATTAGTTTTCTTGTATTTTAATATAATACCTTTTTACAAAGTTTCAAGTTCCTAGCTTCAAATAAAATTTGCACCTGAAGACGAACTTTCATCCCCTTTTTAACCCCCTTAGGGGTTGAATGTCCAAGAACGTTCCAATTACTTTTTTTTTGTAATCGGCTATTATGCCTTTCTAAGAATTTTCAAAGTATTTGTAATGGATTTAAACTTTGAAACCTATTTTAACCCTGTTAGGGGATGAATTTTACAAAACGCTGAAATGACTTTTATTGTCTTCTAATAGTATCCCCAAATACAAAGATTCAAGTCCCGCGCTCGAAAAAATGTTTGATATCCATACAAACTTTCAACCCCTTTTTCACCACCTTAAGGGATGAATTTTCAAAAACGCTGAAATGAATTTTCTTGTATTTTAATTTAAAACGTTTTTACAAAGTTTCAAGTTCCTTGCTTAAAATAAAATTTGCACCCGCAGACGAACTTCCATCCCCTTTTTAACCCCTCTTAGGGGTTGAAATTCCAAAAACGTTGCAATCACTTTTTTTTGTAATCGGCTATAATGCCTTTCTAAGAAGTTTCAAAACCATTTGTAATGGATTCAAACTTTCAACCCCTTTTTAACCCTGTTAGGGGATGAATTTTACAAAACGCTGAAATTACTTTTCCTGTCTTCTAATAATATCCCTAAATACAAAGATTCAAGTCCCACACTCGAAAAAATGTTTGATATCCATACAAACTTTCAACCCCTTTTTCACCACCTTAGGGGTTGAATTTTCAAAAACGCTGAAATTAGATTTCTTGTATTTTAATAATATATCTTTTAACGAAGTTTCAAATTCGTAGCTCAAAAGAAAACTTTAACCCCATACAAACTTTCATCCCCTTTTTAACCCTGTTAGGGGATGAATTTTACAAAATGCTGAAATTACTTTTATTGTCTTCTAATAATATCCCCAAATACAAAGATTCAAGTCCCGCGCTCGAAAAAATTTTTGATATCCATACAAACTTTCAACCCCTTTTTCACCACCTTGGGGGATGAATTTTCTAAAACGCTGAAATTAGTTTTCTTGTATTTGAATGTGATACTTTTTTACAAAGTTTCAAGTTCCTAACTTAAAATAAAATTTGCACCCGAAGACGAACTTTCATCCCCTTTTTAACCCCCTTAGGGGTTGAATTTCCAAAAACGTTGCAATCACTTTTTTTGTAATCGGCTATATGCCTTTCTACGAAGTTTCAAAGCATTTGTAATGGATTAAAATTTTCAACCCCTTTTTAACCCTGTTAGGGGATGAATTTTACAAAACGCTGAAATCACTTTTCCTGTCTTCTAATAATATCCCTAAATACAAAGATTCATGTCCACCACTTGAAAATTTTTTTGATATCCATACAAACTTTCAACCCCTTTTTCACCACCTTAGGGGATGAATTTTCAAAAACTCTGAAATTAGTTTTCTTGTATTTTAATAATATATCTTTTTACGAATTTTCAAATTCCTAGCTTAAAAGAAAACTTTAACCCCATACAAACTTTCATCCCCTTTTTAACCCCCTTAGGGGTTAAATTTCTCAAAATCCCTTCTTATCTCTTGTACACTTTATAAATGCAATCTGGTGTGCAAATTTCAACTTTCTGGCTTTTGTAGTTTCGGCTCTGCGTTGATGAATCAGTCAGTCAGTCAGTCAGTCAGTCAGTCAGGACACTTGCATTTATATATATACTAGCTGACCCGGTGAACTTCGTATCACCTATCTATACTATGTCTCCTTTTGGCACGTCACGGATTAGCCTGGCCGCACACGCTCGGAATTTTATGTAGGTACTGATTGACATGGTGTGTAAGCGAGACAGCACCATGCATTTGTAGAGTGACGTCCCGTTCCCACCTGTCATTCCGTACGGAAACACAATGAACATCCCGAACGCCTGTAGCCAGGCCTGAAAAAAATTGTTATCGATTTGTCCCTCTACTATATAGGGTGACTTCAAATTGGTATTACAAAATGAATGTTTGGGAAGGGAAGATATATGTAATATCTTCCCTTCATTAAGCCCCTCAATTAAGTCTCATGCTTTTAAAATAATTAAAAGTATTTTTTTTTTTGTTTCATCCAATTTTTTTAGGCTTCACATGGTTATCCTAACATAATAATTAACAAAGAAGGTTAAATAATTTCAAATGAACACTTTCCTCTTTGGTTATCAATCACCTGTCACAGTATTTATGAAGTAAACGTGTTTTGATCAGTAATTGTCACTTGTCAATTGAATATTAGATTTTCCGCAAATTTTGATTTTACAATAAATTTTTAAATAAAACAATACCTAAGAAACGTGTTTTCTACAAAAGGTGCAGGAGCAAAATTTGGAGAACCTCCATTTCCAGCAAGATTGTGCACCAGCACAGTTAACTCTAAGTGTGCGATATTATTTAGACCAAGAGTTCCCTGGCAGATGGATTGGACGCAACGGCCCAGTCGCATAGCCGCCTCGAAGTCCCGATCTTCGCACGGGAATTAATTACCCTCGATGAACTTCGCCAAAAGCTAATTGAGGTGTTCAATTCTGTGAAACCAATGAATTTATTCTTGGCAGACTAAATAATCTCAAGAGTATTCATAAGAATCAGAGTTATGTGTCCAGAAAAGCGGTGGTCATTTTCAATACATATTAAAATACGTTTCGTTAAAGTAGGTGCACACTGATCTACTTATTGAAAGTGTTGAAACGTAGGTATTTTAAGATTGTGTTACATTCGGTAGATTACGTATATTAATAAATGATTTCATTTAAATTAATTCGCTTATTATTTACCATAAATTGTATCAGGGTACTTAAAACTAAACCGCTTAACTTAATGCCAGTCCAGACGGGAATAGTTTTACTCCAATCTGATTAAATTGTTTGATCAAATCAGGTGGTGTGGTGTGGTTGCAAACTCCATTTTGCTCGCTGATTCCCTTTAATTCGATTGTAAGATTATGACCGATAAAATGGAGGTGCTAACTTCAAAATCTGTTCTTATTTCTTGTACACATTACAAATGTAACCTGTAATGGTGTACTGATGTCAACTTTCTAGCATTAATTGTAGTTTCGGCTCTGCGTGATGATGATGAGTCAGTCAGCCAGTCATCCAGGACACGTAAATTTAATGCTGTTTTTTAGGGTTCCGTACCCGAAGGGTAAAAACGGGACCCTATTACTAAGACTTCGCTGTCCGTCTGTCTGTCTGTCACCTGGATGTATCTCATGAACCGTGATAGCTAGACAGCTGAGATTTTCACAGATGATGTATTTCTGTTGCCGCTATGACAACAAACAGAATAACATAAATTATGTAAGTAAGGTCCTATACAACAAACGTGATTTTTGATGGTTTTTGCGTATTGGAACGGAACCCTTCGTGCGCGAGTCCGACTCGCACTTGGCTGGTTTTTTTAATCCTGTTGGCACCTCAGACGGTGGCGAGACACTCCTGACTTCGGGCAAACTCGGCTCCGTTCGGCTCAGCATTGCTGCGAGCAGTTATAAGGGTTGCTACCATTTGACGTCCTTTTGCATGCACGACCACAGATAAGATAATGACTTGAATTTTGACAACGCTAAATAGCCGAACGGGATTGTACCATACATTAAAAAGGGATAGCAAGATTCATCCCTGAATCGCTGTCAAACTTCGGTTTTGTAGGAAGTGTCCATGGTACTTACGGTAGTACCAAAGATTAAGGTAGTACTATTATTTAGTATGTATGTATTTGTTGGTTGTCATTTTGTTTATGGGTGCGTTCAAAACTGTTTGCATATTGCTGGCTTTAACAGACTACCGCACCGGACCGCGAACTTGGTGTGTCCCGGCGTACTTTCAATCGTGTGTCAGAGGGCCTACCGCGAACAACGTAGTTCGCAAATTTTACTCCTATTCGCGGTAGACCCGCAGTACGTTCGTTAAAACCATACCGCCGGGCGCGGTGCGGTAGTCTGTTACGGCTTCATGACGTCGGGCAGTTATATTCCGTTTCTGAACGCATCTATAAAGCTTGACAACCAACAATGACAATCTTTTGTGACAGGGACACTATTTGGTGTCATTTATGTGTCATTGCTCGCAATAATGTGGACATGACTCCAAATTTGATTAAATAATTAATCATTTAATTATTTTTTTACCTGAGATTTGATTTTGTTCTCTAGTCAATAAATAGCACTGAAATATATTTTTGATATAAAAAATGCGTACCTACAAAAAATTTGACAAACATACTGATTTTTTAAAAATAAATTTGCATTATAAGAAATCTTTGTGTTATTTATTGATTAGAAATCAAAATTAAACCTCAGGTAAGAAATTAATTAAATGATTAATTATTTAATCAAGTTTGGAGTCATGTCCACATTATGCTAGCAATGACGCCAATCTGTCCGATTTCTGTTATTTATTGCTTGCATTGTTAAAATCTAAATACGCGATAATTCGAATGTTGTGGATCTATGTTATCGACTCAAAACCCTTGATTTAATATAATCTTCAATTTGCGGAACTCCAGTGTACCGTACCGACAGGACAGCTATCATGTTTGACAGGTACGTTGGTAGGAACATTTTGTATGGGAATGATCATTCTTTCATTATTTTGTTTTCGTAATTTTTTTCAATGTTTTTAATAGTTATTCTGCTATTCTAGGCCGAGACTAATCCAACAAATCAAAAACCATGAAAATCGGTCCAGCCGTTCTCGAGTTATGGATGCTGGAACAAACACGACTTTGTTTTATATATATAGATATATATAGATAGATAGATCACCAGTCGCCATGGAAATCAATACATGTAGCTTGCGCTTTACGCAAACCGAACTGATGATGAAAATCAAGTTAACACGCACTACTGATATTCGTAGTTGCTTATTACATATTATATCATTTCTAAAAAAACATGTCACCACCACCACTACCTTTTTTCATATTTTGGCGTTTTCTAATCATTACCACGATATCTTTTTAAAGTTTACATTAGGAAAAAATCTTCTTTTTCTATTGTTAGTGCAGAAGAAGTTATGATTCCAAGTGGAAATATTATATCATTTCCCTAATATGTATAAGTATGACGGATGCCAGCAGCAGGCAGCATAGGTTTGTACACAGGATGGCGGGTGGGCGTAGTATCTCAATGTATTACTTCACAGCCAACTCAGTATGCTACCAGTGCATGAAATAAACTTTCGGACTTGTTAACCATACTAGTGCCTACTAAAATATCTAGTCGCTATTGGGATGTACTTGGATTGCACTCAAATAAAAGGATCGCATAAAATAGTTCAAGTCTTTATTCAAATCAAGCTAGGCCGGCTCCAACCGTACACCTCTGACCCGAGAAGATTTAATTCCTTCTCAATTGGAGAAGGGTATCCCAATATGGGACCGGCAACAAACTCGGCGGGATACATCTTTTCAAAACAACACTTCTCTTTATTTTACAAAGGTAAGCTTCTAATCACACGTAAGAAATCAAAATAACACTTGGAATAAAACACTTAGGTAAATGGTTAAAGAACGTTGGATTCTATAAGCTTTCAGAATAATCCTTCAGGTATAAGCCTTCAGGAACGTGGCGAATTAGGCACGAGGTTGGCTAACGTCCGATCTCTAGCGCGGTCCGATCAAGTCTGATTACGGAGCCTCACCGCTCCCGCCTTTTAAGTCGAGCAGGCACACCTGCTCGACCGGTCCACCAACATAACGACAAAACTACCAACTCGTGCCTACCTTCACCCAAGAGAACCCTCTTGACGTTCCAAAGCCTTCTACCTGTCATTTTAGTTCAACAACACGCCAATAGATGGCGTTACTCTCTACGCAACATTATGAATTTCGTTACAACCCAGTAATACGTAGCCAAACATTGCTAATCGACTTTATACAGGCGTCTTTAACTATGAACTGTAACGCTGCAATACGTCCTTCTGGAGTCACGCTCCGACAAGTAAATAAAGTAGAGAAAAATGTTATATTTTAGATCGCTCATCTTGTCTTTATTAAAACATAGTAGATAGTACTTTTCCATGGTGAATGTGTTTTGAAATGGAGCTAACTAGATATTTATATTGAAAAACGTTTGATTCTAAATAATAAATAGAGATTACATATTTTAATTAATGCCTTCAAACACATGGCAAAGCAGTAACTTCTAAACGAAAAGGAATAAGGAATTTAATTAAATAAAACGAACGTACAACTTTAAGAAGGATTTCACAACGTACTGCCTCGTAAACTCATAAAAAGAGAAAGTTTTATCTACGCCGACTGCCGGGTCTCGACAACTTTAATTGTGAATTTATTATTGCATCGAGACAGACATGTTAACGAAAAAGATTGATAATTTAGCAATATTTTTATAAAACTCTTTGCGATCCTCATTGTATAAAATAAGCCTTAAAGGAAAAGGTTGAAAAATTTACGCTTCAGGCAGGACGTGAACCCGCAACCTCCTCGGACCTTATATCGCTTTGAAAAGTGATTTTTCAGGGTAACAGTAAATACATAATAGTTTGAGATTGATTGTAATGCAACGTCAATAGCCCCGGAAAAGGAAGAGTCGTAGAATGCATGGGCTTCCTTACATAGCACGACTCTTCTCTTTCCGCGCAGACTAACGGCTCGATTCGGGAAATGAATTCGAGACTCACTAGATATGAAATAGTAAAGATATGTGACGTTCCACTGTAAAAGGTACCTTACGGCGGCCGACGCTTACGTCGCATAGCGCCGCAATAACATTGGAGCGGCGTTAATAATAGCGTAAGCACCAACTGCCATACGGTACCTTTTTCCGTGGGACGTCACATATCTTTACCATATCGTATCTAGTTAACCTCTAATTAATTTCCCGAATCGCGCCGTAAGTTGCTGATCTAGTATGTGCTTAGTTTCAGATCCTTTAAGATATTGGTTGTTAACAATTATAATAGGTAATTGGTTGTTTTGGTTAAAACATCTCTACATGTTTGTTGCAACAGCTGCATTTCGTATAAATTACCGTAATAAACAAATAGCTACGCGCCGCGATTGCTAACACAAACAGACATAAAATATGTGACGTGCCACGGCAAAAGATACCTTATGGCGGCTGGCGCTTACGTCGCATAGCGCCGCAATAATATTGGAGCGGCGTTAATAATAACGTAAGCGCCAACCGCCATAAGGTACCTTTACCCGTGGGACGTCACATATAGTTTGATGTCGAACACCTATTTATTTGAGTGGCAAAAGCAAAGTAAGTAATTATTCTTTATTGTGCACCGTGCAGTTAAATATACACAGAAAATGAAATAAAGGCGGTCTTATCGCTAAGAAGCGACCTTTCCCAGACACCCTTTGGGTAGCGAAGTACAAAATGGGTCGGAAATTAAACTCTATGACTATCGAGTATCTTTTTTTCCAATAATAAATCAAATCAACAACAAAAGGAAACGAAAGGTGAAAAACAGTATACATTTTCCTCAATGCCCTCTTATGTAATAAACTTCCGTTCCGTTTATAACTTCTGATTCCATTTACTCTTGAACAGTATTTTTGTATTTAAGTACCTTCGCGAATCTGTAAAAATTAAGACTTAAGGTGACAGTCCATTTCCAACGACAGCTGCAATACTGTTCATTTTATTATGCTGCCCTCCTAAGCCGAAAAGCGCTATCTCAAAAACAAATGATTTTGAAAATGGAATTCTCAGTTATAGAAACTAAAGTATAAATTAGCAATGGATTTTCTTTTGAGATAGCGCCACTCGGCTTAGCAGGGCAGTATGGACATTGACAATGACAGCGACGCGTTCAGTACCTAAATGATACAGTATGTAAATGGAATGTTACCATTACTTAGAACCTTTTTTTGACACTAATTAAGAAATTTATTTATCAGTTATAAGAAAGTTTTCCAATTCATATTTTATTTCTTTGTTAACATATAACTTGGACAGGTATTGACGTAAAGTATAGGCATTAGCGTGTTTTTCAAATATTCACTCGATTTAATATAATTTAGATCCTTTGAGAAACTAAAACAATTGAAAATGATATACAATAGAACCCCCCAAAACTTTATATTGACTTACTTTAATCAATTTTATCTTTCTCGCGCACAGACTAACTTTCGAGATTTTGTCTAAAGTAAATGACATCATTCAAATGGAGCAATAAATGGAACTTTGAGAAAGATGTCCGCAATTTGAATTCCAAGTCTTTGAAGTCCTCAAATGTAACCATTAGCCTTTTATCTCGTTTTCAATAGCAAAGAGATTTTATGATTGCTGCTAACGACTTCTTCGGTTTAATATTTTACAACTGAATTTAGTGAAACAATTTTACTAACAGAAGCTATTAAGTTAATTTTATTTGTCAATTATTTGTAAGATGCTTTCATAATAAAATAACGCAATATAGTGGTTCGATTCTCAAATTTATTGCCGATATTGGATCATGAGAATAAAACATGTACTTATGTTTAAAAAAAATACTGAATGAAATACATTTTAATATTATGAAACTACACAACGGGACTTAATCGCGTATCGAAAAACCGAAAACGAAAACGTTCAAACTGATAAACAAGACCAAGTGCAGGTAGTTCGAAAAACTCGCGCTGCTAGAAGATGTTGATGTCAACTTGAGCCAGTCTTCTCCGAGACCACGGTGACAACGCCGTCCTCGAAACATCGGAGGTAAATCTTAAAACTTAAATACGCGATTAAGTCCCGTTGTGTAGTTTTATTTTAATATGTTTTTATATTTAGTCTGATTATTATTAAAAGTATTATTAAAACATACAACAACTAAGGCTTACAGATAAAAATTAAAACTATAAATTTAAGAAAACAAACCGCTCCCTGCCGTTCCCGGTGCAAAGGTGCCCATGATGCTCGCAGCATTTCCACGCTGGATCACCACGGACAGCCTTTGCACAAGGAACGACTCGGAGCGGGGACCCTCCCCTTTCTGTCTGAGTCGACGTCCCAAATCACGAGTGAAGCGTTTCGCGTCGGCAGACCAGCAACCCGCCGTTTCTACAGAGAAAGGGATGACTATGTAGGCAGGGGAGAGAGGGGCATATTTTTGACGCTTTAGATCCGCTTGAGTTTCGGCTGCCGCACCGGCCACGCGCGATGTACGGCTGATGTGGGAGGCGGCGAACGTACTGACGCATGTAGCGTCCCAAACCAAACACCGTCCCCTTTCCCATGGTACCAAAGTCAGACCATCAGGCCGTTTACCGTCGGTACGACTGAGGCCTGGTGGTTCAAGCACTGATGGGACACGTGGTCTGATTATTACTGGTTATCTTGGGAATGCACAGGTCTTTTCCAGTAAATTGCCGCAATTCCAGGTATTTTATTTCGATCCGTTTACGAGCCCCTGGCACTCGAGTTACGAGTTACTGAAAATTTATAAACATTAAGCTTACCTACTATAGTCTGTCAAGCAATTTCCGTCAGTAGATAAAGCGGTAAATAAAAAAAAATGTAGGCACGAAGGGTTATTGTTTTGAGGGGTTTTCTACTGACAAAGTTGTTTGACAGACTATAATTAGTATACTTCCTATTTTGGTTCTTTTCTAATATATTTCAATCATTTATTTATGATCTAAAATTTATTTCACCCTCCGTTCTTAAAAAAACGGCTTCTCCGTGTAAAACGAGAGGTGAATCTATAGAGGTGAATATATTTAATGCAATTTGGACGTTTCCTACAAATTATTAAATTAAACTGATCATGATCGTGTTGATAACGTTAATATATAATGCATTTAAGTTTCATTCTATTCCAATAATGCATATGAAACTCGACACCAACATACATATTGCAGCTATTATGAAAATGTCAGTTGCCCGGGCACCCATGTCAAAAAGTCATATTATCTACCAAAACAAACTTGTCAGCGAGGGACTTAACGTCACCTAAAAAACCGATAACATGCTTAATATATCCCTTCCTTTTGTCGCCTGTCAGGGGGCTGACTATAATAAAATAACAAACATTCGGAGCGGTATGTTGTTTTAAACCTCGTGACATGGTAACTGAATCAATTTCTTGCCCCATTTTCCGGATAAAATGTAGGATAAAATAAATAACATATAAATAAGCTTTTTCTGTCTGGTAATGGCAGGTGTTACAGGTTACAGGTTACTTTAATTTACTTCTATTACAATATGTCATCAACATTTTGAACCGAAACCAAATTATTACCAAATTATTCGCAAAAATTACAAAAAATACACAAAAGCTTACTCTTTCAGACCCCTAAATGAGCGTATCTCCGACAACATATAAAAAAAAACTCCAATGATATTGTAACCTGATGTCCTATTACTATCCAAGACATTAATAATTAATGTCATTAATGGGTCGCGATTAAATTTCATTGTTAATAATTAATGTCATTAATGGGTCGCGATTAAATTTCATTGTTTTATCTAATTTACCTTTTCATTAATTTAATCGCGTTAGACCCGTGAATAATTAATAATTATGTGTACTAAACACGAGAGTTTAAAGTGTTATAGAGATATTCATGTTCCTATTTCGATGATAATTATACAATTATCGGAGCAGTGTTTGGTTTTAAAAAGCTCACATGGCTTATATGGCGACCTTATCTGGCAGTGGCAGATTTGCAGTCTTTGCCGCCCTAGGCCCCAGGCCCTAATAGCCGCCCCTTTCGCAGCAACCATCCTTGACTACATTTTAAGTTATTTCATGTTTTCGTCAGCGAATTTTTTGTCATAATTTGCCGCCCCAAATGTTTTGCAAAGGCTTGGACCTACTGGGCATTAGGACAAATCCGCCACACTGGTATCTGGAGATATTCATGTTTTTAGGTATATTCTACTTCAACTCTTTGTTATTTGACAGGTCCCTCGCTGCTACCAAAGTTCGTCACCGAGTACCATCCACGTACAAACATGGAAAGGCCTCCGAGCTGTGAGAAAAGCGCAGTTGCACGTTCAACAATGGCTTCCTTTATTTTTTCATTCAAAGCGACCTTTTGCTTTTTTCATCGGAGCCGGTTAATACTGCTGCTGTACATATTCCATCGGTTCGAATAGGACCTACTACTAACGAACCAGTATAAAAAGTGACGTCTGGTAACCGGTTGCTTACGAATATAGGAAGTATTCCAACTTTATATATCTATTATTGATATCATACCAATAACGGGTTAGGATGATTTTTGTCAAGATTTATGGCATCCTTTTACAAACATTTTAATAGTATGAAAACATATAATTTTTTTCACAAAAAAGTACCTAACTAAGTATTGTGTGTACTGCCACAAAAGCAATTCATTGTTAGAAATTTAGAATTATTAAAACTTTAAATTAAAGCGCATTTTATAGAGCGCCACTTATAATAAACTCTCAGTCTCCTTTTTGCGTCGCGCATTAATGTAAAACCCGGCCAAGTGGCTGTGATATCCGTCCGAACAGAATGGACAGATGGATGGACGGGGTTACGAAAGGATAGACAGACATGACGAAACTATATAAGAGTTCCGGTTTTTGCAACGGAACTCTAAAAAGTACGTGCATTCAATTCGTTCGCGCTTGTACTCTGCAAGCGATTGAACCAAATTGCTCCTGGGTGTCACGCCACAGCCGCTATCGCCATCGGGTTTGAATATTGGCCTATACCTAGACTGTTTCTCATAACGGTCACCATGCGGACCCATTACGATACCCATTATTATTGTAGTTTACAATAACGACGTTCTTACGAAACTTGAGCTCAACTTACACCAGTAACATTTCAGTTGCTGCAGATTTACTTACATCAAACATCAAACATCAACATTTATTCAGCAAATAGGCCACAAGGGCACTTTTACACGTCAACATTTATTTTACATAGAAGGAAAAATAATACCATCAATAATATTATAAAATAAAACTAACAATTCAATCTAACGTATTACAATTACTAAGAGATGTATATGGTTTCTTAATGTCGAATTACATACAAAATACAGATACAAAACATATTAAATATATTAAGAACGGGTCACTCACGTATTTTAAGTCGAAAAACGCTCGACATGTTTCACTCCGTACCGAGGAGTGTCATCAGGATACAAAACACACAAAAAAACTATAATGTACAGAATTCGGTAGCTACGTCAGGCAACGCGTGGAGGATAAGAATCTAGTTTGATGGTTAATTAATTTTTAAGCCCTATTGATGAAAAGCGATATCAACTTATACATTTTGATTTTACTCACATATATATTTGATTGATACCGTTCTTATTTTGATAAATTTAATTTGAACTAGTGCACTTAAAGCCTTAATCCATTCACTTAAAACTGTAATTATTAACGATTTTCAGCAGAAGCATCTGACTATAGTTATACACAGTAGGTATCTCAATAAAGGATTCCTCGGCAATTCGGATTCCGATTAGAGGCATTTCTGTTGAGGAAGATTGAATTCTCCGACGTCTAAGGGCCGGCAGTCACTAGGCAATAACCGGGTTAAAGGTTACATTCGTATTGCAGCTGCAGATACTGCTACAGCGTGCTGCTGGTGCAGCGTTACTGTTGCACAGGGAGCAAAGAAAACCTGTGACAAGCGAGCGTTCAAAAACACAATGATTTTTGCATAAATACGAAAAACTTGGACTGTTTTGGTTTTCACAATCACAGTGTGAGATACGCCAGAGTCAAACTCCAACAACTAGAAATATTGAATTTGTGCTATGGTGGTTGACTGTGATTTTCAGAATGATTTTATAAAAACGACATATGCAATATCGATTTCCATCTCAAGTTGATTCTATACATACATTATACCATTATACATTATGTCTGTAACACGAGCAAATAATTAAAACATAGATTGTACTCCTCAAACGGTGACTTGAAACATGTGAAAAATAGGGAATCTAAATACTTCATAATTTTTAAAAGTCGCTGAACAAATGTTGGTCAGTATGAGGAGTACAGCCTACAGTTTAATTTTTTTTCTCGTATTACAGGCCACACCCGGTAGAAAGTATTAATTTCATTAGATTCTAATAAAAACTATTAAACAATGTTTTATAATGTTACGCAAGTAACTGCTGTGTGGAAGCAGCTTTAGGCCGTGATTGAATATAGCAGGTTTCTTGTCCAATACATTTGCTTACTTGCAATTTGCTTTTGGAATGCGTACCCGCTCTCTGTCTGACTAGCTCAAAGCAACTTCACTTCCAAGATTCGATGCACAAAGATCAAACCATATGAGGAATCTAGAACAGGTAAATGAAATGAAAAACTTTATGGCTTTTATGAGTGATTGAAACTTTATCATGATTTTGAGTAGGTAAATAATCAATTTAACAAGCAAGTCTGATGTCTACTCATTAAGAGCAGGTTTAAAATTTGATGTGAATTTCTTTAGTTAAACCATTCGTTCTGAATCAAGCAGAAGGAAGGTTATGCTGCAAAATACGAGGCTATGAAATATTAAATTAGTTCATTGCCTACTTGGAACCATTTCAAGGTTCATAAAATGAAATAATGCAATCATTTACAGCGGAAAGTGGAAGTTTCTGAATGTTTGTTAATCGTTTCTCGTTAAAATAATTTATGGTGTTGCCGAGGAACAAGCTAAAAGCGATTTACTCTATTGATATAATTTATAGAAAATGTGATCACAATGCGTTAAATATTCATCATATTCTTAAGAGCTTTTGACTAGTGATAGGTAGTTTTATTACTAAAGTCATTCAGTTTGTAATGGAAAAATATTTAGATAACAAAATACTTCTATGAAGCCGGACGGGCGATTAAATCTGTGTCTCGAATAGTGTCGATGGACTGTCAAGTTGGCAGCGATTCCGTGTTGCCAGGGAGATAGGTCTGAATCCCTTCGAAACCAGTTCGATCGCCAACTAGTTCTTACCAAAATAATTATTATCATTCTCCATGAACGGGTAGGAATGTATAGATTGTCGAGTCTTCCTTTCCCTTTCTTAAAAATATCATACCGTGCTTGTCCAGCAGCGTTTACCACGCTCTGTTCTAATTTCCGTATTTAGAATTTCACGTCAGTTTTGTTAAATGCCTTGGGATTGTAACCCTGGCAACATCGAAGAGGAGGCACCGAGGGAGAATGATTCGGCCATTTTGGGACTTGGATTTTCTTCCCCGACCTAGCCGGGCTCGGCTTTATATTAAATAATTGGGACAACGTTCTCATCTTTGGTAAGTAATCTTACATTCGTTTGTGAAGACCGTGAAATTCGGAATCTGTTGTTGGATTATGCGATTATTGACGTGAACCGTTTATTTCAGCCTGCCCTCAGGTGTACCTTGAGGTTAACCCGTTTCCCGAAAGGGCGAACCAGGAGCGTCCTGGGCACTTCGGAGTTGATATTCGATCACTCATAAACCCCGGCAAGACGATTTTCCTCCGACAGGTAAGGCGTCGTTCATATACTTTTGTCAGAAATTGTATGGCGTGCCATGCGGCCACATAAAAGTATCCCGCGTAGCGCTGAATTCTATACTGTAATATAACCCCAAAGGGTTACGCATGGAAACCCTTGTTCCTATGTGAAACGGACTCTCCCGTGGCCCGGACCACAGATTCTTGGCGTGACCTGAGCCAGTGGAACTAATCCCGTACCCGGAATTTTCCAGGAGGTGTCTACTAGGGGCGCGGCCTTTGGTAGGCCAGATTCTGTGCCAGTCGACCTGTGCAGCTGGCCCCGCCAGAGTCGGAGCTATTGGAACCTCCGGCCATCTGGTCGAGAGAGAGCCGTCGACTGTCGCTACAGTGCAGCTAAGCCTTTCACTACTTTTTCCTAAACTGCGATTTTGGACTATTCACCTTTTAGTATTAACTATCCAATAGCGCAATCGACCAAGTATCACCAACAATAATTAAAACCCGGTTAGATAAATATAAATTTAGTTTACTATCAATAAGTCGTTAAGTAGTGTTTAAGCTCAAAAGTGTAAACTTAACCAGGCCGGCAATTAAATTGTACCTGTCCACTATCGGGTTGTTTGTTTTATCCCCTTCAGGACCCTTAGTTTAAAAAAAAAGTATTACAGCGGCGCCCGAATAGGTTTGGTGATATTTGGCTTCTTTCCCTCCAACATTCAGCGAAGGTTTGAGCTTGGTTGTTTTGTGCTATTGTATTTCAATGTAACTTACTTTAAAAATATTTAAATTTAATTGAGTTTTGGTTAGCAAGAGTGTCTAACCACATGTTTTGTCTGGCACAGTCAGTACCTACTGTTGTATTTCACTTCCATGTCATTTTACGGTACTAGGTTGATTTAGGGAAGAAAATCCACTGTTTACATTTTTTTTTTTTTTTAGTTGTATTTATTTTAAGGACTCTGTACATCCTCTTTTATTTTTATGAAAACATTATTTCCACTGTGTTTAATGTTATTTCATATTACTTGTTGACTCTTTAAGACTGTGCTATACCTAAACTGGTGAACTTAAACTTGTTGTTGGTCGATAACGCTATAACATTCTTAAACTTATAAACTAGGTAATTATTTCTTTTCGGGGAAATTATAAGGAAAATACATTTAATATTTAATAGTGATAACCTTTACTACTGTAACAATGGCGAATGAGACCGCTTTGGAGGAGCGTCCAATAGCTTTTAATCTCTTAAAAAAAGATGAACTCGAGTATGAAGTGACGGTGCGCCTCGGGGTACCACTGACTACAGTGATGGAGCTCCGGAGCCAGCTCCGGAAGTTGAATCAGGAGATTCCCACTGACGAGGTCGCGGACTACAATGGTGACGTCAAGGAAGAACTGGACATAATATCTGCAAAAATGGACGACCTTCGTGACCAACTACAGTCACCAACGCAGCGTCGTACTTCCTTGAAGCTTCTTAACCGCGTACAGGCGGTTGCACACCATCTTTACCACCGTCTAACCCGCCTAACACCAGCTGAATCAGAGGCCTCAAGGCATTGTGAATTAAGTGATCAGTTGGATAAACTACTATCTCGCCTTGACAATGTGTTGATTAATTTTAGAAGTGCATTGTCAAGGGATGTCGCACTCGAGGTTGACAAACCGAATCCTACGGCCTTACCAGCATGCACAAAACACCATAATTTGGTGCAAAAATTAAATTTAAAATATGATGGCAAGACCTGTGTCAAAGCTTTCTTACGTAAGTTAGAGCAAGTGCGTGTGTCACGTGACATACCGGATTCAACCTTATTTCGCTCCGCCTGCGAACTATTCACGGACGAGGCATCCTCGTGGTTTAACGGAATCTGTGATCAAGTACACTGCTGGACGGACCTGAAGGCTGTGATGATCCGTGATTACCTCCCATTAGATTATAATGTCCGACTTATGAGGGAAATACGTGCTAGGACGCAGGGTTTTGATGAGTCAATAGTTAACTATGTCAGCGTAATGCTTAATTATTTTTCCCGTTTAGAGACACCCTTACCAGAGGCCGAGAAATTGAGTATATTGGTACAAAACGTCAGACCATTCTATTCTAAACAATTGGCATTATTTAAAATAGAATCTATAGGTGAACTTAAAGATCGTTGTCGGCAGCTAGAGGCCGCCACTCAAAGCGCCAAACGTTTTGCCGAGCCTGACAGAGATTTAAGTAAGTCACTGGCCCATGATTTGGTTTACAAGCCACTCACAACAAAAACTGTCTCGGCAGTGCAAGCATCGGCTGACTTTTGTGTGCGGTGCCGCGTGGACGGTCACACCTTGAAAACTTGTAAAGCAGCTCCTAAACTCGTTTGTTATCGCTGCGGCGAGAACGACGTAACAGCCCGTACTTGCCCTAAATGTGCGTCCACACCTAGTACCTCAAAAAACTAATAACGCCGAGTCAGGGTATGGCTGATCCGGTTTCCACAAAAAATACTAAAAAATATAAAAGTAGAATATTTATTCGCACACCTATATTTAGTAATCCCAGAAAGCCCACTCTAGAAAACCATACACAACTCAATAGTTATTTTAATAACAAATCCCCTAGCTCTTCAGCACCCATTACCCTACTTAACCATCACTTACTTGCACCTAATGCTGTATCAACTTCATTGACAACAAAAGGCCAATGCCGCCCATTACATACCATATCGATGCCAATTAATAAAGCTAACACCCTTAACCCGCTCACTACCGCTGTTATACCCACGAACATAACTCCACCCGCTTCACTTCCCTATCCTACCCCTACTAACCTCACTAACACCCTTAACCCGCTTACTAATGCTTTTACCCCCACTAACATAACTCCATCCGCTTCACTTCCCTATCCTACCCTTACTAACCACACTAACACCCTTAACCCGCTTACTAACGCTTTTACCCCCACTAACATAACCCCACCTACTTCACTTCCCTATCCTGCCCTTACTAACCTCACTAACACTCTAAACCCGCTTACTAACGCTTTTGACCCCTCTAACAACATTACCCCTCCCGCATTATTTCCCCATCCGGCCTTTACTAACCTAACTAACCCCTTAAACCTCCTTACTAACGCTTTTGTCCCCACTAACTACATAACCTTACCCGTTTTACCCCCCACAATCCCTATTTCGCAAAATAACTTGACTTACCCACTTAACAAAATTTACCATAATGTAAATTACTGTGTAGAAGCACTACCTAAAGCCCCCACAGCCCATATTTGGCAAAATAACGTAACTTACCCAAATTATGAAATTTACCCAAATGCTAATTATTGTGTAGAGGAACCGACTCAATCCTCCACGACACGTATTTATCAAAATAACGAAACTTACCCACATAACCAAATTTACCCCAATGCAAATTCTTATATAGAAGCACCGTATGTGCCTTCCACGACCCATATTTGTCAAAATAACGAAACTTACCCACATAATGAAATTTCCCCTAAGGCAGATTTTAGTGTGGAAGGACCTTCTGTACCCTCTCCAACCCCTATTTGGCAAAATAACGTAACTTACCCACATAACCAAATTTACCCTAATGCAAATTATTATACAGAAGCACCGTCTGCACCCTCCACGGCCCATATTTGTCAAAATAACGAAACTTACCCACATAATGAAATTTACCCTAAGGCAGATTCTAGTGTAGAAGGACCTTCTGTACCCTCTCCAACCCCTATTTGGCAAAATAACGTAACTTACCCACATAACCAAATTTACCCTAATGCAAATTATTATACAGAAACACCGTCTGCACCCTCCACGACCCATATTTGTCAAAATAACGAAACTTACCCACATAATGAAATTTACCCTAAGGCAGATTTTGGTGTAGAAGGACCAACTGTACCCTCTCCAACCCCTATTTGGCAAAATAATGTAACTTACACGCATAACGAAATTTACCCTGAGGCAACTAACAGTATGGAGAAATCGTCTACATTCCCCATAACACCTTTATCACAAAATAACGTAGTTTATCCACAGAACGAAACTTACCAGGATACAAATCCTTATTTGGAAACATTCCCCGCTAATTCTTATAATGGAGCCTTACAGGATACAATCGGTCCGTGCAGCAATGTACGCGAATCACAGATCTCTCATGCCGACGACCAAGCATCTAAGTTCGATCGAGAGGAATGGCACTCTTGGTTGTCATTTGTTACTTTTGTTTTTGAGTCTTGCCATAGTTTGAAGTTACTAGATTCGATAAACGAAGCTGATGAACAAGGCTTGCGACCATACCTTAAAGTAAAAATTTATGGCATGTCCTATTCTGGCCTAATGGATTCTGGCTCGGAGTTGACAATTTTGGGTGGTGACACCTTTGACAAATACTTTGAGGGTCGAGTTACTCTGCATCCGCCGCACGGTTTAACTCATATAATCTCGGCGAACAAAGTCCGTTCGCCCATCAAGGGCCATGTATTCTTGCCCGTATTTGTAGGTAACAACACGCAAGTCGTAAAGTTTCATGTGATACCGGAGGTCCACACTAAACTTATTTTCGGTCTTAACTTTTGGATAGCCTTCGGCTTCGGACGGGATATCCTCGCGCTACTAAAGAATGGAACCTGTTCCTTATCAAACGAAGAACATAACAACATCGTCTCTGAGGTCAGGTACATACACGGCTTGGAGTCTCTTTCGACGGAGGAACAACGTGAGGCAGATACTATTATTAAAGAATTTGCATCAATATCCGCCGAGGAGAAGGGGTTGGGAAGAACGCATCTGCTAACGCATTCGATTGATACAGGAGATGCGAAGCCGATCAAACAGCGGTATTACATGTTATCTCCGTACAAACTTGCAGAGCTCAATAAACAGCTAGATGAGATGCTCCAGCTGGATGTCGTCGAGCCAAGCAGCAGTCCATGGAATAACCCGGTGACCATGGCCCCGAAATCAGATGGCTCCTTTCGATTCTGCCTGGACAGCCGAAAACTAAATGAAGTTTCCAAACACGACGCTTACCCCCTACCACTAATTAATCAAATTCTTAATCAACTAGGGAACGCGAAGTATTTGTCATCCTTGGACCTTAAATCAGCCTTTTGGCAAATAGGCTTAGATTCCAAGGAATCCATGGAAAAGACCGCCTTTACGGTCCCTGGCCGCGGTTTGTTCCATTTTAAAGTAATGTGTTTCGGCCTTACCTCAGCCCCAGCAACTCAGCAACGCTTGATGGACATTTTGTTTGGTCCAGAATACAACGGCCGTATTTTTATATACTTAGACGACATAATAATTGTCTCTGAAACGTTTACACAACATCTAACCCTACTTCGCCACGTACTAGAACGACTTCGATATGCTAACCTTACAATAAACCTATCTAAATGTAAATTCTTTCGTAGGCAACTAAGGTACCTAGGTTTTCTTGTAGACGAGTACGGCTTACGCACGGACCCCGACAAAGTCAAAGCGGTGGTGGACTTCCCCATACCGAAGAGTCGGAAAGATGTTAAACGCTTCCTAGGTACGGCGTCGTATTACCGCCGATTTATTAAAAATTTCAGCAACATTGCTGGACCTCTCAATCAGTTAACGTCCACGCGAAAAGGCGCTCCACCTTTTCGTTGGTCCCCAGAAGCGGATCAAGCTTTTAATGAGTTAAAAGTAGCAATGACCACGGCCCCAGTTCTAGCCTGCCCAGACTTCTCCAAATCATTCTCGGTTCACTGTGACGCTTCAGATTTCGGCATCGGGGGAACTCTGACACAAATATTTGAAGGAGAGGAACACCCACTGGCGTATTACAGTCGATCCCTCACGCCTCAAGAAAGAAATTATTCCGCCACTGAGAGAGAAGCTTTGGCGGTGGTCAATGTTGTAGAACACTTCAGACCATACCTGGAAGGAAGTCGTCAATTTAGGATTGTTACAGACCACGCCAGTTTGAAGTGGTTCCTTAATCTCAAAAACCCCACGGGGCGCCTCGAAAGATGGGGTTGTCGTCTCTCACCTTATAACTTCACAATCGAGCACCGGAGAGGCTCAGAACATATCGTACCGGACGCCTTATCAAGGGCAGTTCCCATCTGTTTAATTGATACAAACACCACTAATAATGACCCTTGGTATTCGCAGATCTATAACAAATGTGAATCCAACCCAGGATCGGTACCTAATTATCAATTGTTAAATGGTCGCCTTTATCGCTACACCAAATCAAAGAATGCCTTAACTACCGATTTCGAGTGGAAAGAGGTGATACCAGTGGAATTTCGTGAAGAAATCATGCATGCTAACCATGCAGTCCCCACTGCTGCACATTTAGGTACCGCTAAAACGTATAACAGGTTAAAACTTCGTTACTCCTGGCCACGGATGTATGAAGATGTAGTCCGATACGTCGCCAATTGCTCGGTGTGTGCCGCTTATAAACACAGCCAACAACCGACTCCAGGCTTCATGGGAAGTGCGAAAGTTTGCAGTCGGCCCTTTCAGTGCCTCAGTATAGACCTGGTTGGACCGCTACCACCCTCGAGGAAACTAAACACTTATATATTGGTAGTAGTATGTTGTTTTACTAAATACTGTATGTTGTTTCCCTTGAGACGTGCAACCGGGGCTGTAATTTCCCAGAGATTAGAAGATCATGTATTCATGATCCATGGTATCCCCCAAACAATTATTGCGGATAATGCATCCTACTTCACCGGCGGGGACGTTCAGAAGTTGTTCGCCAACTACAATATCCCACAACTACACTACACCCCCGTTTACTGTCCCCAGGTCAACACCGTAGAGCGTTACAACAAGACCCTAGTAACAGCAATATCAACGTTCGTTGAATCGGATCATCGCTCGTGGGACGTGAATATTTCTCGTATACAGTTCGCTTTAAATACCTCAGTCAATGAAACAACATCATATACTCCGTTCCTGCTCGTGCATGGACGCCAAGCAGTACCGGATGGCACAATTTACGACGACCCCGAGGAGGTCGACGAAATCGTTTTTTCCCCCCGGGGAGAGTACCTCGACAAGATTAAGACCCTTAGGGCCATTTACCCGACCGTGAAGGAATTATTACAGAAAGCTCATGACCGCAACATCAAGTATTACAATGATAAACGTCGTGATATAGAATTCAACGTCGGGGACGAAGTGTGGAAACGCACCTTCAAGCAGAGCAACGCCGGTAAATACTTCTCGGCGAAGCTAGCACCCAAATATGACAAATGTCGCGTCATTCGGAAAATATCCCGTTTAGTCTACGAGTTGGAAGATGAGAATGGGAAGCGTCTGGGTAAATGGCACATAAAAGACTGCAAGCCAAGTTCTGTCCACACCACTTGACTCCTGTAACGAGACGTACCAATACTCCACAATCCGGGTAGTCTATTATCTTTTGGGAAAGCGCTTTATTTATTTATTTTTTTTATTTTGTTTGTCCATTGAAGCGACGTTGGCTTCAATTTTTTTTTGTTTTCTCTTTGTTTTGTCCCGTAGGCCTAGATGCGATTGTTTCCAGCGACGGCCCCGCGGACTCAATTGATGCCAAGGGACAAATCGACGTGCGATTGTGGGCCGTAATCCACGTCCTAGGGAAGTCCTTAGATTCCCTTCTCCTTACACCGTTCGGCTGGTGACACAGCTCGAGGGCGAGCTGGAATTTTACTCCTTCGTCTTTTGCCTCTGTCGTAAAATTCTCCTGGTTAGGGGGGTGTGTAATGGAAAAATATTTAGATAACAAAATACTTCTATGAAGCCGGACGGGCGATTAAATCTGTGTCTCGAATAGTGTCGATGGACTGTCAAGTTGGCAGCGATTCCGTGTTGCCAGGGAGATAGGTCTGAATCCCTTCGAAACCAGTTCGATCGCCAACTAGTTCTTACCAAAATAATTATTATCATTCTCCATGAACGGGTAGGAATGTATAGATTGTCGAGTCTTCCTTTCCCTTTCTTAAAAATATCATACCGTGCTTGTCCAGCAGCGTTTACCACGCTCTGTTCTAATTTCCGTATTTAGAATTTCACGTCAGTTTTGTTAAATGCCTTGGGATTGTAACCCTGGCAACATCGAAGAGGAGGCACCGAGGGAGAATGATTCGGCCATTTTGGGACTTGGATTTTCTTCCCCGACCTAGCCGGGCTCGGCTTTATATTAAATAATTGGGACAACGTTCTCATCTTTGGTAAGTAATCTTACATTCGTTTGTGAAGACCGTGAAATTCGGAATCTGTTGTTGGATTATGCGATTATTGACGTGAACCGTTTATTTCAGCCTGCCCTCAGGTGTACCTTGAGGTTAACCCGTTTCCCGAAAGGGCGAACCAGGAGCGTCCTGGGCACTTCGGAGTTGATATTCGATCACTCATAAACCCCGGCAAGACGATTTTCCTCCGACAGGTAAGGCGTCGTTCATATACTTTTGTCAGAAATTGTATGGCGTGCCATGCGGCCACATAAAAGTATCCCGCGTAGCGCTGAATTCTATACTGTAATATAACCCCAAAGGGTTACGCATGGAAACCCTTGTTCCTATGTGAAACGGACTCTCCCGTGGCCCGGACCACAGATTCTTGGCGTGACCTGAGCCAGTGGAACTAATCCCGTACCCGGAATTTTCCAGGAGGTGTCTACTAGGGGCGCGGCCTTTGGTAGGCCAGATTCTGTGCCAGTCGACCTGTGCAGCTGGCCCCGCCAGAGTCGGAGCTATTGGAACCTCCGGCCATCTGGTCGAGAGAGAGCCGTCGACTGTCGCTACAGTGCAGCTAAGCCTTTCACTACTTTTTCCTAAACTGCGATTTTGGACTATTCACCTTTTAGTATTAACTATCCAATAGCGCAATCGACCAAGTATCACCAACAATAATTAAAACCCGGTTAGATAAATATAAATTTAGTTTACTATCAATAAGTCGTTAAGTAGTGTTTAAGCTCAAAAGTGTAAACTTAACCAGGCCGGCAATTAAATTGTACCTGTCCACTATCGGGTTGTTTGTTTTATCCCCTTCAGGACCCTTAGTTTAAAAATAAAGTATTACAAGTTTTATAGTATTTTTCATTGTGCAAACAGAAATACATAGTATAGTTTCCATGTAGGTACACACAGCTTCAAAAGTTCATAATTTATTAATGGAATTCATTATTAAAGCGGGTATGATGTTTTCCAGCCGGCGTATTATGGATGGCTTTATCCATCTTTATCCACGTGATAAAACAACTGTCACTTTTAAATACCGTGGGTTAGAAAGTGACTGACACCGTTTTATCACGCTGTCACGTAAGAATGACCATCATATCCGTACTGCTCGCTATACAGTCATCGTCAATAGTAGTGGATTGAATAACGCGCCAAAAGTACCTGTCCCACCATAATTAGAGGCAATTTAACACATAAGCTCGATTTATAAAGCTATTAGATAATGTACTTCAACGCGTAGTCTGATTCGCTACAATTAATGCTGACTGCACACAATAATATCGGCCATAATCGTCTAATCTTTCGCCCACCCCCTGACCAGTAATCCGTGGCACATCACCCGTCCGTAATCCGAACGTGATCGATGGCCCGGCGATGTGAAATATGAATGTTTTGACTCGAATGATTTATTCTTTTATTTTCTCCGATTAATGAAGAACGCAACAGATAAACATTGTTTTTGTATATTTTTTATTTATGCTAAACGAATTTAGGTTGCGTTTGATTTATGGGGTTTATGAGAAAAATAGAACGGGCTTTGAAAAAGTGGGTTGCAGACTTAAAGGCGAAATATACGCTTAGTAACTAGGCAAGAAATTTAACAAGTTAAAAATTATGGATATGTATTTTTCAAAAATATTCTCCCTTCAGCTAGTTAGTTTGAGCATGACTGATACCTACCTACTAAAAATACAAAATTTCAATGTTTGACCTTCATTTGAATATTTTGCAAGTGAAATGTCGAGTCTTGTTATCATAATTAAATATTTTCTGTATAAAACTCTCTTTGCCCTGATTCGTTTAGCTTCATATTTATAAAATATTAATGAGTTAATATTCAGGTATAAAATTAATACGAGAATTCATTTAGTAAATATGTCATGAGCAATATTAATTTGTAAAATTTAAATTTTCAGGGTATTTCCGCTTTAAAATGAACATAAAATGTATTCCTAGCTACTTTTTTATAATGTTTCTGTAAATTATTTGTACCACCAAATGGAAGTAATCTACTTACACGTAGCAAGGTAGGTACACAAATCCTAAGATGTATTTTCTATTAAATTAGTTTTAAAATATTGTCAGCAAGAGACTCAAAAAGGTATGTAGGTACATGTACAAATGCAGACATACATATATACCAACTCGTCCATTATAGCAATAAACAGAAATTATTGTTCTAAATAGACATACCTATAACTCCTATTATTAGCACTACAAATATACCACGGAGTAAAATCACATGGTGCAGTGAATCAAACGGATTCTTCACAATCCAATCAGTTCGCGTAACTAACAGCACAGTACGACAGCCAAAAAAGTTTTTTATTTTCGTTTGTAAACGAAATTTCAAAATTGGACTTTCATTTGCGTGGGCTCTGAACTTTGTACTGTGACTGTGTGTTAGATTTATTTTTCATGCCTATAGTGGCCATTTTAAATTAAAAGTGAAACCGCGGGATTGGTTCACGTTATTTGATAGAGTTGAATAGGTACCTTTAATGCAGCAGAACCAACCAAAAATGTTTCGTTGCAGGTAAGCATCATAAATCTTATCCAAAGCTATTGAAAGTCAAATTCAAATTAACTTACTGATAAATAATGCAAATCAATATGAAACGTGCCACGGAACAAATTGAAGGGATAATTTATTAATTCCGATTTCTTTCTGTTTTATACTTCAATCAATTCAGTCAAGACTTCCCTTTTAATTTGTGGATCTAGATATTTTTTTATTGTTCCTCGGACTTGTTACCTTACTTTCGAGTAAATTGATCAACTACCAGAGAAGTTGGTTTTAAGCAAAGCTTCACAGTGGAATATTCGTTTATATGCAACCGTTTCACTCCGTAAATTTCTATTGAGCTACACTAGCTACAGTATATGGGTAGTTTGCAATTATTACTCAGAATCGCAAACTATATTGCACTAAACCAGGCGTGGCTCACTCCGCGATTTCGACGCTTTGCAACAGGTAGCTACAAGTAGGTACATCTGTTCCACACTAATTTTGGTGGCTAGCCAAAAAGGTGACAGTCCATTTCCAACGACAGCTGCATTACTGTTCATTTTACTATGGAAATTGACAATGACAGCGACGCGTTCACTTCAGTACCGGTAGTGCAGCTGCGTTTAGAAATTTAATGGAATGTTACCATAAGCCGCGCGTGGCGCTGTCGCCACCTAGCGGCCATATCAATTCTGTCCTAATCATACGAGTAAGAGTGACATTCCATTTCCAACTGCAGCTGCAATACTGTTCATTTTACTATGGAAATTGACAGTGACAGCGACGCATTTCCATAGTAAAATGAACAGTATTGCAGCTGCAGTTGGAAATGGAATGTCACTTTAACAGACACGTTTTGATTAGAGAGTGAGATTTATTCTGTGACTAAACTGAACTGTAAAGGGAGCTTTTGCAGATATCATATTTAATGATATAAATATGATAATATACCCGTCATTATCTCTATCGCACGTGTATAATGATATTTCTTGACTTTGGCGAGACAAAAATATATTTATGCACGTGCGATAGAGATAGCAACAGGTCAATGTACGCAATTCTTCGTACTTAGCGTCTTTACTTTAGTAGAGATCATACTTGTGAAGTTCGAATGCAAAAAGCCACTCTGTATGATTTTTACGAACCTGTTTGCGTGTGATGTTCATTTACAAACCTTACGGAACCTCAGGGTGCGTAGCCAACATGCAGTCGTTAACGCTCCGTAGCAAAAGCACAGATCATATATTATAATACTAAAGTAACTTAACTGTCACTGTCGAAGAGTGATAGACAGACTACAATACTCTACCGGAGCGTTAACGTTTGGCATGTTGGCTACGCGCCTTGGCCACCCTATGCTGTGTCCTCAGTTTGCTAGTTAAGCGATGGGAATGAACCCGATTTAACTGTAATAACTTGAACCGTAACCTCCTATTAACGCCATAAAGCAATTTTGGAGCAAGTGCTTTAAATTTTATTACACCCGGTGGCAACTTAAAGTAAAGTTGAGCCGTAAGAAACTTTAGGCTCGCCTAGTTTTGAGCATGATTTGTCATGTGAAATTAAACTAGTTTTGAGCATGATTTAGCATGTGAAATTAAATTATGAAGACAAGGAAATACGTAGAATTTATGTACCTGCTTCTAACACGAATGCCTACAGTAGGTACTTACAAGTAGTATGATACCTATTTATTTATTTCTATTAACAAATAAATTAATTAGATAAATGTAATTAATTTAAATTTATGTTTATGTCTTAAGATGTAAGTTCGCACCACAAATTAAAAATTTAAAAAATGTACCTACTTGGTGTATAAATATGAGCTAGAGAGTGTCCTATGATATCATAGGACACTCTCTACATACAGGGTGTAATCGTTAAGTGTAGCCAGGCAATAATTCCGTAACTATACAGATATCAGAAAACTTCAAATTGATATCGAAAGTGCGTTACCCAATGAGTAAAATTACATTAATAACTTTTTTAAATAAAAGCAGAAATATCCCAATTGAATTTTCTTTTTTAAATTTTTTGAGATATTTAGCTAATTTTCGCAACACTCTGAATTATACGAGATTGATGTGACTGAACACAGCACTGGCCACGCACAATAGTCACACCGAATTCAAATTTGTGCCGTTTGTGGCTGTAGTTTGGTCAGATTGCCAATTAGATAGCCGGACATGTCCAAATGTGGACAAGGACAGAGACCAGTAAATAATTTAGACTGATTGTCCCAAGTATACAGCGAAATATCATGTACAGCGTCAACGGATCAGACTACACGTTAAAAGTATCCATTCTATAACAGCTTAAGAAATGAAACATGTCTCTATGTATAAAACCATTAGACTGTAGAAATTAATTTTGAACGAGAATTGTAGATATTTATCTCTATTTTTGGAAAAGTATTAGATGGTTATAGATATACAGATATTTGAAGCGTTGTACCAAAATTTTAAATTATCTAGGAACGAGACTGTATTTCGAGATCCACAGCTTGTATTATGTTCTCGTCTTTGTATTAAATATGGGTCATATTAATACGTATAACGTAAACGGACGTATAACGTTTCTAGGTGTTGTGATGATGTGATTGCAATAGGTCTACACCACAGTATCAATATTGTTGCATTGGACGTCATGCTTCCGTACCGTTAAATAGGTGTTTGATTACTAGACAAATATTAAATGTATTATTGCTTGAGGCATATTTCTTGCTATCGATTTGTTTAGAATATGATCTTCAGCTTTCAACAGTGACATGTCTGGTGGATGGTCTGGTATAGATGGCAAATTGATAACAAGAAATTACTATCTGACAAGTGATGCTCGAGCGGAAAGAAAAGTTATAAGCCCATTAACACAGTACAGTCGCCATCAGATATATCGGAGCGGCCAAGGATCTCACAAATATCTGAACACTGTTCTATTGTCAAGGCGTTAGAGTGCGTGTTCAGATATTGTGAACACCTTGGCCGCTCCAATATACTGTACAAGCATTTTAGTACGAAAGGATCAAATATTTAAAATAATTTTATTATGAAGAATTTTATTAAAATTTATTTAGAAACTATTTTTTATACTAAAAAAAATTATATTTTAAATAAAAAAAAATTTCATGCCAATAAATAATATTAAAAAATTTAAAGAAAGATGTAAATATCCGTACTTACAAGTATATTATTATGTACTTGCCTAACCAAGTGCGAAAAGAAATCACCGCTTACCATGTGGTAAGTGGTGATTACCTTTCGCACTTGGCTATGCATTTACAGCATACGAATAAAAAGCATGCCACCAAATGCGTTTCTGAGCCAGTCTCATTACGTCAAAAGCACGTAGGTACCTAACTTTTTGTACCATATATATGAATAAAAAATATATAAATTAAAAAAATAGAGGTATTCTAATATTATCTCAAAGACTAACAAACATGTGCTACCTACTTCTAAAAACTCTGTCATCCAATAAAATACATTTAACGCGTTCATTCAGCAAGAATTGAGCAGTGATGAAATATTACTGATATTTTGACTGATAATACCATAGGTATCAGTCAAAACGTTCCCATTGAAAAATTGGCCCCATGTGTGGTCTATTCAATTTTATTTTATTGCATACGAATTACGATCAACGGATTGGGAAACCGTTGGTTTATTAGGTATACCTACCTACTTATTGTTCTATTTTACCAGGTACTGGCTGTTATAGAATTTTTCATTAGATATTTTTTTTTGTATGTAAAGACGATCTCAACAGCTGAATGTGACGGTTTCTAGCCATTAACAAATTTAACGACATCCTAATAATATGACACTACCAGATTCTAGAACCGGTCCCTTGAAACTGGAATTTCCTTTAGAAGGATATTTACTTTACCCGGTTTCCATATCGCTCCGACAAACTCAGGGTTTGCAGTACGGTTACCATCAGTTTGTCACTGACATAAACGCCGTCGAGAACGTAATTTACTTTCTATACATCTCGCTCGCACTCGCATATTGGTGCAAACGGGATGTATAGAAAGTAAATTACGTTCTCGACGGCGTTTATGTCAGTGACAAACTGATGGTAACCGTACAGCTGTTTCTAAGTGTCAATCAGCCAGAAATACGGTTTACACCCTAGACTTGTTTGTTTATACAATTTTTACGTTTGATCTCGGAAGAAGTCATTTGTTGCTTGACATCAGTAAAACATTTTTTAATGTAATGATACTGAGTAATCATCATTGAGAAGTGTTCTTTTGCAAGCTTACTAAAAGTAGCGTAGCCTTTCAGTTCAGTAAGTTCTATTTAGCTACTTTTAAGAGCCAACAGGAGTGGTCATTCCTCCATACAAACGTACTCCTCGTTTTCCTCCGTGGTTTTTGAAGCTAGAGCAATGATTTTTTCAACACAGATTAATATTGTCAGTATCTGTGTCGGACCGTTTTGCTTTTTGTGATATTTTTGTTTTTTAAGGCGCTAGAGCCCTTCAAAAATGGCCAAAATGGCCTAATTGACTATGCCGCAATGAGAGGCGTGGTATTCAAAACTGATATCAATTAGCCAAAAAAGCAAAACGGTCCGACACAGATAATTTCATAATCATTTAGATTTCCAAATTTGGTTACGATTGGTTAAGTTTTGGAGGAGGAAAAAGAGGAGTACGAAACCTCGATTTTTGTCATATTTACGCAGGATTTTTCGCCTCAGCTGCAGTTGTCCCTATCGCACTAATTTTAGGGGCGGAGTCAAGTTTCTAAATACGTACACAGCCAGAAAAGTGATGGGCAATAGTCGACATTTAATGTCGATAATCTAGTGATGTAAGAAGTTATCGATAAAACGTCTTGTGTGAAAATATCTAGATCCTCCTAAGACACAAGGGGTTTTGCGTTGAGAGGGAACACATTTTTGTAGTTACATAGGTACAATCTATTTTGAACTTTTTGATTCTAATATTTCAAATTAGAAATCAAAATCAAAAATATTTCATTGCATGGTTAATTGGTTATGGGTTTACAACATTTTTAGGTACAGTCACGCTCCGTAATTGTCGAGCAATGTAAGGTTCTAGCTAGGGAATGCAATCTCGCACCAAGATTGGCGATTCGAGATCTCGCACAAAAATCCGAATCGAGATTGGGTGTTTCGAGATCTCGACAGTCAGATTTTCGGGATTTCTTTCATATAGACATCGTAAAATCAGGCGTATCGAGATATTCCTAGAAATACAATGAAACGCCGACATTTCATGATCTGCCTAGTGAACACCAGCCATTTTGTGCAAACCTCAAGGTTTGATATTCTGATATTCCTATACTCTATAGGCAAATTAAACAAAAGTCGTCTCCTTCGCGATTTTCGTCGACACCTCTTCTAAATACCTAAAACTGGTATGGACGTGTTCCTCGTGGTCTCCAGAATATGAATAGACCGGTTTTTATTTTATGGAGCGGGGGGGGGGAGGACGTGTCGAAAAAAAGGAAGGAAAAAGTGGGCGGCCGACCAGCATTGATATTTGTTCACGTCTTTAGTCCTATGGGATCGATCGGTTCGTGTGAGATGTCGTTTGAAAGAGTATTAAACGTGCAATTGTTGTTTTATAATAACCGTAGTCATAACTGTAGTCATTTACAAAATATTTAAAATATATGATTTTTTACCGTGCATGGATGGCATAAGTACTGAAAAAAAAATGCGTCTAACTCAATAAATTATAACTTTACCGCAATTAATGTTATTATAAAATATACGAAAAATTTCATTAGCTTTCCAAAAACATAAGTTTTATTGCTGTATGATATTATATAACAAAGTAATGATGAATTTTGTTCCGTCACGTAAATGGTGGGCGACCGACCTCAACTGATCATTATTTCTCGGGTTCTATTTTACTGATCAATTGGTGATGCATACCATTAGAAAGAATATTAAACATACTATAATTGGTTTCTAATAACCGTAGTCATAACTGTAGTCATTTACAAAATCATTGAAAATATATGATTTCTCGATCAATTATTTTACGATGCGCCCGCTATGAAGCTAGGAATATCAAAGAATGCATTGCTCTGATGGATCTGCCGTATCTTTCATAAGGAAGATCGTGATATGCCTGGGTTAATATTAGATCAGGAAATGGTGGCGTTTCATGATACGCCTAGGATTACGATTTTACGATATGCCGCCGACATACTACTTATTTAAGGTACCTCATGTTATATTTTGAAAATAACAATAACAAATTAAATTGACATTTAACATAAAATCAATTTTAATTTTTACTTTACTTCTATGAAATGCTATCGATGTTAAACCACTATTTACCTTTACTTAGAAACTGCGTAACAATAATAGAGCTAAAGCCGGACACATAATAGCACTGCCTGAACAACATGAATCTAAGGTCATATATTACTTAAAACAAAGTATTTCACTTTCAGTCTTGTTCGAGATCTCGAAAATATTAATCGAGATCTCGACCGAGATTGCATATATCGAGATTTCCTGTCAACTAGGTTAAATTTCGAAAATACGTGCGAGATCTAGCGAGATCTCGAAATTGCGAGATCTAGATTGCATTCCCTAGTCCTAGCTGAATTGGTTGTTTCATACACTTACTCTTACTCTATAGAATGTCCAATCCTGCCTTACAAAGACGTTAATATTTATATTTGTCATGTCTATACTTCGTTTCTGAGCATTATTGAAAAAAAAAATACTTACTTGATACTAGTATTAGCCACTAAGTACATAAATAGGGTAATTCGCCAGTAACAGACCACTATTAGTAACTGGCCACGCCAAACCAAAAATGAATTCTATTCACCTATAAATAGAATTCATTTTAGTATAAGGTGGCCAGTTATTGAAACCTTATACCTACTAAAATGAATTCTGTATAGAGGTGAATAGAATTCATTTTTAGTTTAGGGCGGCCAGTTACTTAACGTGGCCAGTTACTAAACGTGGTAAGTTACTGGCGAATTACCCTATTCGATATCGAGTTCCGTAAACGTAAGCCGGGTAAATAAAAAAGTTCAATCGCAATAGGGTAATTCGTCAGTGGCCACCCCAAACCAAAAATGAATTATATTCACCTATAAATAGAAATAATTTTAGTATAAGGTGGCCAGTTATTGAAGTTATTGAAACCCTATACTAAAATGAATTCTGTTTATAGGTGAATAGGATTCATTTTTAGTTTAGGGCGGCCAGTTATTAAAAGTGGCGAGTTACTGGCGAATTACCCTACTTAGTAGTAGCAGTAACAAAAAGTGACAATGCAAATTGCAATCAGTGAGGTGCGCGTCAGCGCGAGTACGGGCGCACCGCACGCGTCTGTGTGCGTGCATTACACACACAAATACAGTCTCTCACGCCGCGGTTACGCCCCGTCAGAGCGACGGGTATATTCAGCTTGAAATCTCAAAATTGACTTTTAGCTCAGCTCCCGTTTCGTCTTAATACCTATAAAATCTTTTTCAAGTTTTCAGTCCTGTGGGAACACTGGATTGACATCATGTGTTTTGGCAGAGACACAGTTCCAAGAACTCAGCGCAATTTTACTTAAATATTTATGAAAGTATTTATCTTTAATATTTCAATAGACAGTGTAAGCGGATTTTTATAAAAACTAAGACACTTTTAGAAGTTACATTAATTTATAAGCGCTTTTTAAAAGAAGAAGACCACTCAGTGAAGTAACTCAACAGTCGCTAATATTTTGATATAATATTAAGACTAATATTTAATATTCCAATTTAAAAAAAAAGTAAACAATCATAATTGAATTCATATACTTAAGAATATTGTCATTGTACAAAAAATTGCTTCAATTCAATAAACAGCGAGAAGTATGTTAATAAATTAACGCAAATTCAGAAAACAAATAAAAAAGTAATAGATATACTGCCAAGTCCTCTAAAAACAAATCGAAATGGATACCCTATAGGCATTTACGACAATACTGACGTTTAAGGAAAAAACTAAATTCCCTGTCACGAAAAGATACAGAAAAAGCACAGATAAATCCGTGCTTTTACACAATTATAATGTGCCACATGTGTGTGACCTGGCGGCTTAGCCAAGGTGACGCTTACGCTTCACCATCAAATCACTGTGTCTCTCTATCACTCATATTAATGTGACACTGGCAGTTGCGTTTGTCACCTTAGCTAGGCCGTTTGGGTCTAGTCTAGATTGTTCATTTATCAAAATAGTTATTTACGATACAAGTGCGGAAAAGAGGAAATTCGAAACGAGTGGCGATAAATGAAAACACGACCGAAGGGAGTGTTTTAAATCGACACGAGTTGCGAATTATCTATTCGCACGTGTATCGTACAACGTTTTACAGTACATATGGCCCTTTAAACTTTTGACATAGCACGAAAAAAGCTATTTTACGCACTAGTGCGGAAAAATAGGACCATATGTACTGTAAATGTATTTTCATTTTTTTATCATTACATTTCTTTCTAACAAGTTAAGCTACTTTATAAATAGATCTCTTATAAGTATAAAAAAAGTCACGATTACGGGTTTCGTGCATAAATTATGAATAGGAAATCGCGCTACCCATGAGACCCTTATTCAGTTATGTTCCAACAAAATATATTGACTATAGACTAAATCTAAATGCAAAAGGCTTTTTTTTATAAACTTGCGAATTGAAACGTATTCTGACTCGAGGAATAATAACCGGTTAGTTTTAGTAATAGTGTTATATAAAAAATCTGCACAAAACCCTGAGAGAATATCGAAAAAAAAAATACGAAAACACATTAAAAGTTTTTACGAGTAAATTTTATCAAGGCATTAGGAATACACGGTTAAAATAATTTAGTTTCCTCTTGAGCAACTGATTCGGCTTAAGAAGATATCATGTGATCTAAAACAACAGGTCACTAAGGACAAAGGTCACTAATATATTTACTGTAACTATCAAATCTGAACGCGCCCTCTGTATCTAAAATAAACAACATTTACCCAACATAAGCTGCTTTTACGAGAAACTTTATGTACGTCAGTAATCCTCTCGAAGGCTCAATTAGTGGTCATAATGGACCATCAATCAATTTACTGTCTAACTCAACTAAAGTCGAGTCAAAAAGAACTCTACTATCAAGTAATAAGGGCTCTTATCGCTTAAATGATTTCTTTATTGAAACAAGCAGAGTGACATTGTATTCAATTAATTTGAACAGGATGACATGTTGTGAGTTATTGGTTTATCGATTTTTTTCCAAATTTACATATGTTTACAAGTGCCTACTAGGTTTTGACTTATTAATTTTTATGAGAGTGACGTATTGTTATTAACCTCACACTATTAAATATGAATTTTTACTACGATGGAAATTTTACTGTTATAAGTTATCTTCAATCGAAAATCACTAAGCTATAGATGTATGCAGGTTTGCTCAAGATATCCTTCCTTCCAAGATATCCTTCCTTCCTTCTTCTTAAGACCCAGCCATAGGTACTAAATGAAAATTCAAAAATCGTGAACTCATCTTACTTAAAATTTTAACCATAGTAGATATAATGTACAATATATAGGAAATATGCGGTTCGAAAATTTAACGATACGAAACTAATTCAACTCTGTTCCAACGAAAATTATATACATTTCATCGAACTGAATAAGTGGGCAGTGTAAGCCTCAAGAGGTTAATATAATTTTATACTTTGTATAAAAACACGATACCGTTTTCAAGATTGGAATTCATTGTCTGCCTGGATATTAAACCGTGTTTTATTAATAGGTTTCTTCATAGAATAGGTTGAAAGCTAACGGATTCTTAGAATATTCAAAGTTGAACTATCATGCTTAGTTTCGATATTTTTAGTTGAAATATTGGTTTTTACTGAGTCATACCTTTCTAGACAGTTAATTTATTACGCATATACCTATACTGTGCAATCATAATATAAGTACACATTATTAAGAACAGTACCTATATTAGTGAAATAGTGAACAGTTCGATTTATAATGATGATTTTAAAAGGATGCTTAAATTATATTATTCTCGGGTAAACAACTCATAATCCATTATCAAATCGTACTAGTATATTAAGCTCTAAAATAATTGGTATATACCTACTCCACATAAAGTGGGTAAACTTTACCCTATCCGCAAAATGTTGACCTGTGTAGGTACAACATTAAAAAAAATATGATGATGATGATCTCTGCGGCTCCTAGTTAGCTCGGCGCTCGTGCACCCGAATATGGCTGACGTAGCCGAAAAAAATATATAAATATACTTGTAGGTACCCCACTGTACCTGTTTAGTTATGTATGAACTCTCCATAAATCTTTCAAGCCTTCACTCAGGTAAAGTCAAGATGTCATTAGATCGAAACCCTCACCCGGTGAATGCTTGTCGAGACAATAAAGGTATATAACGGAACAAGGGCGAAAGGTATCGATGCAAATGTTTGGTAGAGTAAGTCTAATATAAAACATTATAGTATTTTAATTATAAAAACTTCACTGGATTTGTTTTTAATTCAATCAGTTTGAATATGTAGGTATATTTACGATTTATTGAAGACGGATCTTTTGGAATATATACTCGTATTGTATTTTGTTTTAAAGGAATAATAATCCGGAGACCAAGGGAACTTTTGCAGCCACATCTATAGTGATTTAAATTTTTTTCAATAATAATTCGTGTATTTGTTCTTGGAACTGGGGTGGTGAAATGATGATGGAAATCATAAAAATAGTTTATGGAACTTTTAAATGAAATAAAAAAGGCATTCAATGAGCTGTTAAATTTTATGTCTATTACTGTGTTATCAAATATTTCTTTTAAATAAAAAGGGTTGTTTAATTCTTCGTTTACTACCAAATACTATGTTTTAATCAGCTCTTTCAATAATAATTAAATATACTAAATTAGTTATTTGAACGCTAAGCAAGCATTTAAATACATACTCCTATAAACCTTGTAATAATCTTAACTGACCTCATTCTTAAGGCCCTTAAGCAGTGTCCAAGGGTCCTCACAAGCCATCGGAGCCCTATTGAACCCTGAATGGGGCCTGATTGGGATAGAATCATCGTCATGGGCACTGTGGTGCAGGTGCGTAATTTGATTTTGATTGCGTTGAATGAACACTCCATTGTGTTACTTATTGGGTTCATGTGGGTTCATGTGGGGATTGCGTGTCTATTGATATTGAACCTAAGACGTTTGTCAAATGTTTGATATAGGTGAATTGCTAAAAACTGTACATAGTTAAGAATAGTTAAGGCCCTGTAATTATTTTTAAGTTATTTGATTGTGCTACGAAAAGTGACCATGTAGATTGTATGTAGGTACATACATATATTCATTGTACTCGTACTTAATTTTTACATGCATGAGTTTAATTATTGTCGTAACACAATTAAGTCAATTAACTTTAGACTAATACAGCTCCTTAACTATGTAATTTTTTTAATCACCCATGTTTATTTAAAACTATGAAAAAGTCCTTACAGAGTCACCAAGTTTAATGGCTCTGCTGTAGGTAAGTATGTAAATAAAAGAATTCGACGAACTGAGTTTTGCTCCTTTTCACAGTCGAATAAAGGTAACATTCCATTTCCAACCGCAGCTGCAATACTGCTCCGACATTACTGCAGCGGCCTGAAAGCGTCGGTTTTATTGTCAATTTCCATAGTAAAATGAATGACGATACCGACTGCGCATAACTTGGTGATTTTAGCGTACTTCCGACCGCAGCTGCACTACTGCTCCGACACGTCGGTGTTATTGTAAATTTCCATAATAAAGCGAATAACGATACCGACTGCACGCAGCATACTGCCGTATTCGAACTTCAAGATATTCACAAGAGACGACACGTTCTAGATCCATACTAGATACGTTATAGTTTAGATATCAACTAGTTCTCTTTTGCAACGCAATTCGGGCAACTAATGTCACTTTTACGATAGATAGAGTAAGATATCTATTAGATGTGAATTAGATCTCTAAGTCATATCCTGTGGAAATCGTTCAAGAGTATCTCCAGAATCGCGCAAATGTCAAATTTGACAGGTTGGATCTTAAACATATCGTTATCGTATCTTGGTGATGTCTTAAAGATGTCTAATAGATGTCTATTTCATAATCCGAATCGGGCCTATGGTGATTTTAGCGTATTTAGCATTACTGCGAGTCAAATCTGTCGCCTGCACTGAAATTTCTTTGGTCACAATTATTAGTTCTAAGCAAAAAGGATATAAACCACTACGTTCTAAGGAGTTTATCATACCCAAGAATAAAATAGCCCCAATAGTACCTATCGTAAAATTGAATGCTAGCCGCGCGGCGGTGGACAATCGTGTAACACGCGAAACGATGTAACGAGCCATATTTGAATGACAGGGTAACGCCACCGTGAAACATATTTCACAGAGATTCGCACCACACATTTGAGGTTGATAGGAAACTGCACTCGACGCGCTGCATTTATTGCAGATATTGCGGATTCGGATTGAGGATAATTATAATTCGGAAAGGGATTATGTTTCGAATTCTGACTTTAGTGTTCAGTAACACAGGATTTACATTAAAATATGAGAAATTACTATTGGAATTAAAATTACGTAGTTATGGGCTCAGGAGTATATTATTTTTCATATCGGTCCCATGGGAAACCTTGTACAGTATACCTAAAATCATCTAGTACATAAGTATTAATTATAATATCACATAATTTTGTATACGAGTACTTACATACCTACATTGTAATCTACCATTTCTATTAGTGACAATGTAAAGGAAAAAAGATTATGTCAACCTTTGTATGCTATGTTATTATGTACTTATTAGCCTTATTACCATATTACTATTTGCAGCTCATATCATTCAGGCCAACTGCTACATGTAAAACCAGCCAAGTGCGAGTCGGACTCGCCCACCGAGGGTTCCGTACAAGTTTATTTTTTATAAATTTATGTTTTCAGATTTTCCCTGTAGGTACTTGTAATGTAAGGCGATATTACTTGCCAAATTTCATAGTTCTAGATAAACGGGAAGTACCTTATAAATTCTAATTTTACTTTAAAAATTTTTACTTTAACTTAGAAGTTTGATTTTTTCACAGCTTCAAAGGGCTATAGATATATGGTTTTAATTTCAACTCGATACCTTCACGCGTTCCCGATATAAAGAGTCTTGACAGACAAACAGACGGCCGGACGGATGAACGGACGGACGGACAACAAAGTGATCCTATAAGGGTTATGTTTTTTCCTTTTGAGGTATGGAACCGTTAAAATGAGTGAGATTTACTGCTGAATGATAACTTGATAAGAAAATGAATTTATTACTTGTAAGGAGAATATCCACGTGTAAGGAGAATAAGTAACAACCTAAATTTATGCCTAATTAAATTTGACGAACAACCTCCTATGTAATTGTATGACAGCAGAGACATGAATAAAGATCCTCAGAAAATTAATCATTTATCTTAACAAAAGATTTCCAATTTAACAAGCTGAAGTACTCCATTCGTCGTCGTCCCGAATACTCGGTAAAACAAAACATGACAAATACACCCTCGAACGAGACGAGGGTCTTGGCAGAGAAGTTTCTAAAACGTGATGTTTTAGCAGCAGTAGTTTAGAGTTTGTAGTTAAGTAAACTTTACTATTTACCAATACAATAAAATACGCTATACCTAAAACTAAAATAATTTAAACTTACCTACATCTTGATATCAATAATTTCATTTTGCTATCGTTAGAGCGTGCATTTAGCTCGTAAGAAAAAAACTTTAAATCATAATTATTTTTTGGTCACACTGCAAGTTTAAAAAGGGGCTATAACCATAAAATTAAAACTGAGGTTCTATATGAAATTTATTACATCCCATTAATACGATTCGAAGAACATGTCTACCAACTCTACCAATCAATTGTCTTACTAAGCCTATGCATTAAATTTATTAATGAACCCTATCAATTTTATAATCCTTTATATGAGGAGGCACTTTGACAAGTTTGAAATATTTAATAATCAAACGAACTTACCTGTGAAGTTTGATTACAATTATACGAGTATCCAAATCCAAGACAACAAATATAATTTACAAGCAGCAGTACATGGAATCATGCCGTCCTTGTCACACATTTTAGAGATATAATATTTAAAAAACAATTTCGCGCTGTTCCCCTACCTACCTCACTACGCCATCGTCCCTCGCCTTCCCACTCGAACCCCGCTCCTCAGATACCCGTCATTATTTCAGAGTGGATCTTTTTTGTGTTATGAACAGAGACTATTTTATTTTAATTTTCGGGGTTGGGGGGCGGGAATTTGTTGTCTTGGATTTGGATACTCGTATAATTGTAATCAAACTTCACAGGTAAGTTCGTTTGATTATTAATTATACTTCCTATCCAAATCCAAGACAACAAATATAATTTACAAGCAGATGTTCAGAGCCTTGTATCTAAATACAGGTGCGAAAATAAAATGAAATATCGATATGAAATCAGTAAGTTACGTATACCGTTACTGATATGACTGATTTCAGCTGAAGTGATTTACCTGCAAATGTAATTTTATATAAGTATAGCATTGTATATTATAATGATAAGCGTCATTGATTAACGGGTAAAATTAGGTACCTTTTATATTCCTTTTTGGTGAAAGAAAAAAAAAATCATAAATAAATTAAACTTTCTTAGTTTTTATTGTAATACTATAACTATAACTTTAAAAAACAACTTCTTAAAATTATGGTTATAACTGTTGTATAATGTAATTTTGCCTTTGCTTATGTAGACCATTGAAAGGTGTGTTCAATCTTTAGTTATAGCTCTGAACCAATTTTTATAGCACTTTATACCCATTATATTATTCGAATTTCAATTTCAATTTAACTAAAATATACATTGTTTTAATTTTCAAGATTATAATTACTACAACGGTTTAGGTTGTTTTCTGCCAGACACTATACATAATAAATAAGCTGTTTTTTATCATTTAGATTTTACCAACCACTCACTGGATGTAATTATTTTTTGCGTTATGATTAATCTATGAATGTATGTCTTTTTAAGTATTGACAAGTAGAATAAAAAACTGGTCAAGTGCGAGTTCGGACTCGCGTTTCAAGGGTTCCGTACATCACACAATTTTCAACAATTTTTTTTGTACATGAATCTTGACGTGAGTGAAACGTCTTGAAAAACCCGAATGAGTCAATCAAAGAAGTTTTCTGGTGTGGTGGCTTATATCTCTGCAACTATGCAAAGTAGCTTAGATAGGAAGATTAAATGCCGAACAGTAGTAGTACAAGTGTCCAAATGCGAAGACTGAAGACCGAGCTCCGCCTAGGGCTGATAGCTCGAAGCGTCCGACGACGGGTCGCGCTTCTTAATACAACTTCCGCAAGTGTTTTAAAAGCGAAGGCCGAAGAGAGATAATACCTACAGGGTGGCCAAAAAATAAGTGCATTCCCGTAGCCGGGGAGGTTTTCGGATTAAAATGAGCTTTACAACTTTTACTATGGGACCAACCCCGAAATCGCGAAAAAAATGTATCCTCCCATAGAAAACGGACCAGTCAAATGTATGAAACAGGCAAATTTTTCCTTGCGATTTCGGGGTTGCACGTTGGCAACGGGAATACACTTAGTTAATTTTTTGGCCACCCTGTATAGTGCTTTTTAAAATACGTAACAATAGTAACCTAATCAATCAGTACTACACTTGTACCAATGCGGCTGTGTGCCAGATACAGCCTATAGTCACACCAATAAAAGTCTGCAGCGGATTTGATAACCCACGCAGTGTAAGTGTTATTAATACGTCATAATTTCATAGAAGTTTGACGTTTAATATGACACTTGCACTGCGTGGGCTATCAAAATCGCTGCAGACTTTTTACGGTCTAACTATTGTCGCATTTTTTGTCGTCATTCAGATTTACGCAGTTAGCTTCAAGCGTGAGTTGGAATGGCACGCCTCTTCGGGACGCTTCGGGCCTTCGGCCTTATGCGGATATCAGCCTAGGGCCTTTGCGATAGCTGTCTACATCACGTTTCACTTAAACCATTGCGGCTGTGTCCCCAAAAAACCTAAACCGCATTTTTGTTCTTAAATCCGACTCACGCTTGACTGTAGATTTCTAATAGGTTTTCCTGTCATTTTTAGGTAAAGGACTATTTTGTGTATTTTTTTCAGAATTTTAGACCCTGTAGTTTCGGAGATAGAGGGGGGGGGGAATGGTCATTTTTTGTCTATTTTCTTAAATAACTTCTAAACTTTTTATCATAAATTTATAAAAAAAATATATTTGAGATTCTTACAATGAGCTCTTTCGTTTGATATATAACACGATATAGTTTGCAGAACTTTGTTTTTAAATTTTATCATTTACCCCCCAAAAGTAGCCCTTATATTTAAAATTCATTTGTTGACGTTACATATTCGTCTTTGGGTTAGAGACTTACATATGTGTACCAAATTTCAACTTAATTGGTCCAGTAGTTTCGGAGCAAATTGGCTGTGACAGACGGACGGACAGACAGACGCACGAGTGATCCTATAAGGGTTCCGTTTTTTCCTTTTGAGGTACGGAACCCTAAAAATAACTTTATGACAGTTTGCAATGAAGATCCAATACAACAATAAATACCCTCTTCTATACAAAGCCTGTGGGTAAAGGAGATTTTTCTTCATTGTAAGGTTGTCATAGAAATCAAGTTTCTATACATTTAGACTAAGTCCGGACAATGACTAGTAGAAAAGCCTGTAGGTGCTGTTTTGAAACTTATAATTTATCAAATTTTCAATTATAATTCAGCTTCAAATTATAGATTTATTTAGTTGTCCAAACCAATTTGTCAGTCAGTAACAGGAAAACTATACTCATCCTTTCCTTTTGGGTGCTAGTACTGGTGTTAGACAAAGATAGTACGATTCTCTCTGTCTTTGATTGAAATGAGACAGTCACATTCTCAAACGATATGTAAATAGCTAAATAATGTATATAGATAGACTACCTTTATTAATAAATAACTCGTCTTTCTTTACATATCTGACCGATGACGACTACACGTGATACAAGTGGCAAGTAAACTTTGGTAGATTGTAGTGTAGGTAGTTAGGTCTTAAATTATGATATATTTGTGTATAAGGCATTTACTTGAAATTTATCATTCAAGGAGTAACTTATAGTAACATTTTTTTTTTTAAATAACAATTATACTGTGCAGCGTGCACAGTATTCTTGTGATACACAATCAACAATAATTATTTAAGCTTTCTCGTGCTACGTAGCATTCAATAGGGTATTACATAGGTACTATAAGTATTTAAATAAATTATTTTACACCATGCATAAAATACACAGATTAGAGTTATTTTTAAACACAAGTTCTATTTTATAAATTGGATAGAAATATAACAATACACTCTTTTTGTTTGGGCAGACGAGTAAAAAGTAGGTGAGTTGACCGTGACGTCACGATCTAATGTTTCATATAAATTCCATGTTAGCAAATCGTTTTGACAGTTCTAAAAAGGTAACTGATTTTTTGGTAGTAGTAGTAGTAGTAGGAAAATACCCTATTATAACTGTACAGCAATATAATATGACAACCTAGAGCATTTAAATTAATGACAATATTTAATTTTATTATTGTTGATGGATATCAATCTTTTATTGCGATTGTCAATCTAGCTATTTAGCGATGGCGACTCATGTAACAGGTTACAGCATTTAACTCTGGTTGCATTGTTGTGCAATTGTGCATATTGGTTTTCAGCTAAGGATTCCAGCGTTGATTTCGCGTCGTGGGATATATGCATCAACCACGGTGCAGCCCTTGTTAGTTGCGGCGACGGTCCCCTGAAGTTTAGAGCTGAGATAACCAGTAAGCAAATCGTACTGGATTTGTTACGAGTAGGTATATATTTGACTGCAGGTCAAAGATGCTGTTTGAAGCTATTTGGAACACATAACTTCGTTATATGTATGTATAATAATGTGAATGTAAAACCGGTTAAAGGGTTATATCTCTTTCCATAGATTAGATTAGATTAGATATTTTATTTCATGAAAGACAATTACATAATAAGTTTGCATTGAGTCAAAAATATAAGAATTTCTATCATGATCGTCAAAGTAAAATAAAATAAAAATGAAAATAATAACAATAATAATGAAATAAGATTATAGCTCCAATAAGGATTGTCGACAATTAGAATAAGAGTAAGTAGATAAATACTTACAAATCCAAAATATAAATTCACAAACAAAATACAAATAATATCTCCCAATAAGAATCGTCAACACATTACAATATAAAAAACAATAAAATATGTAGTATTGTTTACTCGTCATACAGCACTGTTGGTGTACTTAACAGGATTTTAGGCTGCATTAACACCAGTTAAATTGCTTCAACGTAACTAAAATCTCCTTTGTATTTCACATACGTAAAGTCACATCATCACTATTAAAGTGGAGGCAACATAAAGGTCTGGATGCAGACTATGACAAGTACATTACATTGGCATCAACACTGTTACAGTGGAGCACGGTTATATATCTTTGACTCATTTTATAACGATCAAAGCGTCTGCAGAACAAACCTACCGAAGAGCGTAAAGTCCGAAGAACGAAGTGACTGAAGAACGAAGTGATCGAAGAGCGAAGCGACTGAAGAGCGTATCATCAGAAGAGCGAAGCGACCGAAGAGCGTAGTATCCGAAGAGCGAAGCGACCGAAGAGCGTAGCATCCGAAGAGCGGAGAGACCGAAGAGCGTAGCATCCGAAGAGCGAAGCGGCCGAAGAGCAAAGCGACCGATAAACCAAATGACCGAAGCAATCGAAGAGCGAGTCAGCCATTATTATGTAGTTTTTGATATTATGCAATTATCATCATAAATCTTCAACACAGTAAATGTGGAGTAAGGATAGCCTCTACTATTAATGAGGAGCAAATTCAACCTCGACGCTGTGAAAGCGGAGCTCTCGAGACAATTACTGTGGAGTAAAAATAGCCTCATCACTATTAAAGTGGGGCAAACTTACCCTCAACGCTGTTAAAGCGGAGTTCTCGACACAATTAATGTGGAGTAAAGATAGCCTCGTCACTATTAAAGTGGGGCAAATTTAGCCTCAACGCTGTTAAAGCGGAGCCCTCTACACAATTGATGTGGAGTAATGATGGCCTCTTCACTATTAAAGTGGGGCAAATTTACCCTCAACGCTGTTAAAGCGGAGTTCTCGACACAATTAATGTGGAGTTAAGATAGCCTCTTCACTATTAAAGTGGGGCAAATATAACCTCAACGCTGTGAAGGCGGAGCTCTCGACACAATGAATGTGGAAAATTTTGCCTCAACTTCTCGTTTGTAACTAAATATTTATCCTATATGAATTTTAATTTATATGTGTTATTTAATGTGCAATATCATAAACTCTCCTTTTGTCATTGACTTTTATTTGGTAACACGGTTTATACCGAGTACTTACCTACCTGTTTGATGATCATCTCGTTGCATAGTATACCTAAGTTTCTAAGTACTCACTCTACGTAAACTACCAAATTCTGAATCCCAGTTGTCATTAGGAGGTTTACTTATATTTCTGATATGATTTACGCATGAGTTTACGATCCTCGACGCTATTGTACTAGCGGAGTATTATTATATGACGTAGTCCATAATATTACACAAATCAAGTCCCAATACTTTGACCATGATTTATTTCATTCGAAAATTACATTGAGTTGATAATATGCGAGTGTATAAAAAGAAATTGATGTTAGCACATTCATGAGGTTTACTTACTCGTACAAAGATATACTGTTCACACTTGGTACGCCTCCGTTATACAGTACTGTTGTAGAAAGTAACTGGCTATGTGATGTTAAGCATATAGCATTGGTACTTAATAGTGTCAATCAGTAATGTCTATTTATCACAAAGCAGGAGATCTGATGAGCAAAAGGAGGCGACCACACCGACTGGACCCAAGATTCGACGATACTGCGATGTGCGATTAAAACCAGTACCTAATCCGTTTTAATCCTTACGATACATTCACTATGTCGGTATCGGAGCACGCATAGCGCGTGCTCGTCGTATACATCGGTCACTGGCAACAGTCGGTCAAACTATTCTTCAAGTATCTTGTAGATCGTGTATTTAATGAAATTTTTTATGTACCTACATATAAAATGTAGGTATCTGTATACCTACAGGTATGAGGATACCTCCTCATAAGATGCTAATTAAACTTATTGGTTAAGTAAAGAATAAGTCTATTTGCACAAAGACACATTTGCTACCGTGCATAGGCACTTAAATATTACCAATCGGCAAGGATTAATATTGTTACCTATCTTTTTTATTACACAGTAGGGTAGATCTATAATTTTTATTCAATTCGGATATAGTTTGTATACCTAGTACCTACTAGTATACAGTATATAAAATCTGTAGGCGAAAGCATGTCAATATAATATAATAATATGGTGTTCGCATTCGTAAACAATTTACTGAGCGTTTGCATAGTATGAATGTAACATATTTTATTCAAACATGAAATGTTAGTAATATGGTACATATTACTATAATCTTTGGATTTTGTATTAGTCATATAACTGGGTTAAAGATCATTTTGTGATTTATCTATTTATAGCTCCGTACTTATTTCATCCGTAATTATTTTATTCTAAAAAGGAGGTAGTTGTAACAAGTGATTTCGTACGGAAGCAAAGATTACTTACTTAGTTGATTTATTACGTAATGACTTTATAACGCTAAATGAAAATACGATTTCAAATACCCAAGATTACTAGCCATGTAAAGTATTGCAAACGAGACTAGACTTGCCGTGCCGAAAAACCATTCATTTGTTGCTCGGCCACGGCGGCCGGCGGTACAAGTAATGTTTTGATTCTATAATTATCATTCAGCGCTTAATAGACATATTAAAATTACTCACCCTAACTTCATCAATCGACAGTATCGACACACACAGACATTTTTAGAGGAACACTATTTTGGCGAAAATACGTGTGATTCGGACTAACACAAAAACATGTAATGACGGGTATCTGAGGAGCGGGGTTAGAGTGGGAAGGCGAGGGACGATGGCGTAGTGAGGTAGGTAGGGGAACAGCGCGAAATTGTTTTTTAAATATTATATCTCTAAAATGTGTGACAAGGACGGCATGATTCCATGTACTGCTGCTTGTAAATTATATTTGTTGTCTTGGATTTGGATAGGAAGTATAATTCATTATACTGGAGAAACTGGTGAAAAATTTCTCAATGGTTCTGAAAACCGCATTGTTAGGAACTTATTCTCAATATTATGCAGGTTTGATAAGATTTGATTAAGACATTTACAAATTTTTTTACCAAATATTCTCCTATGAAATAGGCGTTTTCCGGAATCAATCACAGTTTCAAAAGGTAGAATGTTGACTCCAGCAATGATATTGAATTTATTCAAGCATTATCTGGTATCGCAAATAGCGGAGGGAAGAAACAAACAGTTATTGTGTACTTAAATTTCCACGATCGCTTGTTTTCGGTTTCTCTTTGATTCCATTTCATTTGGTTCGCCAAAATAGCACTATTTATTGAAGCATTCATGCATATCAATTATTTTTAGTTAGTTCATTTGACATAATTGTTATAAATTGTAAATTTTCATATTTAGTAAACTAAGCAATATTAATCAAAATCGCGTAAGTATCTACAACATATATACCATACCTACTCACATTTTAAGATCAAAAGTAATGACGATATTAAGTATTATGAATTTATGACAAAGTGAGCAATGATAGAAACAAAATGATGACATCCCATTCTTCCGATTGTCAGATACGCCAAAGTTTGACAATCTACATCTGGTACACAATATCAAGCACGTTTTTAGGGTTCCGTATTTCTTAGACTCTACATTATAACTTCTCTAACTTTCGGATAATACTTTTACTATTGTGATTTCGACGTAAACAATATACCAATACATGGAGGAGACAGTAGGTGTCACATAATAAATATAGATATATAGATATATATATATATACATTTCTTGAGGGGTCTTCACTCTTCAGTATAATGTTCAATAGAGGATTCCTGCTCCATCTTCGCATTCTCCAAAAGCTTTGATACGTTGTCTCGTACCTCTGACTCGGATAATACATTGTTCGAAATCGAAATCTATTTAATGAATCGTTATTATTTAAAGTACATTCAACATTTTACATACAAGTATATGGAACTTAGTAACAATCCGAAATAGCCGCTCCCGGAGCAATCTAAACAAGTCACTCTGTTACTCAACTTAATCTCACAGTAGAAAATGCATTTAATAAACCGAAACTTGGGACAGAGAACGGAGCTATCATTCCAAACCCTTACCGATTCTATTTCTCAGGTGAACTAGAATAAGACAACTGGTTTCATTTCTCAGTTCTTCAGTTGGTGGTCTCGGAGCTATAGTTACACTGGTTCTGCGCTCAGTGGCCGAAAATAGTGAATGGCAAATACGACACTGAAATTTGCGCTCAGTGGCTGAAGAGACACGGCCGAGGATAGTGAACGGCAAACACGACACTGCAATTTCCAAAAGCTTTGAGAATTGACTAGGCCTCTGACTTCATTAATAGAGGCACCGCTTTTGGTAACAGAAATTTACATATTAGGCACAGAATAGCTAAATAGTACACTCAAAAGCAATTTTCATGCATTGCGTCGGACGTTTCGCTTTAACAGGAACCCTCTCATGCAGCAAGTGTTATACATAGTTTAATGAATGACCGTTGGGGGGCGAATTTCAGAGCGTTTATTAGTCTCCCTAATTTCTATCGAGTTATTTTTGACGATGTTTTTTTTCGATATTTTGATGATAGTATTGGTTGTCTGGTAGAGAGGTTCCTGACTAACCAAACACCGAAAAATAACATCAAAATGTAAACACAATTTGTAAAAAATGTCTACAAAGAATTAGGCATTAAATACGCTTCTGATGTTCTCCCTGAAATCTCCTAGCATTTCAAAGCAGCATTATTAAAATTATTCAAGAAAGAACCGGCTTTGAATTTCTGAGAATAAAATTATAGTAAGAAAAATAAGCCAGCAAAGGCAAAATAAAATAACAAAGGAGGAGTAGCATAATGAACTACATCCATATTAAACAGCGTCGCAATCCTCGGAAACAATAGGTTTCCATATATCAAAACTATTGCGTTGTCACTTGATATTTATAACAACTGGTGTTTTAAACAAGTAACACAGTATGGCGTTACGCAGCACAGTAAATTTAAGATGGGAATATTTATTGTTTGTTATAAATATATAAAAATAAAAATTATACTAGTAGCTTCTCCATTTCTTTCTCAATTAGTTTTCTCTTCACTGTCCTTGCAATACGACGCGACAGCGCGTTACGTTCCGTAGGTACCTAGTTGCCGCTGTCACACGGCGCGATTCGGGAAATGAATTAGAGATTGACTAGATATTAAATAGTAAAGATATGTGACATTCCACGGCAAAAGGTACCTTATGGTGGCTGGCGCTTACGCTATTATTAACGCCGCTCCAATATTCAGCCGGGGCAATGGTACTTTTTGGAGTGGAATGTCTGAATGAATTAGAGATTCACTAGATATAGTATAGTAAAGATATGTAACTTTATTATAGTATAGTAAAGATATGTATCTTTACTATACTATATCTACTAGTAAAGATATGTATCTTTACTATACTATATCTAGTGAATCTCTAATTCATTTCCCGAATCGCGCCGACATTGTAGTTGCAGATCTATAAATATAAATGCTTATATACTTAGATCGCGGGCTAGCGCAAATTTCGTCAGTCATCGCATCCCAGGCGATAACTCGTTAAGTGGTTTAAGGGATGTGTGTAATTAACTCACGTAAACTTCAGCTGCCATTGGTGGGTTGAACTGAACGGCAGCCAGCCACCCAAACTCGTAAAAAATGTTTTCTCACACTTGCTCGCAAACGATCTTATTTCATGGAGGTGTACTAAAGAATAATGGAAAATTATATTACTAGAGAAAAAAACTGGTGCTAAAGTAAAACATACTTTAAGAGTCTTTAAAACGTGAAAAGAATGTAAAGTTTCGAAATTCGTGTCAAAAATTAAAACTTTTCTTTGCAAATGTATAAACACAGAATAGAAAAGTACGAATTACATTTGCTGCCGGATGCGATTTTGTTCTTTGACTAGTCCACGCAAGGTTGGTATTTCTGTGTAGAGCTCAGCGTCCTCTGATCGAACTTTACCATTAATCAAATCAAAAATGCTAATTACTTATCTCCTTTCGAAAAGTAGCAGCCAAAGAATTTTTAACAAATTATCGGACGATCGGAGTAGGTACGATCAAGAAAATGAATCTACCTTTACCTTTTCTTAGCTGCCACAAAGAAAAATAAGGTATAATGATGTACCATTCGATGTTATTAAATTACTTGTCATTTCCTAGGACTATTTAGAGTCATGACAATCATCAGCTTCACGAGGTAAGTCATAGTAGCGCTACCGCCTCTGCCACGCATACGGTAATTTTACTCCATATTCGAGTCGAAACTGTCTTTGTGTGACGTCCGTGTCTTTGAACGGATCAATCACGGCACGGGACTTCGCTCACCTCGTCCCGCGCACCCCCGCATTTTTGGCATCATGGTTGCATGAAAAATGCATACCATATATATAGGTATGGAGCGGAGCAGTAGAGGTAATATTTACGTGATAAAATAAGTGTTTCTTTTTAACATAATTACGCTGTCACGTAGATAAATGCGATTATCATATCCTGATAGGTACGACTATAGCCTGATAGGTGATAGTACTGACGTAAGTAAACATATCTTACATACGTCGTCATCAAGGAAAAATAAAATTCATGGCCGATTACTAACCACAACCGTCATCTTAACCAGAAATCCGAATCCAAAATAAAATTTAACACAAATAGAGGATAACACATCATCGCAGTCTATTTCAGTTGGCATAGACAAGCAAAACAAGCATGGCAACTGACGCAAGAAGTTTTCGCGGCTCGTAACTCTATGGTACGGTATAGCAAATGGCGTCGCCGATGGACGAGCGGCCTTTGGCTAATACTGTTGGCCATTGAAAGACAAATAAAAATTGTTGGAATTATTGCATGGATCGCCTTTAAAACAGTTTTGTAAATTTCTCCGCGCGCACATTAGGTATGTGATATTCCCGCTTTTTGCGGAACGGTTTCCCGATGACCCACTATCCGGCACTTATTTAAAATTCTCCTGTCTCCGTCATGACGAGACGGTAGAAATTACGTTAAAAATGAGGCGACGTTAATCCCTGTGTTCTAGTAGATTACGTTTTAGGCGACACGACTTTTATTTAGTTTAAGTTCTTTAAAATATTTCTATAGAAGTGAGACTTGTTGTTTGAAATATTTTTGCCGAAGTTAAATACAGGATGATTCATGAGACGTGAGCAGGACTAATCCTGCACACTCAGTAACTGATAATTGATCGATCACCGTCGTATTTAGGTGAAACAACGACACTTTTTCCTATTTTTTAATTTTTTGGTGAGGGCAAATTTTACTCTCTACAATCATGGTTACCCTACAAGACCTAATTAATAAACATAAAACCTCTTTAACCGTAATGACAGCATTTTGATTACGAAGAAAATAAACTGTCAAACTTGAGTGAGATACGAGTTTTCAAAAGTAACCAGACCGTCATGACAGTGATGACATTCAATTTGACACAGAATATCGGTAGTTTAGTATTCTAATTTTAGGGTGACCACGCATGTCGTAAATAAATTTATTAATTTTTTTTTCAACACAAGTAGAAAATTTACGTTAATCTCACTAATACTGATACGAAACAGTTGCTTATAATTTACACAATGCGCAGTGTTAGTCCTGCTCACGTCTCCTGAATCACCCTGTATAATGTACCTGCCAACATTTATAGATAAATAATGTCTTTGTGGTTGTTTATTATAGAGACTTTACGAGTTACGACGCAAGACCACAAGAAAGAATAACTAGTCAGAAAGTTCTAACAAGAAAGTGAAGTTTGTTTCTAACTTATACACTTTTCAACATGAGCGGAGCCGTAAAGAAACCAGGTTTTATATTGTTCCAACTTGTTAACGGTCTTACTTAGTTCCAACATTCTCTACGGCCATCTCTATAAACTTTACGAATAAAAGCACCCATCAAATCCTGCCCAGGAGTAGGTACGAGTACGCACAAAGTACGACCACTTAATTTAATAGGTTAGCTTCTAGAATCGTATCCTGTAAGTTTTATCGTCCGAAGTCTTGACGCTTTGCGTCTTAAGAGAAGCCCTCGTACGTATAGGTACGTATAGTCTAAAAGGTAACGTGATTTATGTTTAGGTGAGAGAAACGAAAGATACGTATGGAATTACCAGTAGGTATATTTATATTACTGAATAAGTTAAATAAGCACGGGGAGAATAATTTTAATTTCATAATGGCGCTGGCAGTTACGTACTTACAACGATACTCGACGTTTTGCTGCCTGGGCGGGACCTCAACTTACACTGTTAATCGTTCTATGTGTACTTACGTGTGTCTATTTTACGAGCAAGTATTCTTGCTTCATTGTTAATTATCTAAGTCTAAAATAACACAGTTTCTTTAAACTTTTTGACTTCTTACTTAATCATTTAAATCAAAATATGCACAGAGATATTATGACGCAATCTTTAATTCATAGTTAGTTTAATTTTTTTTTTTATTACCAATTATTGTAATTGCTTAAATATATATGTAATAAGATTAGATTTTATTATTATTTTATTACTTAATTAAACCATAAATTACACAGGATTCAATAGTTACATGCAGTATTTATACCTTAATGCTAAAATTTGTGTCTACTGTGTCTATCTTTTCAGCTTATTAATAAAATGTAAGTGGCATTTTCAATTAGGTAGGTAAGCTTTGTATCCATATTTTTCCCAAGCACTGCTGCTGCAGGCGAGGCGGTTTAAACCTCGCAAAGCATGAGACTTTGGGCCCGATTCGGATTTTGAAATAGACATCTTTTAGACATCACCAAGATACGATAACGATATATTTAAGATCTAACCTGTCAAATTTGACATTTGCGCGATTCTGGAGATACTCTTAAACGATTTCCACAGGATATGACTTAGAGATCTAATTCATATCTAATAGATATCTTACTTTATCTAACGTAAAAGTGACACTGGTTGCCCGAATTGCGCTGCAAAAGAGAACTAGTTGATATCTAAACTATAACGTATCTAGAAGGGATCTAGTACGTGTCGTCTCTTGTGAATAGCTTGAAGTTCGAATAAGCCAGTATCCGACAACTAGTTAATAGCCACGTCAGAAACAAGGATCTCGTTAGAATTGTTAAACCTCACAATTAACATTTTGCAATAGAATCGTTTTCTGGGAATTTGCATGAAAACACAAAACACGATGGAAACTACTAAAGTTAAAGTACGCAAAGGTTATCGCACAGTTATCCACCTGCGACCGTCCAGCGTCAATCTACTGCACATCAGATGACGTATTCAAAATATTGCCCGTGAACGGCGAACGAAAAATATGGTGTCAACCCAACGAGATGTAGGTAGATTTAAAAATGTTTGCTTTTATGGCCCATCTCGCAGCACTTACAAATCTTGCAATACGAAATATTTTTTTTAGCCTATTTGTGTGTCCCGCTGCTGGCAAAGGCCTCTCCATGACTCCCGAGTCCACATTTAGCGCTTCTTCCAGCCAGTTATTAAGGAAGGCGTCAAAGTCATCCCGCCACGATATTCTTAGAATATTAAAATATTTTAAAAGCTTAGTTGAAGCGTCGTTGATTGTACAACGGGATGATAGGTGACCGTCAACCTTACACTTAACTATCAATTACACTTCAAAAACCGTAAAGCAATGTGTTGGTAGAGTTGTAGACGTAGCTTTACCTCCTAATCTAGTCATCGGTTGGTCCGCATCTCGTCTTGGTTGCCAACTATTTGCTAATTTATCACATATCATAGTTTACATTCAACATAGTTGGTGTGTGGTCTGCCATTACGGACTAGACGTTGAGAGTTAAAACGTTCCAAGCGTCAGAAAATGTGAGAATATCTACCATATGTCTGGCTGCATTAAACTCAAAATACTTAAAAACTTTAAAATATGCTGGAAGAGTTTTATTAGCGTAGGCGCAAACTAAATAAACAACTTATTCGCGTTTTAGCCCGTGTGATTAGTTTATAGATGTTTACAGATTATTAACACAAATTATAGCTGTTAACAGCATTAATCTGTCAGTTGGGCCATCCCATTTTACATAGTGAACACTAGGAAAGCAGTTTGTGTGTCAACTAGATTGATAAATTGTTGCTAGTGGGTCTCATAAAACCAAGTTTATTTTTTATTTTTACTGTGCTATCTAATTTAACGACACCAAAAAAAGGATATGTACTTGCCTAATGTTACCTCGGTCATTTGCGAACAAAATGGGAAAATATTTGTTTTGTTTGAAAGTATACTTAGTTCCAAATTATCCCATTTTGTCCTAACCTAACCCAGTTCTCATGATGGGATCCATACGGAATTGAGGGAGAGGTTGCTGATCAATGAGCTGGTTTACGTGCATACTTTGTTTGACTTAACATCTGAGGCTTAGAAGGTGCCATGTGACGCAGCATACGCCACTGACTCGCTGCCACTTAGACTGAATCACCAGTCATGTGAGCTTGCAGTGCTTTGTTTGCCTATTAGGTAATATTGCGGCATCACAGCGCGATTAGAACATTAAATGCTTAACTACTTACTTACTTGGTTGGCGCGGTGACCCAAAATGAGTCTTGGCCTCCAACGGCTCCAACACAAGAGCACGCCACTTTGATCGGTCCAGAGCGGTATCCCGCCAGCTTTCGCCGACGCCGAGCTCACGCACGCACACGCATCGTCTCCGCTGGCTTAGCCATCTCGAAAGGATGGGTGAAGATCGGGCAGCCAAAAGGGCCTACTTGGGTCGACCAACTGGGCACCGTCCTGTTGGTCGTCCTAAATACCGTTGGGCAGATAGAGTGGAGGCAGATCTCATGATATTTACATAATACTTATTTCAGATTTTCCCAAAAGAGGGCATAACAAGTTATACATTAAATATTAGTGAAACTTGTCTCCTATTATGTTAGTCGCACGACCCTTGTCACGCGGCAAACATGACGACATGGCATGTTGAGACTAAATTACAAAGTGTCGACCATGTCGTCGTGTCGTCATGTCGTGTCGCAGAGTCACTTGTTTCGGTTATGTTAAAAATAATTTATTTACATACAAGATATACACAGTGGTACTACTAAGGACTGTATCGTTTATTATAAATACAAATAAAACCTGGTCTAACTGTTGACGTGTGTATTATTTTGTATTACTATGTTCTTAAGGTATACTCTGGGGGTATTTTTAAGCCATATCTGATATAAGAAGGTTTTACATTTATTTTTAGTTGTTTACATAGTACGATTTTTTTTGTGTAATATCTCGTCTTGTTCGCAAACCGTAAATTTTCTTGTAGTATTTGTCCAAAATCGTTGTAGTTACTCGGGAGGATTGGGTAAATATTGTCCAAACCATATGCTTTACGTGATCTCCCAGGACGAAATGTTACTTATTATTAAAGCACTAATTAAACTATATGTGTAATTTTTTAATAAAAATATAATACCAGAAAAAACGGCTAAGTAAAGTTGTATTTATAATAAACGATACAGTCCTTAAATAAATTAATAACTAGCTTAAATCTAGAATAGACCCTTGAGGCATTGTACCCAGGATGCTGGCGGCATTTCCTCGCTGAATTGCAATGCTGATACCTTGTGCGAGTTGGCCACCAGCTCTTCAGTCACGAGTTACGTCAACCCACCGTCAACCAGACGCTTCCCGATGTCTGCGAACAACTTGTGCGCGCTGGGACACCATTGGCTATGTTATCTTATTTACCTACATACCTAGATACATCATCATCATCATCATCATAACATAAGAGCTTTGCTCTTGTTGGTGGAGTAACCGCCAATCATTTAGATATATAATTTCTCGAAATCTGAATCGGATCCAAGCAAATTAGGCCATTCACGTACATTTTATTAATCCACTTCATCTTCACTAGAAATTCAATATTCATTTATCCAAGGGCAACCTGCTCGGGAAAGGGCTTATCAAGCGAGTGGGCTAGCTGAATAGTAAACGAGACACAAATTCGTTTACTTTTTAACGTTTTCTAGAAATTATAAATACCTACTTAAGTAAACTACATATTATATTAGCATAAAAATATTAACATACAAAAAAAGTAACGGATTTGGAAAACTCTAGACCACCTTTGTCTTCTAAATAATAGGATCAAAATGATTCCGAGTAGAAAAAGCATTAATAAAAAATTTTCTAATCTCACATCTAGTTGTCTTATCTATCTATAACGAGCAATTGTTGTATATTTATTTATATATTTCGGGGATCTCGGAAACGGCTCTAACGATTTGGATAAAATTTGCTATATGGGTCTTTTCGGGGGCGAAAAATCGATCTAGCTAGGGCTTATCTCTGGGAAAACGCGCATTTTTGAGTTTTTATGTGTTATCCGAGTAAAGCTCGGTCTCCTAGATATTTCTATTTAATCCTAGCAATCATTGCTCATCAAGCACACGATTAATGTTTACTTTACAGACCGAGTAAATCTTGAGTAGACAGAAATAGTCCATCACGTTCGCGCCTTTATTGAACAATTCCAGAATACGCAAACAACATGATTCAGGGAATTTATGTTGATGATTTGTAAGTTAGATAGATAATAATTATTTCACGCCAGTGCTCTGGAATGTGGTAATAGATGATCTAAATCGTGACTAGAAAGTAGAGCTTAGTTGTTCACCTAAACTCTAAGTCCAACAATGTATTTTTGTACTAGTTGTACGGAAGTAGGTACACTTTTACTTTCCACTGACTGATCGGTTGAATGTCAACCATGTTCATTATGGAGTATATGGCAGGGCTTTGAATCCTTTTAAAAGTAAGAAAAGTTAATAAAAGATGATAGTGTTTATGCTTTTGCCTACAATAAAGAAGGCGACTGCTATTAGGTTGGTTTGGTTTTGAATAGAAATTAATTTCCTTACAGGACTCCCATCTTAAATTCCTTCAACCCCTGTGGTGTTGCGGGTGTCCATGAGCGCCGGTAATCGGTTACCATTAGGCGAAAATTCGTCTTCTCATTTGCCTCCTATATATAACAAAAAAATCACCTAATCGTGAAAAGTCCTATATAATTAATAATAATAACATAAAGCACTTTGTAATCAGGTAAATACTCGAATAAAGGTGCAATAGATGGACTCGGGTCTTCGAATTCATGTCTCAAAATAAATCGTCCATCTATTGCCCACTTTCGAGCCTCTTCAACAATGTACTATTATGGAGATTTTGCCCCTATTACTGACGGTTGACAGCATTTTATTGTGCTGGTTAAATGATTGTATACTTAAATAAGTTTGTGTGCTAAAAGAGGTGTTAAACAAACACGTATCTATTAGGTTAACAAATAGTTAAGTGTGGTTAAGTAAACTTGTCCATAATAAAAATAACCACTCAATAGAAAAAAAAAAACTTCACTTTATAATCGAATGGCTGCCTAAGAAGTTTACATCAAAAATACACGGTGTAACATGAGGAAACCGAATAATTTTAACCACGCATTTCTGAGGTCAAAAGAAGTAAAAAATGTAATATGAGTTAAGGTCAATTTGGCCAAAAAAAAAATTTTTTTTTGTTTTGTTTTTTCAATTTTTTGAATGTATTTGTACATAAAAAATAAATGTTATTGGTAAACTTATCACTTAAAATTGATTTTTGCATTTTTTTTATCGTAAAACCTACTTTTTGGAAAGTGTTACTTGTCACTTTTTGACATGTATCAATAAGGATATTAAGACTACGTCCCATAGTAGCAATATCACCATCAAAAATGCCTTTTACACTATGTAACAATACAAACTTGTTTTTTTTTAATTTAATAATATCTCTGAAACTAGGCGAATTTCAAAAAAGTTTATAGGACATTTTTGTCGCTAAATATGATCAGGAACACGATGTTAAAATTATTCGGTTTGCTCATGTTACACCGTGTATACTGAATATTCAACTGATTCCAATATATAACCATTTGACCAATAACTTATTTACGACCGCCTCCCTGAAAACATTATAAGTAATAGCTTATTGATATTCATGAGTTAGCAAAAACCAATTCATAAAAGATCTCTTGGGTCGAATGGAAAAATAAAAGGTGGCGACGGGCTCTGTCGTCAGATATGAATGCAATCTTGGCGTTATTTCTGAACGGAATATACTTAGAACGTCAGAAACCGAGGTATTATCATAACACAGCCTGCTTTGTGAAGGAATCTAGTAATTTCAGATACCTTTGTAGGCATACGAGGGGCAGAATTGGGTTTATTGAGAAAGGTAATTTTGTGAACGTGATTCTTTTGCAGAAACTGTGGGAAGTGTTGTCTACAAATAAGTACATATAAGCCAGCGATGTAAACCGTTCAAAATTTCTTGATATTTCTTAAGATGATCCAGGAGAATAAATTGAGATTTACCTAAGCCGATTAGTGATATTATAGTCTTTGCTCATCTTTATGTTATTCGTATATTTTATTAGGTAGGATACTACTTGTAAGTACTTGTTTTGTGCAATAAAGTGTTTACTACTACTACTATTAATTACTCTGTTGTCTGTGTGTTTACGAATAAAAACCTATTCTATTCTATTCTACTATATATACCTACGATATGATCGTATTTGATACTCTACGTATAACTACATATTGACAAGTTATATTTTTATATGATATATAGGTATACCAGCTTAAATAAAAATTATCGGTTGATAAATTAATATTTATTATAAAATAGATACCTAAGTTATCTTGCATATAAATGTATCAATTATAGTATTAATTTATTCATAACAGTGTCATGTAGGATTATTGAAGCATGAGCTTTATGTTAATAAACCACCCGACATTAATCCCACCTCTAAAATATACCCACCGAACTAGAAAACTTGAGGACTCAATCAAGTACAACCCCTTTTGAGGTCAAGCTTTGCATAAACAATTACTCATGAAAATATAATGTCTGAAGCTAGTCCCTAATACTCGTAACACCTTCTCAATATACCTATATTTAGTTGCTATCAATTGAAAGATCGTGAACTCTTCGCTCTCATCTCTGTTCGCTATGTGCACGGAAGAATAAATAATCAATCAAACCGATCTCATCAATAACAGTCAATGTAAATAATGTTGCAACTGTTACATCGTGAAATTGTAATGTGCTCTCGATAGCCAGATTCATAAATAATTGTTTGCTACATTGTGATTGTAACAGCATTTCAAAAAATCATTTGTATTGTTTCAGGTAACCCAATTCTCGAAATAATGGAGCACCAATCATCAGACGAAGATTTTTATAGCATATGCTTGAACATGACCTCTGATGAACTTAGCCTCGGAGCATGTAACTACAGCAATGAATATGAAAGTGGAGAGCTACTAGAGAAAGTCGTGTCCAGGGTTGTACCAATTTTCTTCGGCTTCATCGGAATCGTTGGACTAGTCGGCAATGCTTTGGTCGTGTTGGTCGTCTCCGCCAACCCTGGCATGCGATCGACCACAAATCTCCTCATCATAAATCTCGCAATAGCTGATCTCCTCTTCGTTATTTTCTGCGTACCTTTCACAGCCACGGACTATGTAATGCCAAGATGGCCTTTCGGCGACTGGTGGTGCAAAGTTGTGCAATATTTCATAGTAGTGACCGCCCACGCGTCAGTATACACCTTAGTGCTAATGTCATTAGACAGATTCATGGCTGTGGTACATCCAATAGCATCAATGTCGATCAGAACAGAGAAGAACGCGTTACTAGCGATAGCTTGCATCTGGGTGGTGATACTAACGACAGCAATACCTGTAGGAATATGGCACGGGGAGAGAGAGTACTCTTACTACCATAGAAATCATTCGTCATGCGTCTTTCTAGAAGAGCAGGGTTACAGCAAGCTGGGCTTCCAGTTGTCGTTCTTCCTATCTTCATACGTCGTGCCGTTGGCATTGATTAGTTGTCTGTACATGTGTATGTTGATCCGGCTGTGGAAGAGTGCGCCGGGGGGGAGAGTATCTGCGGAAAGCAGGAGGGGGAGGAAGAAAGTGACCAGGATGGTCGTCGTGGTAGTTGTGGTGTTTGCTGTGTGCTGGTGTCCTATACAGGTAAGCATTATTAAAATTAATTAATGTATTAAGCTGCAGATATAACTACCCCCCTCCCCCTTTTTTACATAGAAACCCTGCATATTTGCAGAGGGGGTCAGCTATCTCCGCAGCTTACTTACTGTACACACATCATTTACTTTAACAAGAAAGACTTTTTTTCTATGTAATTTCAATGTAGAAGCTACACAATTTAAATTATAAACGAACACAGATGTCTAGGTCTACTTCAGTTTGCAACATAAGTAGCGTACGTACAAAATAACAAGCACGTTGTCAGTCAAAATTAAATCCTCGTCACGTTGTAACATTTAACCCCTTGACACGCCTGCGACGCGACGGGCAAAAGGAATAAAGAATTACCCACACACGAAGTACAAGACCCAACTGTGGCTGGACTGATACCATTAGTACTTTTAATTTAATTAAACGAAAAATAACCCATATTATATATAATTCTATTTAACTTACCGATTCGGATTCTTAGGGTAGTCTGAATCTACAAATCCTTTGTATGTTTAGGACTCATTGGAAATGAGGAGTAATAATAATAATAGGCCTTTAAGATCTGTGTCAGATGTCTTAAGTAGCATTCTGATGACGACACTTACGTTCGTGGAAATGAGGACCTAAATTGACACCATTAAATCAATATATTTGTCCTCGGACTGCTATATTTTAAATTTATAAAAAAAAGTACATTCATGTAACTACTACCTACGTTAATATATATATAAAAAAAAACAATTTTACCAGTAAGTAGGTAAATAAACAACGTAATTTTATTTCCGTCGCCGGATCTCAATCGTGACGTGCCGTGGCATCGAGGTCAACTGGGTAGGCGTTAGCTCGTCGCTGTGCCTACAAAAGTCGCCATGTGTTTTTAACCTACTTTAGAGGAGACACAAAAAACTGTTTATTTCGATAACTATTGAACATATTCAAATCATAATTTTTATGATAAAAGTATTTGCACTTTAACATATATTACGGAATTACCTGAAATGATATTTTAGTTTCAATAGTATGAAAAAAATATTTTTTTATAAATATGTTACATAGCGATTTTTGTTATAGTCGTAAAAACCGCTAAGTGTCTTAACCAGTTCATAGGTAGATTTAAATAAAATGATGGGGGTGTTCAATAAAACAGAAAAAAAACTTTTAAGTCGATATAATGGAAATTTAATTATGATTGAATAGTCTTCGTACTTTTTTATTATAACTAGATATTACTACATATTAATATTTCCTTGTTTGTAGGCAACACAAGGGTCACTGCGGTATTTGCGTGGCTTGTAAATTGAAATTTTGTTGTCTTCTAATATTTCTTTAAACTTCTTTCTCCCAACACAGCATACGAAAAAATAATTCAATCGACTCTTTTACATATATTCTGGTACTTATTATTTTCCTTTGAAAAGACATGAATAATCAATAATGTATTTGTCTGATGTTTACTGCTTTTTTTTTCATTTATTATCTAAGTTTGTATTACAATATTAAACACGACACGATATTGCCTAGCTGAGTTGAAAATAAACCATTTGTATTTAAGATATTGACCCTGCCTGTGAAGGCGATGGCCCTGGGTTCGAATCGGGTCCATATTGGGTCGCATAATAATTGATTGTCCTACTTAATATAATGTTACGCATAAAACTCATTTCGCATTATTGTTATTGTGCTGGAAATATTAACATTTCTGAAAAATTATAACACAAACCATTTGCAATGCAAAATATTTTCGAAAATACTTTCGGTTTCAGTTGGAGAAAAATATGCGAAAAGACATTTATGCGTAACATTACATTATGACAATCAATTATTATGCGATGCGACCTTACGACCCCGTTCGAATCCCAGTAAGGGCATTTATTTGTGTGATGACACAAATATTTGTTTCTGAGTCATGGCTTGGTCATGGTTGTATGTAAATATTTATATATTATATATATCGTTGTCTGAGTACTCACAACACAAGCCTTCTTGAGCTTACTGTTGGACTTAGTCAATCTGTGTAAGAATGTCCTATAAAATAACATGATTTTTTTTTCTTTAAGTAATGCATAAATGCACTACATGTTCATGTTATAAAGTACATTGCGCTCACTTTATTAAATTTTTTTTATGAGAGATAAATCAAAATTACATAATTTTTTGATCCAAAAGCATCGGTAAACCAGAATGGTTTGTCTCGATACTCCATTCCGCAGTACTTAAATAAGTAAATATAGAATAGGCAAAACATATTTATATTTTTTATGTAATTTTTCATTCACTTGTTACCTTTAAAACTGCCAACAACTTGTAACGAAAACTCACAAAACTCACTTATTTGTACACACACGTAATAACATACGGTAGACTGGATACTGGATTGTTATAAGAAAATTCCGCCATGTGTCGTAACAGGCACGGTCTGAGAACATAGCATCGACTCCAACTTGTACAAAAATTATCGCTATGTGCGAGGAACTACATATCGGGCGCAAGCGCATCTAATCATTTTTCAATAAACTTGTAGAAAATATCACTATGTGTCAAGAATGACATAGCGAGCGCACGTCTGTAATTGCTGTTGAAGTAAGCTAATGTAGTTATGTGATTTATTCCAGTTAGCGATTATAGGAAGAGCATTCATTGTATGGACATCACATACCTACATTTGTTAAATCCTTAAATAGTGAAATAAGCTCAACGCTGTTTTTGGAGCATATGCGTATGGAAATAAGGTTCAAAATGGCATTAAAACCTAAAAATCGTCAAAAATCACATAGCGACTTTTGTAGGCACAGCGACCTGCTGTGCCCCTGGCTCCTCAGAGAGCACTTTTTGAAGCAGTCAGGCATTTCTGGGCTTTCACACTACAATTACCAGGGATGCACGTTTTAAATTGTTTAAAGAATGTATCGGGAAGAATAGATTACGCTTCGTGCTGCTTTTGTTTTGATTTGCTGTTTCTGTTTCAGTTCCTTATTTTGCTATCATAAGATACAAGTATCATACAAAATTGTGTACAATGAAATAAATTTAGCCTAAATCGTGCATAACATTTAAAATAAAAACGATGATTGTAAAACCTGCATTTCACATTCTACTAAACTGCAAAACGTAATTCAAGACCAAAAAAAGTAAGACAATATTGCCACTTTTTACTAGCGCGTCTTGTATTTATGTAAAAATAAGTAAATAAAAGTACTTTTTAAAATCGTAGGTATAAAGTTACAAATAAATAAATTATCTTAGCGTGATTATTTATCAAAAAGAATTTACTATTTCACAAACAAATTATTGCAGTGGCAACATTGTCTTACTTTTTTTGGTCTTGAATTACGTTTTGCAGTTTGCAGGAGGTACAGTACCTGTCTAAAATTATTGTAGGTACCTATTTAGTCCAAAAGTAAGAAAAACACTTTTTCTATGGGGAGTGTTGCATGAACTATATAGGAGGCAGCCCCCTGACCTGAGGCTGAAAGGAGCCCCCTATTTATTGTCGCTAAACTTACATGCAAGCATGGCAGAACCTGCAACGCGCAAGGCAGCGTACGTGAACTGTAGGGGGCAGCACCTGATTTAGCGTAGTGTCAATGTCAAGTTTATGTTTCCGATTTAGGCCACAAGATAGCAGATCGGAGGATACACAGGTCATTATTTCTTCAATCACAAATGTCACGTTTGAGACTGACAGATCATATTCATAAAAAATCCATATCAAATTCGTAACCTATCATAAAACAGAACAAGCATTTTTTTTTTTTAATTATGAATGGGCTTACTCATGGCCACAGACTAGCCGAGGCTTAGCCGTTAGCTTCTTGTCGCCAATCATCCTCCTGGCTCTGCACTCCACTGAGTCCAAAGCGGCGAGTTGGTATTTAGCTGAGCCATCCTACAGGTGGCTGCAATACTCCATACACGACCGGACTTGAGCTTTGTAAAGTGTTAGAAGCTGTCCAGGTGTGAAGTATCGCTTCACCTTATTTAGGACGCCCAGCTTTCTGGCCGCAGTTTGTGCTTTAGACTCAATCATTCTCAACTCATTAATTAGAATCGATTGTAATTTTTTTACAGTTTTGCTATAATTACGAAAGTTACTTAAAGATGTTCCACGTAATCACGAAATATGAATTAAGTAAGACAGTCGGTTGTTTTAGCAGATTACGACTTAAAAGGGAATTAATTACACATTTAATAACAAAAACGGATTCCGAGTTTCTCCGAATTGTTATTCACTTTGAGCCTAATTTGAAAAGGGGTCGGAGTACACTAGAATTCTAGGTAAAACATTATTATTTCGTACTGTATTTATATTAAAGGAAATACCTCGTATTTTAACACTACCCATCCAGCGTTGCGCAGACCTAGGTGTGTACGGGTAAACGCCGAGCACATATTATTTTTTATTTCACATTCGGGCTTTACCCAAAAAGTTTGGGTAATACTTAGTATCCCCGGGTAAATCTAAGTTTACCAATATTCTAAAATTACCCGTAACATAGGTATACTTAATTTAAATAAACTTAAGTTTACCTGGGTATACCTAGTATTACCCAAGCCAAACCCCCAATACAGATTAATGTTGTTTAAATTTTCGGATTTTACCCAAAAAGCTGGGATAATACTATAGTTATATCCGGGTAAACTTTAGTTTAATCAACCTCCTAACATTACCCGTAACATACTACTCAGTTAGATACTACAGTGAGAAATTGAGTAAATAATATTTATTATTAGAAGGTTTCTTTTTCTTGTTTCTTTTGAGATATACCTAGTGCAGTTCTCTAAAATAGTAAGGAAGTTTTAAATATGTACATACCAAATTTTAATACAGATAAAGCGTAATGCTTTTGTACAACAGACGGATACGGTAATTGATCGCGTCCACGTGACAGCGTGATAAAACGGTGTCCGTCACTTTCAATTACGCGGTGTTAAAAAGTGACGGTTATTTTATATCATGTAGATTGGATAAAGCCATCCATGAACTCTGATTTGATTTTTATGTCGCTTTATATGTAGGTAGCTACTCAGGAAAAAATAAAATTATTTTCCGCGATGATGGAAATTCGTGTTGTAAAATGGAATTGAAAGATGGCTTTGAATTATTAATTTCCTTTTATCCTTTTATGATTTTCGTTTTAAGGTTCATAATGAAATATTTAATTTCAATTTTTTGTCACAAAACGGAATCATGTTTTTGATTTATGAATTTGCTGTGTGCCGGTTTATGGTAATTGGAAGTTGATAAATTATGGTGTGGTTCTTCATTATGGCTGAATTACGATCCGTTTGTACTATGAGTAGGGTAGACCGGGGCGAATCGAATCGTAGGGCAAATCGGATTAAGATGAAAAATCCGTTTATGCTTGAAATATTCGTAGGCAGGGTCACTACCGGCCTACCGGTCAGGCTAGGTGGGAGGTCGGTAAAAATAAATAAACTATATCCTTTTATCATTTTAACACTCGGCTAATGACTAAATCCGATGTTTGTAAGTAATAATGAATAACTTTAGATTTGCTGGATGCGATATAATGTAATTACTAAGTACAGTAATCCATTTACAACAATTTCTTTTGCAATTATCTCCTATAGTAAACTTTTGAAACAATGTTAATCAAATGCGTGTTCCTAATACAAATTTATATTTGATATAACTTTGCACAGCCTCAGTAAACTTAAATCTTGTAAATAAACGCTTCTAACTTTATAACGAAATCAAAGCAAGTTTAAAACCTTCAGGAGCCCTTCGGGGGAAGCAAACAATACGCAAACAAGAGCTTTGTTTATCAGATAGCTATTTCGTATAAGTACTTACTAAATCCTATTGCAAATTATTTGTATGAGACTTGAAGAGTTGAGTTACTTACCCTACTAAAACAGTGACGAGACGACAGAGTTCTGTTAAACGAAAATAGATCGTAATACTATTTTAAGCACAAGGGTCCTTAAGCAGTCAATCCAAACTCCGCTATCAAAGGCCCACTGGCAGTGTAACTCGAGACTCAGTTTACAGTACAGATTTTCTTTTGTTTAACATTACACCAATTTTCGCTTAAGGAAACACCACACTTTTGTAGCGTAAGTCCGGGACATAGCAGAATTGGCCCGTTGGAAATGAGGACATTACAATGTCCCCATTTCCCTAGCCTTGCCTCCTCGTTATTTCTACTTTTTGATTGTGATTAATAGACATTCAATTGCGTAATAAGCTAACCTGGGCTCACAACTCCAAATCCTCGGAGGTTAGGTCATCTAGGTACCTGCAACTTGTCTGCCCTCGTCACAACTCGGCGGCCTTTCGTGGTTGTTTCCGTTACGCCGCTATGAAGATTTGGAATGACCTGCCTCCACCTATCCGTTCGCTGAAGTCGTTAAGTGGTTTCAAAACAAAAAGTCGTGCGCACTTGTTACAAATTCAACTACAAACATTCCAGTAACATACTTACAAATATCATTTTTATTCACTCACACGTTTTTACTCACTCACACACATTTCTGTTTATAGCAAAACTATGATATGTCTTAGTTTTAGTTTAGTTGCTTTAGTTTAAGTTTTGGCTTCTCTTTTTTCTGTGACTTTGTGCAACTGTTCTACATTCAAATACAAGTACTGTGGTTTGGTGTTACCACACCAAATACCAATAATTATTGTCCTCGCAAATTTTTTATATATTTTTTTTTAAAAAGACGGTAGTCTATGTCATGTGATTGTTCTTTTCTTTTCTGGTTTTTACTTGTGTATTAATTTTCTATGTTTTCCTTGCTATATGAATAATAATGTTCATGTTTTTTTTTTAATCAATGTAAATAATTTACTTGTGTGTCGTTGGCGTAATACGTGTCGCCATTCAATTTTAGATTAAGTCAGGTCCCCACAGAAAACCAGCGCCACGGTCTGCCGCGGCATCATGCTGAGTGGGGATCCTATTTTAGCGTCCTAATCTGTTTTATGTCTGCATACTTTTCTTTTTTTTACATGTACTATGTTGTGACGTTAAAATAAATGTATTTCTTCTTCTTCTTCTTCTTCTAAAAATGTGGTGTATAATGTTAAAATCCAGAGAGGAAAATGAGGCCTACGTTTGTTTAAAGAAACGGTCACATAACTTTGTCTCCTCCTGTCTTAAATAGTGATCCAAAAGACTCGAGCCCTGTTAGCTCTTTTTTTAGGGCTCGCCTCATCTCTTGATGCCTAAAAATTTAAAAGCCTATTTTACTAATGAAATATAAAAGGCTTTTAGCCTTTTAGACGTCAAGAGATGAGGCGAGCCCTAAAAAAAGGCTCACAGGGCTTGAGTCTTTTGCATCACTAGTCTTAAAGGTGATATATTAAACCAGCGTAATCTTGTTCCAGATAATCCTGCTAGTAAAAGCGCTGGATGCGTACAGCATCAATTACTTCACGGTGACGGCGCAGATTGTCTCCCACGTGCTAGCCTACATGAATAGCTGCGTCAACCCGCTGCTATATGCTTTCCTATCCGAGAACTTCAGGGTAGCCTTTAGAAAAGTAAGTAATTAGACTAAGTTGGGACTTGGGTAAGATGGACCCTAAAATTGCAATCAATTAACTTAACGGTCTCTATACAAAACTCTCCTAACACTCAGATCTATTGAATATATTAAAAATGTAAATGGATCAATCCCGTTCTTAAATCAAAAATTGCTCTAAAGCAGAATTTCGACTTAAGAAATTTAATTCAATATATCTTAATTGAATATTTTAATTCAATATAAGATTAATTAAAGACGCGTTTAGGAGAAACACGTCTATAATTAAGTGATTAAGTAATTATGTCTTCCTAAATAAATTAGTAATATATGTCTAACCTACGTAGGTAGGTATAGTAATCTACGTGGCGTAAACTACCTATCACGTTCAATAAGAGACTATGTATTTTCTTGTCCTAATTAAAATCAAAGAGAGTCCTAATGACGTACGTAGTCAAATTCAGATTTGAATTAAGTATCCAATTTAGCATTCGTGTAATAAATGTGGGTACTAAAAGAAAGTTATGAGATTTCGGTACGAAGCGTATTACGAATCCAATGATTAATTCACTGAAATAGTAATCAGCAGCGTATTGAAGATCTCTTAGACAGAAGGAGTTGAGTTTAGATTCGTGACGTGCGACGAAGCACTTCACTTCACACACCTCTTTGTCCTTTTAATTAAATTCGTAAAGATAAAGTTTTATTACCTATCGGTGCAAATTATATTTTGTCAACTATAGACGCACGTAGACTCGTGGACTTTATTTCATTACATATTATAATTCTTCCATTCCAAATTCCAAGAACTCGATCACGCTCGCGTAAGCACGTCCACGACACGTTTTGAAACAAACGCACGTTTTATTTTTTTCTTTTCACAGCGGTTATTAAATAAATATAACACAGAAAACAGATGTTTTTGCACTTACAATTGCTAAAATCTAAAAATATTTACTCACTAAAGGACAAAAGTTCGTTGTGACGTCACCGTCTCCGTTTACTAACGTCATAATAACAAATCATTTTGCCGTTTTATAAAGGTAACATTCGGATTTAGACTGCACCAGCGTTACTGCTGCGCTGCAGTACTGCGGTGCCGCATTGCTGCTTCAGCCGTGTTTAATGTCAAAAATATTTTTCTCCCCCTAAGTAGATGGCTAAAGTGCCATTATGTTGTAAAAAAGCGATTACATAAGTTTTGCGTTAAAACGCGTGCAGTTATTTTTTTATTATACAAGTTTTCTTCTTTTGTGCCAGTAAATAGTAACATCTTATACGGGGTCCGCCCGAGCTCGGGCCCTAATCTGTTCATCAAAAGCCTTTGTTTCTTTTAAGAGCGTTCTTCAGTGATAGTATTAAGGTTCAAATTTATGTGTCAGCTCATTCCATACTACAATAGTTAAGTCTGCCTCTCAATGCGGTGCCGCATTGCTGCTTCAGCCGTGTTTAATGTCAAAATTATTTTTCTCCCCCTAAGTAGATGGCTAAAGTGCCATTATGTTGTAAAAAAGCGATTACATAAGTTTTGCGTTAAAACGCGTGCAGTTATTTTTTTATTATACAAGTTTTCTTCTTTTGTGCCGGTAAATAGTAACATCTTATACGGGGTCCGCCCGAGCTCGGGCCCTAATCTGTTAATCAAAAGCCTTCGTTTCTTTTAAGAGCGGTCTTCAGTGATAGTATTAAGGTTCAAATTTATGTGTCAGCTCATTCCATACTACAATAGTTAAGTCAAAGAACTCAATTAAGTGAATAATTTACTAGGAGCACATAACAGCCCCCTATTATTTAGACACACGCTTCCCTCATACTCTTCCACGTATCCCAATCGATCAAACGCGTTCAGCTCGTCCCGCCATCTCCGACGAGGCTTATCGTAACGCCTTGCATTTTGTAGGACCCAATTAGTGGTGGTTTTGGTCCACAGATAATCCGGTACGCGGCAGAAGTCCTATTTACTCCCGTTTAAGCTTGCCAGTTTAAGCTACGTATGTTTTTCGAGATTTAGAGCGTAGTCTCGTGGTCTAATGTAATATGTTACCTAGAATATGAGGCGCCATGGCACGCTGACGAACATTGAATTTGGATTTCTGAACTTGTTTTAAACCAAGGGGAAAAATGGATATATATATATACTGTTTATCTTTACCCCTTATGAAAAAAACCAGTCTTACCCCAACGCACCAATTCCATAAGTTTTATTTGTACTGATATGGACATCATGGACCAAATTGTAGATAAAATGCCATGCATTTTACCTTCCTTTTAAAATAAACTTCCACATAATAAATCACCGTTCCGTCGCATTATAATAGCATTTTGTAAAAACGTTGCGTAATTATGACCAGCGGCCATAATTACGCGCCCTTACAACAAATTAAGATGCTATCAGAAACAGGAAACGGTCAGTTACAGGTTCATACTAAAAGGGGGGGGGTTGCGTCAGGAGGAGGGGATTGGACACTAGTGTGCGTATAGCACCATACCCAAAGGTATTATACTACATTCATTGAATGCTGGCTATAATTAGTTTTTCAAAAAACACAATTTGACCGAATCAATAATTACCTATATATCGTTTACACATTTTATCTTGTTCGTGACTTTCTTTGGCTTAGTTAAATTAAAATATTATTTTCTACTTCAGTCCATTTTCATTAAGGATAACCCAAAAACCTTTACAAAATTATATGACATAGATTTTCATGCTTACTCGAGATTCTCGAGAACTAATAACGTTTTTAAAGGGTCGGTAACGTGCATATACGAGACACCCCTAGCGTTACTAACATCCTTAAGCTGCTTACCATCAGTCAACCCGTATGCTTAATTGACACTGACGTGACGTGGTATTTTGAAACTTTTTTTTTAATTTCCTTTTTTCAGCTTGCTTTATAATAAATCAGTAATTATGTTACAGTTTAATACGTGACGTGACCTTAGCAATAACTACAATACTCAAATTAACCACTTCCTAGCGTGTAGGAACCTTGACCACACAATTATGACACTTGTCACTTGGCCAGTAGGGTGGAATTTCGTTTAGACTGGAGGTGATTTTGATGTCGTGTTTTCTATTGTATTTTAATGTCGGTAACGTAACACTCTAAGATATATAAAATTGCTTTATTATCACAATTTACATCTGAAACATGGTAATGCTTTTACTTGGTAAAAATGCTTAGAAAGGCTTCATAAAGCTTTAAAGCACTTTTTTGGAAAATGTGAAAATACGCTATTTGTACAGTCGACGTCAAAGATATGTTTACACTTTTGCACTTTACTCCTTTGTAATAAGGCGAAAAATGTAAACATATCTTTGACGTCGACTTTACACACAGGATGACAGGATTTTGATATGAAATTCCAAATAGACTCAACCTCCAGATATTAAAGACTACAGGGGCCGATTTTGAATTTGGAGCGCTCGATTTCGCCTCTCGAAAATTAGTGAAAAACGTCAAATTTATATTTTTAAAATACGAGCAATAGAAATTGGAAATCTAGTGGTGTTTACCACTTGTTTTCAATTATTTTAGTAGAATAAAAAAAGCGTAGTAGTGGAGATATAGGTATGTACGAGTGTTGAAGGGAGCCACACGAAATCCAGCGCCTGAAATTATAAAATCGGCACCACATGTCGAGTTTGGCCTAAAGATTCAACAAAAATTCAATATAGGTACATAGACGACAGTTTGTGACAGGACAGGTTTTTTAAAGTTTTTTCTTGTCTCGTAAAAAACTACCAAATACAGACTTGTCACATGACATAACTCAACAAGCTAATTCCAAAAGATTGTTAGTAGGTACATAAATTTTGTCTGCCAGGAAACATACCTTTTCTAAAACTGAAAGTAAATAAAATGAAATCTGTTTACAATAAAACAATACCTGTTTACGTTAACATTTAACAGACGAGAAGAGTTAAAATAGATCTAAGATAGTTAATAGATTATTTCCTTTGTAGTTTGAACCTTCTTTGTAGTTTGATCTGTCTAAAAACTTGTGATATACTCGTGTATGTCAGCTTTAAGTGCCTATGGTCGCTCTTATCTGTGGGCTGTTTCGCTCTTCTCCAATATGGCGTCTTGATTGTAAGATCGATAAATTAGTGTTCCAATAAAGAATACAGCATTAATTAATTGCGTGTTATTCCAAGTCATCACAGTGGCGACGAGATAGACGAACCAACAAAAAACCACAGTTTTAATTAATAACAAAGTGTAAGAAGTGATAAAGTTGAAAAAGCAAAATTGCAAAATAGACGCAGTCGATCTGCTTTTGTTTTTGCATAATGGCGGCCGCTTGACAAAAATGCAAAATCTTCACAACGTGTGCCACAATAATATTTGTTTAAAAAGCGACGAACTTGACCTTGAATTAGATGACGGACGCCGAAATCAGTGACTCTACGGACGTACGGACAACAGGATGGATTTACAAACTGTCAAAAATTGAATTGCAAGAATACTTGAATAAGCTTAAAATCACATTCGATGAACAGCAAACCGTCGACGAATTGCGACAAATATTGGTAAAATATTGCAAAAAGAAACAAAATATAAACGCGAGCCAACCCAAAATGTCACACGCACACATAACCCATTTAAATCTTCAACCATTTGATGGCACTAAATGGGAATGTTTTGAACAACAATTAGAATGCTATATTGCATTGAATGACGTGCCACAGGAGAAAAAAGTGCCCCTGTTGTTAACAAAAATAACACCTCAGGTTTTCGAAATTTTGACGTCTCTGTGTAACACAAAAAAACCTTCAAGTCTCTCTTATGTTGAGCTTACTACAATTTTGAAAAACAAATACGTACCAAAAAAGTCTATTGTTTTGGAACGTGCGACGTTCCGAAGTCGGAATCAGCTTCCAAATGAAAAAATAGAGGATTATGTTACAGAACTACGGAAGTTAGCTAGCAAATGTCAATTCAAGGACTCCGAGGATCAATTAAAAGAAAAGTTCATCGACGGTGTGCATTCCAAACTCATTAAATTTGAATTACTAAAAGCGGATACAAGTCAGACATTAGAAGATTACATTACTTTGGCTAGAACGGTAGAAGCGGCATTAAAAGAAACAGGGCAGAAGGCAGAAGTGGAAGCTTATGTTTACTATCAGCAAACTAACAGAAACAAATCATTTCAAGGTAGACCAACAAGAGGGAAGCCAAGCATGAATAAAGCTACGAGGTGTTTCTGCTGCGGTGGTCACAATCATCTGCGTTCAGAGTGTACGCTGCGCCAAAAATATTGTTCGGAATGTGGTCAACAAGGACACATTTTTAAGGTCTGTCCCAAGAAGAAGAGTTTCAAAATTAACTGTATAGAGAAAGAGGAAACCGAGGATATCTCAGAAAACCAAAAAATGGATGAGTACCGAATGTACTATGTAAATGTAAGTAAAGTGCCTCCTCATATGTTAAGTCTTAATGTTGAGGGTTGTATGGTAGAATTTCAGCTGGATACAGGGTCTGAGGTTACCGTTATTCCATTAAAACAAAAACAAATGTTATTACCTGATAAGGACATTAAAAAATGTAATGTTTTATTTAAAAATTTTGATCAAAAGATATCACAACCATTAGGAATAATAGATAACTTGACAGTCACATTGAATAATGTAACTAAACAATTAAACAGTTTTGTAACTGAGAACACACCATGTATTATAGGGAGAGACTGGCTACAGGAGTTAGGATTATGGCCGCCCCAATTTGTAATGTCAAATGAAGCAAATGTAGTAAATAAAAATGTTAATAATGTTTCAGAAGCCAGAGCTGCAATAAAGGAAAGGTTCGCAGAAGTATTTAGTGAAGGATGGGGAAATTTTAAAGGTGAAACCATCAGCCTTAAATTAAAAAAGGATGCCAAACCAAAAAGCCTGCCGGTACGCCGAGTTCCATTTGCACTTCAAGACAAGGTAAAAGCTGAAATTTCTAGACTTTTACAAAATGGTAGAATTGAACCCGTGGAGACCAGTGAGTGGGGTACACCTGTGGTTCCAATTTTAAAGGGAGATGGTTCGGTAAGGTTATGTGGAGACTACAAATTAACCGTCAACCCACATTTAGAGGTGGATCACTTTCCATTGCCTCATATAGAAGAGATATTTAATTCCCTTAATAATGGAAAATACTTCTGCGAGCTGGACCTGAAAGAGGCGTATCATCAGGCACCATTAGACGAAGCCTCAAAAGATTGTACAGTTATCGTTACAGAAGTGGGCACATTCAGGTATAATTATCTTCCTTATGGTGTGAGCACAGGACCAGGGTCATTTCAGCGGCTCATGAGTAAAAAATTATCAGATATTCCAAATACTGCTGTATTTATAGATAATATTTATATTAGTGGTAAAGATATCCAGGATACAGTAGACACTTTATCTAAGGTTTTAGAGAGGTTACAACAAAGTGAATTTAAGTTAAAAATACAAAAATGTAAATTCTTTGAAAAAAGCATTGACGTGTTTGGCTTTACGATCGACAGCAATGGTATACGGGTAAATAAAGAGAATATAGAACCATTACTGCAGGCCACACCACCCACAAATGTAACAATGTTAAGGTCATTTTTAGGCAAAGTTAACTATTATTCTCGTTTCTTAAAAGATATGGCCAGCATATTGACACCATTATATGAATGTACCAAAGAAAATAAATTCAAGTGGACGCACCAATGTGATAATGCTTTTGTTATGATAAAAAATAAGCTGGCTAACATGGATAATCTAACTCATTACGATCCTAATTTACCTTTAATTTTAAGTTGTGACGCATCAGAGACAGGCTTGGCTGCAGTAATTTCAAATAGAGACAGAAACGGAGTCGTAAAACCAATTGCTTATGCAAGTAAAAAACTGAATGAGACAGAGATTAAATATTCTACTATAGACAAGGAAGCTATGGCAGTAGTGTTTGGTGTGACAAAATTCTATAATTATACATATGGTAGGAGTTTTGAGTTAGAAACTGATAGTGCAGCTTTAGTACGCATTTTTGGCCCAACTAAAGCCATTCCTAAAATGGCGGCAAAAAGGTTGCAACATTATGCAATTTTTTTGTCAGCATTCAACTACAAAATTCGACACATTAAAACTGATAAAAATCCAGCAGATTTTTTATCACGGACCCCTATGCTAATTAATAAAAATCAAGATACTATGCATCCTATTTGTACCGATGCAGAGATAAGTAATATTTATTACATTCAAAATTGTGAAATTAATAACTTGGACTGGAAATCTATACAGGAGGCAACCAGAAAAGATGTAACATTAGCCAAAGTCATAAGATATACCATGGACGGATGGCCTGACTTAATGATGGACAAAGAATTGTCAACCTACGGTAATAAGAAAACTGAAATAAGTTTTGACAGAGGTTGCCTTTTCTGGGGTTATAGAATCATCATACCGGAGTCATTAAGACAGGCAATCTTAATTGAACTACATAAAAGTCATTTCGGTACTGTACGTATGAAGCAGCTGGCACGCTCTTACTTCTGGTGGCCAGGCATAGATGCAGAAATAGAGAAAATCACAAATGATTGTCTTACTTGCCTTTCAGTTCGGAATAATCCCACTAAGGGGCACCAGAAGTCGTGGCCAGTGGCTCCATCTGTATGGTACCGCATTCATGCGGATTATTGTGGACCATTTTACAATAAAATGTACTTAGTGGTGGTTGACAGTTATAGTAAGTGGCCAGAAATTATAGAAATGAGCTCGATAACCTCATCTCGTACGATCGAAGTTTTCAATAGTCTTTTTGCACGTCATGGCTACCCTGTCCACTTGGTAACTGACAACGGGCCGTCCTTTACATCGGCTGAATTTAAAGATTTCTGTAAGCTGAAAGACATTAAACATACCTTTACTCCTCCATACCACCCTGCGACCAATGGAGCAGCAGAAAGATTGGTGGATATATTTAAAAAACACGTCTTAAAAATTAAAGAAAGCAGAGGAAATACAATCCAATCTGCAATTAACTTATTCCTTTTCGATTACAGAGTAACACCACATAGTACAACAGGAGTGACGCCTGCTTCGCTCATGTACAATAGAGATCTCCGGTCCCGGTTCGCTCTGCTACGACCGCCGCCGGTTACAGAAAGAGCTCAACATATGTTAGAAAAGCAGAGGGAACTGGCATCGGGGAGTAGAAACATAGAATTTGTGGTGGGAGAAAAGGTAATGGTTAGGGATTATAGGAAAAACAGACAACCTTGGATACAAGGAGTTATAGTGGAGGAATCGATTCCTAACACGACGTATATCATAGACGTGGAGGGGTGTAAATGGAAGCGACATGTTAATCAAATGTTAAATTGTAGCCTTAGTTTATTAGAATAAGATACTCGCAGGCCATCCTAGGATGTGCACGTATGTGTGATGCCAAGAGTAAACGTAGCAATAAGAATGTTATGTGAAAAGTTAACTACAACTATATAAAATAGGTTTTTATAGTTAGCGAAAGAAGTTGTAAACTTAAGTACAGTCATTTTAAGTTTATATTGTTTTAGGAATAAGTCTAGCGTAAGGTAAAATGTAACATTCCAGAGAACTGTTTAAAACTGGTGGGGGAGAGTGTGATATACTCGTGTATGTCAGCTTTAAGTGCCTATGGTCGCTCTTATCTGTGGGCTGTTTCGCTCTTCTCCAATATGGCGTCTTGATTGTAAGATCGATAAATTAGTGTTCCAATAAAGAATACAGCATTAATTAATTGCGTGTTATTCCAAGTCATCACAAAACTATTGTTGAAGATAGTAACATATCGAGTGTAAAAGCGCTGGTGGCCTAGCGGTAAGAGCGTGCGACTTTCAATCCGGAGGTCGCGGGTTCAAACCCCGGCTCGTACCAATGAGTTTTTCGGAACTTATGTACGAAATATTATTTGATATTTGCCGGTCGTTTTTCGGTGAAGGAAAACATCGTGAGGAAACCGGACTAATCCCAATAAGGCCTAGTTTCCCCTCTGGGTTGGAAGGTCAGATGGCAGTCGCTTTCGTAAAAACTAGTGCCTACGTCAAATCATGGGATTGTCAAGCGGACCCCAGGCTCCCATGAGCCGTGGCAAAATGCTGGGATAACGCCAGGAAGAAGAAGAGTAACATATCGAGTGTAAAATGCATTAGGCAGGTACAGTCACCTGCAATAATTACACAACGAAGGCCGCAAAAATATCTGACACGATCTTATTAATAATTATACTAAGTATCTATAAGAGCGTGTCACATATTTTTGCGGCCTTAGAAGAGTAACATTGTACCTAGTTGCTACACGAAGTGTGACAATTATATTGAAATACTATTAATTGCATACTGAAATTAAAAGTATTTGACAGGCCCTATTGAGCGTAAGATCGTCTATGTTTATCTGATTTCTTTAATTAGACGTCGACAAATAGTCCTACTCTTTTTATATTAATAAATAACTTTACATCATTGAGATTAATTATAAATTTTAGGTAAATAAATTATTTATCGTCCTTAATTATGTAACTATAATTTTTATTCAAAATTTAAAAGACGAATTATGTAGGTATAATAATGTCGGCATTGATTATCAATTGCCGTTTAAGAAAATAGATACAAAGAACTAATTAAAACAAAAAATATTATGCTTTCTAAATGACCCAAATACTAACTTTGCCTCTGACACTACACTAGAGATGCCAAACATTATGCCATTATCAAACACCAGTAAGAGAATTAAACACATGATTTTATTAAGTTTATACCAGGATTTTCCCAACGCAATATGCAAAAGGGCTGCAGTTGTTTCCCTTGAGATATAACTACATAATAGGTATTTATAGTTATATTTATAAGTGCACATATCTCTTCTTTCCCCTGCCCTTATCCCACGTCATGTGGGGTCGGCACAACATGTTTTTCTCTTCCATTCTCCTCTGTCTTTCGTGTCCTCAGCACTCACTCCTATCTTTCTCATATCCTCTTTCACACAATCCATCCATCGTTTTTGGGTCTACCATACGCTCTCCGTCCATCAACATTCATCCCTAACATTCTTTTGCCTATATGGCATTCATCCCTCCTCATTACATGCCCATACCACGACAACCTAGCACTCCTCATTTTCTCCGTTACTGGAGCTACTTTCAAACTTCCTCTTATATAGTCATTCTTAATCCGATCCTTTCTCGTCACTCCACACATATGTATAAGTGCACATATATCCAGAACAAAAGAATATCATAAAGTTCATTCTGATATTCCTTTAAGGAGCACTTTACAACGGAAGCACAAATCTCAAGTACGATCGGGCTTTCATAATGCGTCCTCAGGCTTTCGCGTATATTCAGATAAAATTAAATTAAAAATTAATGGTTTCGCAAAATTTCAACATAAATTTGAGTCCCTGTGTTAAGCCTGGTTACATCACCTGTCTTTCTAGGAGAGAACAATATCGTAAAATAAACTTGGTACCTGCCCACGTTGAATTTGAAAGTGGGTGTCGGCCTTTTACATAAGTGATTGTCAGAACATAACAAGTATGTTTTTGTTAAAAGCCTTTGACGTTAAAATTAAATTAAACCATCACAGCCTTCTTTGTCTAAAGAGTCGAACCCTAAGAAACCCTAACCTAACCCCACGTAACGACACAAAAGTGGTTTAGCTTGTAGGTCACCTTTAAGAAAGAACTTTTCTACTTTATTGTTATTAGATACCTATCTTAAGCTAATTATCAGAGCAATTTATTGATGTTAATATTATTCTATAGTAATATAGGATTATTATACAGATCAAATTGAAATTGAATACTAAAAAAAATATAAGAAATACTAGTCTAGAATTTTTTTGGAATTAAATATAAATGTAAAAAAAAAAATAACAAAAGAAGTCAAGTAGTTGTATTGTTTAATTAGTTTGCGCGCGACTCGCCGCTCAGCCGGCCTAGCCAAGATGCCAATCGCTCACGCTCAGTAGCGATCGAAACGCAACTGTCACTGTCGCACTAATATGGAAGAGTGATAGAGAGACATAAAGCTTTTCGTTGTCGAAGCGATAGCGATTGTAACCTTGGCTAGGCCGGCAGCAATAATTAACACATTATTATTCCAGGCGCGAGCTTGATTAACTTTCGGATTCCGAAAGTTATCCGAAACTGACCAACCTGTTGAATTTCAAGGCGCCTAATTCTATTTGGGGCCGACATTTAGTTAATTGAATTGTTATTGCTCTCTTAACGAATTTCTTAGATCATTGACTTGATAAGTAAGTGGATACTAAACTTGTGTGTTTATCGCTGCTGTCCTGACTTAACTATTAACTATTAAGACGAAAGTGGAAGACCCGCACGAAATCGCCTTTTCAAACAAACGTACATTTAATTTTTCTCTCTGGATATGAATATTATTGAAAATATTTTGACACCATTGCTTGTATATCATCAACCGGGTCCATTGGGTCGCATAATAATTGATTGTCCTAATGTAATGTTACGCATCAAAACTCATTTCGCCTAAATGTTATTGTGCTGGAAATAACATTTCTGAAAAATTATAACACAAACCTAACCTAACCTATTCTACACAACCTATGCAAAATAATATACAGCAAATAAAAACACGCTTCGAAATTTTATGAAACGTAACCTTTTTGTAACAAAGGAATATTCAGCTCGTTGATAATTATGCTTCAAAATAAACTCGCTTTTGTCAAGTTAGAAGGAATACCCACTTATATTAATATAATATAATTTACGATCAATTGTAGAGATGTATTTGTACCTGAAAAAATAGATTTGTAGCATAAGGGTTCGCGTTCAAAGGGAAAAACAAAATAAACGAAATAAATTGTCCAACGAGGCGTTGTTTAATACAGTACTCATGCTTAAACAGTAAGCCATTGTCAATGTAGGCCGAATAACATACTTATTATTTGATTAGTTACTACAGAAGTATTGTTTTCTGTTGTACCTTTCTATTTTTGATAATTTACTAAACCATAAAAGCTTACACACAGGGTAAAACAACAACAACGTTTTCAGTGAGCATTGAAATACGCTGGACATATGTAGTGTGACTGAATATTGTTTTGTTTATAATAATAGTCAGACCGTATAATAGTATTTAATAACCCAATCAACGCTTATTTTATGATGAATTCCGTACTTTTCTCCTTTAAAATCGAACGTCATACGCCGTTTTGTTATCAATTAGCCATTTAGACACACCTAAGACTTTGTTAAAAAGCAACGACCGAAAGAGATTTAAAGGCCTGTGCACACCGGCTTGCGTGTGCGTGACGTGCACGTGCGCGTGCGCTAAAATGTTGGAGCCGCACATGCACACGTCACGCAAGCGGTGTGCCGTCTCTCATAAGGATCTGTATACTACAACGCCGCACGCAGCCGGTGTGCACAGGCCTTAAATGTTTTGTTCTGTACTCATATAATCTCTCTACATATAATATTATTAAGTATTAGTTGGCTGAGTTATTATATTTATTTATTCGGTACCGTGTATTAATTGCCATACTGCCACAAATCTGTGTGTTCACTGTAAATTGATTGCGTACCCTTGAGAGCAACGCCTTTACGTGGCATAATGATATTTACGCTCAAATCTAAAATATTACGCTGTAATGCACCTGTACACGTTAAAGGCTACAATATCGTGAGTTACACAATGTTGTAGCCTTTTAAAATTTTCTTTTTATTTTATTTTGAAGAATTTTCACTGCTACTGGCATGGCGCCAACATAGGTCCATTTAATTGAGTATAAAATCTACCTTAACTAAGTGATACTTTATCTAATTTATAGCATAGACCAATTGAAATTTTAAGCCATTATTGCAAAATAATATAATTAAGTTTTAGAGAACACTAAAATGTAAAATTTTGACGAGCCGCAGCTTTATGTGAATAAATAGATAATTATAATATTTGGAATCTGCGACTTATGCAACATTTAATTTGTATCACGATATATAACAGCATTTTAAGGAATTAAGGTGAGGTAGAAAGGAAATTACTAGGAAATTCTAATAATTGGATTAATAATAACAGCTCCAAATCCCCGCCTTAACAGCTCCAAATCCTTCATGTGACAAACAGCGCGATTCGGGAAATGAATTAGACGTTCACTAGATATGAAATATGTAGTAACGATATATGATGTTCCACGACAGAAGGTACCCTATGGAGGTTGACGCTTCCTCTATTATTAACGCCGCTTCAATATTATTGCGGCCACAAGGTACCTTTTGCCATGGAACGTCACATATCGTTACTATTTCATATCTAAGGAATGTCTAATTCATTTCCCGAATCGCGCCGAAAAACGCAAATAATAACTTGCGTCTTTTACATCGTGCGACGTACAGAGGGTGAAAATGGAATTTTACTCTGAAGGTGACTTACAAGCTAAGCCACATGTGTCATTTACGTAAACATGACTTGACGTGTGAGTGATGACTTGAACCCAATCTTGTAGCAGTCTCGGGACATCGGCTTTTTAGTAAATATTTATAGGTTTTAGATATTGTCAACAGATTGAATGCTGCGTTAAAATTGTTCAGACTCGTCCGATCACCACCGCATAAGTATGTACAATTGTACCTGACGAGTTGAATTATATACTCGTACATATCCACCCCTTTCAAATATATAATTATAACATTTATGACATAAACACAAACAGCAGTAATGACACAAGATTCAAGACAAGGTAGGGAGCTAGAGCTGACAATATCTACTTGTTCATTTACAAAGTATTAATTTAGTTTGTAACTTTATCAACAGTGCAATATGTACCCCCGCCCACCTGGGGGAGTATACACCTGCCGCGTGTGTGGCCGTGGGATCCTCTCTCGTATAGGGCTTTACAGCCACGAATGCAAGTGTAGTAACCAGGATGCTGCTTAAAACATCTGACACAGATGATAAAGGCCTATTATAATATGTAATAATTTTATAATTCAGTAGGTATGTTAAAGGTATGTGAAAATGGTTTCTATAGTTGTTAAATTCAGTAACTTGTTGTCTAATTGTTTCAACGTAATATCAGCTTATCTTCTCCTTACCGAACCACCTAAAACATCATCCAAAACATTCATAGTGTCCTATGCACATCCTAGATCAAGTAGGTCTTTGTAAGTACCTATAATTATTATTGTTTCTTAATAGTATAATCTTGTTTGAAAAATACGACACAAAACATCAGAATTGAGGTAAAGCTACTTTACAATACAAATAGTGAAACTCAAAGCTTTGTTGAAAGTATCCTTTGAGGAAGTCGGACGATTTTACTTCGAATTTTGAATAATGGAGGACCACAAAACTATTTTTGCTCAACAATATTCCAAGAGATATCTGCTAACGAGCGTTTTCCTCGAAGCACGCGACATAAGGATATTATAATTATATTTTTTTATGAATTTTAAACTTGTGGTCCTCGTCTGGTTCTTGCGCAAGCCGAGTTATTTGCGCAAATATGTATAGTTGCGTTTCAATAAAGATAATTTAAACAACTCGAAGTGCCATCTCTAGGATATCATTGTAATTACGAACGACTTGCGCCGTATTGCAAAATAAAATACAAGCTAATACATTTAGTTATTTTACATACAAAATTACCAATATTATTACCTTGCATTTTATTATTCAATAGCCCCTTAGCCGAAGTAAGGAGTAAGGACGAAGACTTAGGTGAACCAGTATTTGTAAGTTAGAATTTCGATAAGAGCAAGGCAATTTGTTTTCATTGCTCTTGAATGTAGGAAAAATATACAAAAGCTTACTTGTTCGTTCTCGGCCTTAGAAACATTTTGGAACAAAAGCGATATTAACAGATACTTTCGAAAATTTTCCTCAACTTCGACTGTGTTCAGTGTTGCGTAGTTTAATTTTAGCCTTATGAATGATTATGTCATTAGATTTAAAGCAGGCTACCATAGAACAACTTTAATTTATCGTGAAAAAAAGCCGTATATTTGCCTGCGACTTTATTCATTATCTACCAATTGGCTTTGATCAAAGAAAGTTCCATACATGCTTTTAGCGAGCATAAATTTTGTAGTCCATTCCCACAAGCGTGTGTGCTCAAAGCAGCCTAATTCCAATATCTCATTTATCCCTAAGTGAAGCTCACTCCGCAATGCGTCCGTAATCCGTAATACGTTGTAGCGCGTGGGTAGAGGTATTCCGGTACTCTGGTAGTACTTGGTATTTTAAGCTTTGTAAAAAAACTCGAAGACGTAGGCGTGGCGCATTATTGTCATATAGATATATTTGGAGCATTCCACGAAATTGCTACGTGAAATATCTACTTAAAGATTAACAGGCTTAAGATTTTTTTCTGTCGCAGTGGATATGAGAAATGCTGTAATAAAATGACTGCCGTATTCGAACTTCAAGATATTCACAAGAGACGACACGTACTAGATACGTTATAGTTTAGATATCAACTAGTTCTCTTTTGCATCGCAATTCGGGCAACCAATGTCACTTTTACGTTAGATAGAGTAAGATATCTATTAGATGTGAATTGGATCTCTAAGTCATATCCTGTGGAAATCGTTCAAGAGTATCTCCAGGATCGCGCAAATGTCAAATTTGATAGGTTAGATCTTAAACATATCGTTATCGTATCTTGGTGATGTCTAAAAGATATCTAATCCATCAAAATCCGAATCGGGCCCTGAGTAATAAAACTTTTATAAAATTTAGGAAATATAAGATATAAAATGCATTTGTACGAGACAGCTCATGGAATGCCCCATATCATTTAACTCTTTCTTATCAACTACAAATAATTAAGCAACATGCTTAAGAAAAATCTGTTAACGTCGCGTTGCAAAAAAGATCTGTTTGTCAAATTGACATCGGCCAACTTAGCAAAGACAGAGCTGAACCACCCACGAGATCGAACTCATTATATCTGGAACAATTTAGTGTAGTCAACGTACTGATACTACTCTATTTGTGTGGAGTAGCGGTCTCGATTATTTCTTCGTAGAAATATAAATACACATAATTTTCTCCCGCTAAGTATTTGCTTCGAGTTTTAAGCCTCATAACTTTCCAGCTGCATATTTCTTGGAAAGTTATGAACTTGAAATGTCGGTCGGAAGCCGGCTTGTTGGTGGTTAGACCCTTCAGCTCCGCTAATGGGAACAAAAGTAAGTTATTTGAGCGTGAAAGGGGATTTAGAAATACTGTCGATCCTAACAACGGATGTATAAGACAAAACAGGTAGAGCGTGTAATGATGAGTTACTTAAATATACTTAAATGTATTTGGGTCAAAAACTTTTTTAGTGTGAGTTAAGATTATGCTCCTTTCCTGTGGATGTCAAAGTAAAATGGCTTTAAAGCCTTTTTTTCTTGCTGTAACCTAAGATGTGTTCAAACGTTTTACTTCTTAATATCGACATAATGAAAGCCGTAGTAAAATGTAGGTAGCCAAATCGTTAACTACAGAAATGTAGTTCCGTTTTCCGGAACGTTATCATACACAGTAACTGACTGCCCTAAGCAACTTACATACGTTGCAGGTATTACGATAAAATGTAGGTACATGTCATACATTCATCAAATGATCATTATATCGAAAATTGGGATGTAAAATGGAATCCAACCAATCAATCGAATGTTTAGCGCGTATTTGCGGCCAATAAAATGATATTGAGGCTATATCCATAGAAACTGAAAGCATATATTCATTTTTAGGTAGGGAAGTCGTTTTGTACATTTTGTTCAGGAAATATAAACCTCCGATGCGCTCGCAAACCATTTTTAGTGTCCCGTGGAAAACTTTGTTCACGGAATGGAATGGAAGTACCATACATTTTTCGGTGGGGAAGTCGTTTTGTACATTTTGTTCAGGAAGTATAAACCTCCGATGCGCCCGCAAACCATTTTTAGTGTTCCGTGCAAAATTTTGTTCACGGAACGCTCATGGGATCGCTTCGGTCTTGCAAATCAGTTAAATGCGTTTTTCTCAAAGACCGTTTGAAGTAGATACCTAAAATTTGGAACAGTTATTTCTCCTATTTCAGATTACTAACTCTGTATTTTCTTTCCAGGTGATGTACTGCCCGCCAGCCCACAACGACGGCATGTGCAATCGGCCGCAGCCCACCAAGACCACCCGGACCGGCAATGGGAACTCCTGCCATGACATCGTCTGAGATTCGGTGCGCGGGCGTCGCGCCCGGGAATCCGAACAAGCTACAGTGGTGTAAACATAAAAAAGTAAAAACATTAGTAAACAAGTGTAAACTTAGGTAAACAAGTGTTGATGCTAGATGCTAATAGTGTAAAAATGTACAATAATTTTAGAATAGGTTGAGAAGGTCCTTTTGAATTTGTTAGTTAGGCTAGATGTGGGTGTGTGTTCCGGAGTCGAAAAGGCTAATGGCGTCCTGAGTAATTTTCATGGAATCACTTTTCATTAAAAGTATCACTGCAAATTAATAGCAAGTTCCGTTGTAAGTAAGATATTGTTTGTAAAATACTGGACGGATAGTATATATTTTTATTTTTTACAAGAAAAATGAATATAATATTTAGTACGGACATTATTATTAGTTGGTAGTTGTCGACCCTTCCTTTTTTCTATAAATAACTGTACTAATTAAGGTAAATTATATGAATTCATTAGCATTGGTTGATAAAAACTGAAATAATAGGTAAGAAATATCATTATAATTTATCTATTGACAACAAGGGACAAAAAGGACAAAATATTTGCTGAAAAAAATACAACAAATTTTATAGCTAACGACTAAAATATTTTAGCTAAAAAGTTTGTTACTCATAGTGGGGTGAAAAGAAGCCAAAAAGTATAAAAAATGCGCCACCGGTGTGTTTTTTACGACCTGTCAAGTCCAATTTTGCTTAAGAGGGATGCGAGTAGGCAAAGTAAGTAACTTGCAAAGTATATTGCAAGAGCCTAACTTTATCTCGGTTTTCAGGAGTAAATTGGGTTTTTAGAGTTTGGCGTAAGTTGCATTATGTATTTTGATGGAGGTACCTATCCTATAAATTTACAATACAGGATGTGTCTGTATACGTTAGGAACCAAATGTTCTAATACATATTATTTTTGTATTTGTCTTCACGAAATACTCACTTTTAATTTGCTTTGCATTTATGAGTATTAGGTATTTATACAAGGTAAATAGGGAGCTTTATTAGAACACGACAAACGTTTTTTCGCTGTTATCCCTACTATGATAAATGCGAAAGTAACTTTGTCTATCTGTCTGATATCTCTTCACCGATATACTTGAAATTTGGCATGGAGTTAGTTTGAAGACCCGGCATGGACATATTGGACATAGGATAGTTTTTGTCAATCAGCATCATCATTATCATTCGAAGTTACGAACAGAAGGTAGTACTTATAAAATAAACAATACTATCGCAAATATACGTTGTTCTAAATTATTTTTAAGCAATGGTGTGAAATTCAATAAGGGCGAAATATCAAGAATAATAATTTAATAATCACCAGAAATTAAAAATGTTAACAACCTCAAACTTTTAGTCACAGAATTATAATGTCCCAATAATTCTTGCACGTTAAACGGGCAACTGTTGGAGGATTCAGTGCCTAAATGGAACCAGCAAATTCCATTAAGCTTGAATACAATGGCAGGGTCAGTACATTAGTTTTATATATGACTGCATGCTGATCACTGATTGCATCAAAATGACGTGAAGTATTACAAGGCGAGCAACTCAAATGAGGCGATAAAGGGAAATCTGGAACTATAGGTTTTAGGTTCTATCAAGAATGTCTATTAGATTTTCAAATGTCTTCGAGTTCGGGTAATTTTTTTCTAAATCGTCTTAGTGACTTCTTATAGTTTCAGATTTCCTCTTGCAATTGCCACCCTGTATAGTTTAAAAATTTAAGAGGTCCTTCTTAATATATGTGAGTATGATGTAATTAAAATTAATAATGTATATATTGTTAAGGTACTAAGCAATGTTTAGGTTATGTTTCGAATTTTAATACGTAGTCAATTTACTAGTCATAGCCTCCTTCTCATATTCTTGAGCCCAATGTGAGAAGGAGCAAACATTTCTAGTAAAATGTATCATATCGCTTATAAAATATTTTTAAACATGTATTAAGTAGATGTTTGTGATCATTATTATTATGTATAAATATAGTTTAAGCTGTAGAAACATCGAAACGTAATGTTGTTACATTGGATAAGTAATTGTTAATATTAATTCAAAGATTTAATTGTAGTGTCAAAGTCATATGATGACAAAAGTCTTTCGTAGTCATAGATTTAGGTAAATTTGGAGCTGTATAATTAAATAATGTTTCATTGTTATTTTTGTACATAGCTAAATTTATCATGTGTATATGTAATGTACCATGCTTTAATGTTTAATAAAATCAATGTTTTCACAAATGGTATAGTTTTTTTCTTTAGGTACAACCAAAATATCAAACTAATTGACATAAACAAACTAAAAATAATAGTAAACAAAATGTAAGAAATTCAATAGGATAAAAAGGGTACTTAAGCACTTTCACAATAAAAGAAATATATATAAAATAAAAACCTTTTTCCGTTTGATAGTAAGGGTTCGGCTTTTTCTTTACTTGAGGCTTATCCCACTACTTTTTAGGTGTGCATTGAGTCGAATAGTATCGAGTTAGACACTTCTTATAATATAATTCTAGTGAACCAAAAAGGAACGTGTCAAATATTAGCTAGGTTATGGGCCACTACTATTCATAAATTACGTCAGCTCAAATTAGGGGGCCCCGTCTGGACATCGGATGATGGTATGATAGCATGACGTAGGAGGAAACGGGGTCATTCGAAGCATGATTTTGGATAATTTTAGGGGGGGGGGGGTCAAAAATCGATGACGTAATTTATGGACAGCCCCTTAGAACCTACCTACCTTTGTAGGTGACGGTGCCATACAAGGTTAACCAAACAATTATGGAAAGCATAATCTTGGAATCCAAATATAAAAAAAAAATGTAGACAATTAAAAGTAATTAAAATTAATTTTCTCATAACGACTCTTTTTCCATACCTGTTTCAAAGGTAAATTTTCCAGCTTAAACAGTCACAATTTACGAGGTTAGTGCACGTATATCTAGTAATAGTGTAAAATTACCGTATGTTGTGGGTAATCGAAATAAAAACATAAATTTGTCTTTTAGGTACACATGTGTTATGGGAATAACTAAAAGTGGCCACTGACGAGCCTTCCAACAGTCCAAATAGCGTGGCTGCAATCCAAAATCGGTCAAAAACGTACAAAGTTTAATATTAGGATGCCGTCCATTCTGATGAATCCATTGTATCGGCATCCATTTAGAAGGCTCGTCAGTGGCCTGCTTAATACGGTTAATTCCCGATTCGCCGGATTCTTCTTTCGCCGGATTCCAGTTTCGTCGGATTCTCGTATGTACCTATACTCGTATTGGGATTGTACCGTACTAAAGTAAATCCGGCGAAACAGGAATCCGGCGAAACAAGAATCCGGCGATTTGGGAATTAACTCCTAATTAACTTAGTTTCACTGTATAGATATCTAATCAAAACAACTGAGTAGGTAACTTACTGCAAAATCGAAAATTTAATTACCAATCTATTCGTTGTTATTGATAATTAATATTATATTGAGTTACGTTATTATTAGTAAAGTTTTCCGCAATGAAGCCACAATTATCCTTATAATGTATGTTGCGAATTCATTAGCTGAACTAAATTGTAACAGAAGTAACGAGATTTTGGTTGAAGCGATCTTAATTCAGTATTCAGGCATTGAGATAAATCTCGTGCTAAAATGTTTTTCTTAATAAAAATATGTGTGATATCATTTTGCTCTGCCCATGGTAAGTATAGTAACTATATAGTTACCTACTCGTAAAAGAATAATTTAATGTAACATCAGGAAAATAAAAAAGGTAAGTACCTAACTGAATAATAAAAGACAGAAATCTGCAATTAAGTCAAATTATGTACCAATAATAACTATATACAATTAGATCTTTATTAGTTATTGGCAATTAGATCTTTATTAGTTAATGGCAATAGGTATATAGACATATAGAGTCCGTCTAACTTAACTTTGCACCAACTTGATGGAACGTGGAACAGAGTGAGGGAGTGTCAATATAAAAGTCATATTATCATCGAATTTTGACATTATATAATTGCCACGCATTGCAAATGCATGTCATTGCAAATGCTATTCATGGTTAGCTTGATCCGACTCTTACGGCTCGATTAAAGAAATGAATAGAGATTCACTAGATATGAAATAGTAAAGATATGTGACGTTCCACGGCAAAAGGTACCATTACTCTGGCTGAATATTGGAGCGGCGTTAATAATAGCGTAAGCGCCAGCCGCCATAAGGTACCTTTTGGCCGTGGAAAGTCACATATCTTTACTATTTTATATCTAGTGAATCTCTAATTTATTTCCCGAATCCCGCCGTTACCCTTCTACTAAAATAACAACCCAACAATAAACAGGACAAGAGCACATAATTAATGTATACAATATTGCTTATCAACGATCAATGAATGAACATCAAATACGAAATGATGGCAAATATCATTAGAAGAAGGTACCTATTGAATTGAGAATTAATATAGGATTGTATAAATTATTTAATTTTGTGACAGTATGGGTATTCCAAGATATAACCGCTAATAATATCTCCCAAATTCATCTTTTCGTATTTTCCTGTCTGCTTACCTTAGGTACGTTTCGGTACATACGAGTATAACGTGTAGATACAGAAATCTAAAATGGTAACGTTTTTGAATTTGTTCACTCATGAAATGTTCATCAGACGTGAATGGTTTCCCTTTCGCACTCTTTAATTATCATTCTAGATATGTGGAAAAGAGATAAATACTTTATTTAGTGCTGATATTTTAGAAAAATAAATATACTACTGTGTAAAACAGCACACAGGTTTGACTACGATTACTCCCAAGAGGCCGACGGCTGGCTAAAGCTACACCGGGTACCGGCAACTTGGCAAGACGCTTATCTCAACTGCTATTATGAAGGTAAAACAGTTATTTCTCGTATAATTATCTTTATTTTAGCCCCTGTAAAGCGTTAATTGGCGTATTTGGCGTGATTGTATAAATAATGGCGTAATTATAACAAGTTGAATTAAGTTAGTGGTCTGCTTTCGTGTTTCCCTCTTAAAATTCGTTTAATAACGAATAGTTTTTTGTGTAAAAAAATCATGCAGTTATTTTAAATATCATTTTTAAATGAATGTATAAACATTAAGTACATTACAGTCTTGCTAACACATTAACACATTATTTGGACTGGGCTAAGGTAACATTCCATTACTGACCGCAGCTGCACGCTGCATGCACTACTGCTCCGACAAGTCGATGTTATTGTCCATCTCCATAGTAAAATGAATGACAGTAACGTCGGCACAGTAGTGCAGCTGTTGTTGGAAATGGACTGTCACCTTTATGTAATATCGAATTAAGCTCGAATATAGTTATTAACGATACAAGTGCGAAAAATAGGAAATTCGCAACATGTGGCGAATTTTAAAACACGACCTAAGTTAGGTACTAAATGTGATTAAAACTCTTTTTCGCCAACATTATATTAACCTTTCGGCAACTTAATGAAATGAATTAATTAAGAAAAGTTATCTTTGTTAACTAATCGAAAAAGTTTCCCAGGTGCCGTCTTAGCCTCTCCAGAAAACGAAAATATGAAGTTGGCGCTAACAAAATTAAACATTTTATCAAATTGTGGCATATACACTGGCGTTCACGCGACGTTCGGGAAAGGGGCCTACTTCTCAGTAAAGGGTGAGTGTATACTTATAAATGCACGTACGATTTGTTACCAGGGCTATAACCGCGAAAATCGAAGTTCGCAAATTGCGGGGATTTTTCTCTGTCACTCTAATTACGCCTTCATTGGAGTATTTATAGCTCACCGCTGGGCGAGTAACTATAAATATCGCCGTGTCTCTTTTATTTACACGGGAGTGCTTATCTTTTGTTCGTGCTCATAGCTTACTAGCTCGCGGTGGGACCAGTGCCTAAAAGAGAAAGATCCCCGCAATTTGCGAATTTCGGTTTTCGCGGTAGCCGCTCAGTTACCCATTTAAAATATCGGGTCTTTTATCAGCCAATAATCTGTCGTACAATTTGCGATAAGCTTCTAACCTCGATGTTGATTCATTTCGGGAGAAAAAATAACATTTTAGTATATCATCAGACATAGGATTTACCATCGACCTCGAAATAGTACTACAAATAAAATACATTTACAAACGAAACTGGAGGCGATCACTAGATTAGGGAAAAGTATCGATAATTTAATTTATCGATATAGGAACTCCCTAGCTGTCAATAATTTCTGCCCCATAGAACCCTATGTCTGTATATCATCCATATATTATGAAAAAGATATTGACATTCGGATTAGGTACCTACGTTTGCGGCGCTTAAATATGCGGTAGCTGTCACTGTCAATTTCCCTTATAAGAAGAGTTATTTTTAGTTTAGCTCCTTGAAGAAATAGCAGTGATATCCTGATATCCCACAATTATCACTTAATATTTTGCTCAGTTTGAATTAGTCGAATTGCAAAAAAGTTGATGTTTAATGTGTATCTTATTAGTCATACAGAAGCCAAGTAAACTATCGATCGCCTCGGATGCAGGATGTACGCGAATACCACGTCTGTTTATCTTTAGTTTGCAAATTTATATTTGATTTTCGAGTGCAATTTACTTCGTTGATACAAAACACATATGTTGCCTATGTTACTCCAGCATCTGGGGCAAAGGTATACCGCTGATTTTGAAATCGACGCATTCCTTTAAGTAACTACGAGTACCTAATGTTAAAGTTTAAAAAAACGGAGACTCTACAGTAAATGGTCTCCAATGTAGTACCTACGTTTTTAACATTACGTTTATTAGATAATAACTCCAATGAGTTGCCGTCGAAAAATGACTGTTTTCCATGTTTTACTCCCCTAAGCAGTGGTGGCCGAGTGGATATGACGTCTGACTTTCAATCCAGAGGTCGCGGGTTCAAATCCTGGCTCGTACCAATGAGTTTTTTCGGAACTTATGTACGAAATATCATTTGATATTTACCACTAGCTTTTCGGTGAAGGAAAAACATCGTGAGGAAACCTGCATACATCTGCGAAGAAATTCAAAGGTGTATGTGAAGTTCCCAATCCGCATTGGGCTAGCGTGGGGACTATTATAGCCCAAGCCCTCTCGCGCATGAGAGGAGGCCTGTGCTCAGCTGTGGGATGTAAGTATACAGTATGTGTCTGACCATGGGGCTTTAATTCCAGGGCTTGATTTTACTCGCTAAACTGAGTTACTTTTACTATGGGACCAACCCTAAAATCGGGGATTTTTATTTTAGTTTTTCCATAGAAAACGTCGACATCTGATCAGCCAAAATGTATGAAAAAGTAAAAAAAAATTTTGAGCGAGTAGCATCGAGCCCTGAATTTAAAGCCCTATGGTTAGTAACACCCTGTATAGGCTGAAATGATGATGATGATGACTCCCCTAGGAACACCGTTATCTCGCATGCCAGTCACCTGGGCCCCTGACGAGCCCGACAACCCTGACAACGCCGAGGACTGCCTCCTGATGCTGTCCAACGGCACCATGGCTGATGTCAAGTGCTCGGAGACCTTCCCTTACTTTTGTTACATCAGTAACGAGCAAGCAAAGAAGGAGATTAACGCGTGCGGTACAATGGACGAAGGTAGACCGATAATAATTATTTTCGACAAAAGTAGACTAACTGTACGACTAAGATGGTCGCCTCTTTATCATTTGTCACCATGCCTGTCACGTTCTAACAAATATGTAAGTGCGAAAGTGACGCATGGCATGACCGGTGATAAAAATGCGACCATGATACCGCTTCTGAAATAGTTAGATGTTGTAAGTATACCGGGTGTGGCCTGTAATATGAGCAAAAAATTTAACCGTAGGCTGTACTCCTCATATATACTTATACTTATATTGACATTTGTTCAGAAGCGACTTTCAAAAATTACTTGTGGTTTGATTTTTAATACTAACTTACACTTTAAAGTTTATTCTAAGACGCAATGTATTGCGAATTTTGTTATGTTTAAGGCGTGACAAGCAACGTCAATCACAATGATAATAGCGTGGCAATGGCGTCCATTGAAGATAACATTTATTTTGTATGAGAAATAGGGAGTCTAAATACTTCATCATTTTTAAAAGTTGTTGAACAAAAGTGTCACCGTTTGAGGAGTGCAATTTATGTTTTAATTATTTGCTCATGTTACAGGCCACACCTATATTATGAAAGAAAAAGTGGCCAAATCATCCAGACCCCAAACCAGAGCTGAAATCGTACCAGGGTTTACTGAATTACATTTGTTTATAATTTATTCACTAGTGTGACTACTTAAAAACAAATCACAATATTTAATACAATTTGTTGATTGGATTCTTTGTTTAAGAGTAGACAATTTAAAAATATTTTGTGTTTGCTTGTTAAAAGTTGTGAAATACTTTTTTTGTAATTGAAGCACTTTATGTCTCTCACTGACTAATTATGCCGAACTTTTATAACTTAAATTTTGTAAAATTATTAAACTGAAGTTATTTATTAGCAAACTTTCGGTTCTCTGATATTGCAAATATTAGATAATAGAGACGAGAGACCGAATCCAGACTGCCACCACAGATTATATTATAGTTCTTACTGCCACAGTCAAGTTGAAGAATCCTGACTGTACCATCCTGTGGCCTATTTTATAAAGCTACAAGTTACAATTTACAAGCGGAAGTCTCGTTCTAACACATAGGGTTAGAAAGAGACTTCCGCTTGTAAATTGTAACTTGTAGCTTTATAAAATAGGCCACTGGTAGCCTCATAAGTCTAATATTTTCTTCGACAGAGATTGTAACAAATGTGTACTGTCTTCAATATAGGTATAACTATAAGTATTTTCATCGTCACTATTTAAATAGATTTTAGTTAAATATGTAATAATAATTTCGTTTATTTTTTATACAAACATTTACAGAATACTCTTTAGACACAAGAACAGGTAGCTGCTATAAAGTACACAGGTCCCCTCTGAATTGGACACGTGCATTCGTCGCTTGCGCACGCGAGGGGGGCCATCTTGCTGTCATCAACAGGTATGTGTAACAGAAAATTATCGAAAGTTTGTATCGAGTAGCGGTCGTCCACCTTCCTCTTACGAAGACTCCGATATAGAATAAATAAATACTTATATTAAATACATAGAAAACATCCATAACTCAGAAACAAATCTGTTTATACACACAAATAAATGCAATAGGTACGTCTAAATACAAGACTTTGTAATTACAATGCATTAAACGACTAACCGCCAGGATAAGACCTATAATGATGACGATAACCTAAAAGTGTCTTGTTTCTAAACGCTCTCATTCTATTTCAGTATCATGGAAGCTCAGATCATCGCCACGCTGTGGAACAATGCCCGTCCCCACTTTGTAGCCGGGAAGTATAACAGAGACATCGCTTTCTTAGGGTTCAAAACTATCGAAAATAAATTCCAATGGATGACTATACATGGTGAGACTAATTCAATTGTCCGACTGTATGTAGGTAGATTAAATGTTTATACAATGTATTTACCACATTTTGTTACATCTGCACATTTACATGTTCGTTGTGGTGGTGGTGTGATGTGGACACATCACATCAGTTTAAAAAATATATATCTCCTTCTTGCTTCGTTCTTCTCAGTGCTGAGGGTCGTGATCTCCTAGTGGAGCACATGATTCCGGATTGCAGATTTCCAGTTTATCCGATCCCTTGCGACTTCTAAGGCATCATGGACCTTCATGGATAACGATTTGCTAAAAAATATATACAGAGCATGTGAATGTATTTTTTTGGTTTAACCGGAAACTAATAAATCAGGAATCCTTAAAAGTATGTATGTATGTATGTCACTTTATTGCACATAAACAGGTTTACATAAAATGGACAAAAACAAAACAAAAATAAAAATGTTATGTACAAAGGCGAACTTATCCCTAAAAGGCATCTCTTCCAGCTACCCTTTGAGAAAATGCGAAAGGATCAGATACTAACAGGTGAAAGACAATTTAATATGGACAAATTGCACTATGAGAATTTTGGAGTAGGAAAAGTAATATGTAAATCAACTTTTCTATCTTTTTGTTTTCAATGTATATTTGCCTATGTATTACTATACTTATATTAAATATAAAATACCTCCACTTTTCTTACATACATTACATACAGTTTACAACTTACTTAGATGTAATTATTTTTGTGCAATAGGTCAAACGCTTGCGGCAGCCGGGTATGATCGGTGGTCCGACGGCCAACCTGACAATCCAGGAGTCCAGAACTGCGGCGCCATGTTCCGGAACGGGCTGTTAGACGACAACAACTGCGACAACACACTCCCTTTCATCTGTGAGAAGGACCCGGCTAGTTTACTCTCGGATCCATTTAGTCAATAGTTTTGTGTCGCTGACGCCCACTATATACATTGATTAAATAGTTATTTGTTTCACTCGGGGGCAAAGTTGTTGTTTAACCGCTCGTGCTAATATTGATACCCCAGGCAAGCGAAAGATTCCAAAACTGAACCACGAGCGTAGCGAGTTGTTCGAAAAATGGAATCTTGAGCGTTGCGAGGGTTTCAAAGCACGAGGGTTAAACAAAATTTGCCCCCGAGTGAAACGCAAAATTTTTCACCACACCAACCCGAAGCAAATATTAAATGTAAAATATCAAACAAAATCAAATCAAATTCAAATGAATGTTATTAAATATTTATCATCCAAAATCATCATTTAAAAGTCAATTCTACCAGCAAACATAAGAAAACAACTCAAAATTTGCATTTGATTACTTTGCCTCACATGTGAATAAAATGCAACTTTGCTATAAGTTTTTGAAGTGCAAAGTAAGCCTTTCGAGCTGGTGTGGTGAAAACAAAATTATCAGCGTCATGCGAGCACGCTCAGAATGTGCTTTTCGGTAACGCTCGTCATACTGCCCGATTCGGACTTTAAGATACCGTCAAATATTACGTCTAGATACGATATGGATTAGATGCTTGTTTCAAAAGTGGCGTTTTTGTTTGAAGAAATATCACTTTTGACACTGACATATCTAATCCATATCGTATCTAGACGTAATATTTGACGTATCTTATTGTTCAAATCGGGCCGATAGGCGAGTTTGATGTAAACAACGTTACTAATAATGTTACTATCGAGTAATAAAAAGAGACGAAAAAAATATGTTTTAATATTCAATATTTTTGGGTTTTATCGGTTACCACCACATCTTCGTTAATGGATCGCATTACATTAAGCCGAACAAAAAAGAAACAGTTTTGTTACAAAGAAATAGGTTCTTTCATAATAGGTGGAAAAACAATATCTCCTGAAACTTAAAAGCTATTGATCGAAAACTAAAGGCCAAGTTGACAAAGGACTCTACCGAGCTTTCAAAGCTATATTCCACTCCGCACTCCGTGGTGTAATGAAACTAGCCTGCATTCAGTGACACGCAATGCGATTTAGGAATTCAAAGTAAATATTAAACAACTACCTATACAAGGTGTGTCTGACCATGGGGCTTTAAATCCAGGGCTTGATTTCACTCGCTAAACTGAGCTAGTTTTACTATGGGACCAACCCTAAAATCGGGGAAAATTTTTTGGCTTTTCCATAGAAACGTCGACATCTGATCAGCCAAAACGTATGAAAAAGTAAAAAAAAAATTCGCAACTTCGGGGTTGGTGCCATAATAAAAGTAGTTCAGTTTAGCGAGTAGAATCGAGCCCTGGATTTAAAGCCCCGTGGTCAGACACACACTGTATATTAAAAATAAGTATATAACGTGATTCTGGTTAAGTAAAACAAAAGCTTGGGCAATGTAAAACCAAAACGCATGTTAAAGCGACAATACTCGGGAAAGGTATTCTGATTTATCAGGAGTGGCCAATTACTATAGCAGTCACCCTACCTTAAATACTACCCTACCCCTACCCTAAATTCGTACGCGAGAATTGGCCCGTTATCCAATATCGGTGCTTTTTCTGCAAATATAGAGGAAACTGTCTTAGCTTTTACGAAGGCATGCAATGGAGTTCACTTCTATCTTCAAAAGTTACTTTGTAAATAAATCGATCGGTCTTTGTTTTCATTTTCGCCCACTTCTTCTTTTCTAGAGATATACCGTAAAAAGTCTGCAGCGATTTTGATAGCCCACGCAGTGCAAGTGTCATTTTAAACGTCAAACTTCTATGAAATTATGACATGTTAATAACACTTACACTGCGTAGGCTATCAAATCCGCTGCAGACTTTTATTGGTGCGAGTATAATTGGTGCAATGTGCAATAGCAATATCAAACTTCACCACAGCAGCGTCGAAATGTGACTGCTTTTTAAATAAGAGATACTTATATCATTACTTATATAAATTTTCCTCGTACTATCAACTGCAATAACACATTTATCCATTGTGACATGTCTCGCTAACAACTCTATCTTGCCAATAAATGCTTTCACCGTACAGAAATATAAAGAATATAGATAATAAATATGTAGTTATTTTTCCTATTTTTGTTTTAATTCTACATACTATGTGTAGGCTACACCTTACTCATAAACATGACACCAAAGCACTTGTATACCGTTTCGTTTCAATTATTATAAATAATGTCTTAAAAATGCGAGAAGCTAATGCGATCGCTGAAACCACCGAAAGCATGGGTGACTGGGTACTGTTATTTTCACCACACCACTTAGGCACACTTCAAAAACGGATAGCAAAGTTGCACTTTGCTATCAGGAATTCACATGTGAGGCAAAGTAATCAAATGCAAATTTTGAGTTGTTTTCTTATGTTTGCTGGTAGAATTGACTTTTCAATAATGATTTTGGATGACAAATGTTTAATAACATTCATCTAAGTAAATGTAATTTGGTTTGGTTTGAATTTTTTTGAAATTTTACATTTAATATTTGCTTCGGGTTGGTGTGGTGAAATATTATTTTTATAACAATATTCATATCACTTATTGGGTGGCCTCGAACTGTCACCTACTTTTCGATTTGCAATAAACGTGTAATAGTAATACGTCGTCATTTATATTAAAATTCACAGCAAATGGAGTGGATAAAAAAAACTTATAAGGAAACCTACAAACACAAAAGGGAAATAAGGGAATGTGTTTTTGTATTAAAAATATATAGGTGTATACTGAACCAGCTTTGATTCACGTCCTTTGTGTTTTACTGTACCTACGTAATTATAATTACTGTATTTATAAAAACTTTCGCGTTTTATACAAATTATTAAAACATAATTTTATCGGCTCTATCGCGAATTAATTTTATTACCTTTAGGTATGAATATTTCCGAAGTTTTGACGCAGGTTTACACAAATCCGCGATCGACGACGCTGGAGCGCGAACTTCTGACATCTGGCGGGAATCACTGGATTGAGCTTCATAAACCAAAACTTGTCTCCACTGAAAGCCATTTTAATCCTCGAGTTGTGCGAGAAGCGATTGAAATCAGGAAACACCCCAGAAATTTTAATTGGGAAGATGGTTTTAACTTGTCACCAACTCGGGGAACAATAATTTAGAAGTTAAAGCCAATGAAGGATGAAGTGAGTGTTGCGTGTTGTGTCGGACTATATTGACAATAATAACAATGATTTCAAAATTAAATCAATCAAAACGAACTATACGTTAATTTCTAATTCCTGAATATTTATTGATGGACTATCAATAATTATTAACATAAAATAATTGCATGTGTGTCTGGGGTATCTCAGTATTTCACGAAGAATTTTGTTAGCGTGATTTATTAGTCACACAGGACAATGCCATCTACAATGCAATTCGTAAACAAAAAGATTGGGCGTCTATTGTCATTTTTAAGAGGTTAAAAATGTTAAAATGCTCAAAATAATGACCAAGTTCGGTTGCTTATGAGCAAGATGTCATTTTACTATGCCCGACGACGGCTACGACCGAAGTGTAAGCAAATGCTTTTCAGTCAGCAAAATGCAGTTCTTTGAATATGAATGAAAAGCTTTTATACCACCACACACCGTAGTAATGAGACCATTATACGCTGGGCTGCACTGCCTGCACTTTTGTGCACAGAAAGTAAATAACATAGAGGTTACACTATGTGTAGTCGTACCATGAGTCAATGGTACGGCTACATCGTACCTACTTATCAATCAAGTGATAAGACTGATACGGAATATGATTTTACTATTATAACATCACTATTAAAATAATCGATACAAATTAAACAATCGGTAAAAATTACATACCTAGCATACACAACGTACCTAGTAGGTATATATTACATGTACACTCGCGAACCATTAAAAACACCATTATTTTTTTAATTCACTGTTGCGTAAATAAATACTGAAAACAAATAAGTAAGCCCAGAACAAAGCAACCCTTTATCGGATTAGGCCAAAATCTATAACAATACCATATTGAAAACCGCCCGCAGAACTTACGAATATTAACAAACCGCAAAAGCTTTTTAACACATCACAACAAACCGCAATGGAAAATGTTGCGGATTAATGGGACCGAAAATATTAGCTATTAATTGTTATAATGAGCGGACAAAAACAGAAAATAACAAAAGTGTGCCTAAGTATGTCTGTTTTTGTTGAAAAGAGAGTTTTTCAGTAAGGATAAAGACATCATGAAGAGGGAATACTGCAAAAAAATAGAAAATCGTAATTTGGTTACCGCCTCTCTATTATTGCTCGTATATGTTATAAATAGAAGCAGATAACGAAATTTCGATTATCGCGGTAAGCCCTCTGTAATACCTACAGTTTTTACATGTGGTAAGAGCATTATAATATAATAATTAATTAATTACTTATGGTAACAATATTTCTCAAACTAACGATTAATTTAAAAACATCACTTTCTTAAAAAACGATTGCATCTATCAAATAATTTCTAGTGGACTACATATGCAAACTCAAAGCAGTAAGTACTTAAGTAGGTATCAATCTTGTTAAAAATATGTATAGCATTGTTTTGATGAGGATGTTTACTAATGATGTTTACTCGTACAAGGAAACTGAGTCTTAAATGTAACTTATTAGAGTCTGATATAAGAAAACGTTTTTTACAAAACTTGGAACGTAGTCTGCAAAATATCTAGACGTATACGCGAAAAGATAAAAGTGAAATCTCGAGTGACTGACATTTAATTTATTTGGAGTATCTGCAGTTTGTTATGCTGGAAGGGGCATTTCAAGTGTATTAGGAAAATTCCTTTTACACCACCACTACTAGTACTGCCAGTAAAATAAATTCAATTTTCATTACTATATTGATAATATTGTCTAGTTATTGCCATTATATATGTACACAAAATAAATATGTTCATTTGATATCCGATTTAATGTTTTGCATTGTTCTGATTTCATAGAGAGTGGCGAACAATATTCATGGTTGGGTACAAAAGAAGCGGCCAAATAAAATCGTGCAAAAAACCGAAAGCCTCTTGCGGAAGAGTAACTTAACTAGGTACCTCAACTCCTTAGAATACATACATCACTGGCTCAGTGACCCAAAGAGGATCTTGGCCTCTGACACAAGAGAGCGCCATTCTGCCCTATTCTGCGCCAATTCACGCCTGTTGGGTATTCCGAGGGCGGACACGTCTTTTTGGGCTTCGTCACTCCAGCAGTATCTGGGACGCCCAAGCGGACGTTTTCCCCCCGGGTGCCCCACATACGCTCTTCTCACAGCACGATCCTCCCCATCCTCTCCAGGTGACCCAGCGCCAGCGTAGTCGTGTGGCTTTGATCTCGCCAATTATATTAGGCATCGCAACCAGCTCCTCTAGCTCCCTATTTATTCTTCGCCTCCAAGTTCCATCTTCCTCTCTGATAGGCCCCAGAATCTTCCGCCAGATTTTCCTCTCCGCCACTAAGAGCTTGCTCTCTTCTTTCTGAGTCAGCGTCCAAGCTTCACACCCATACATCAAAATTGGTCTAATTACAGTCTTGTAGACTCGAATCTTGGTCGGTCTACTGATCAGCTTGGACACTAAGACTCCTTAGAATATTTGGTATAATAAGGAACACTGCATAGGAAAACGTAATAAAATCTGGATGGCATTTACAATAAAAGTACCTGCCTAGTGCCTACCTATACCGGCTTTATTGTAACTCAAAATCTCAAAATATAGTTTTAAGTAAAAATAACGTGTATATCGGTTCGCTTAACACATATTCCGGTTTATGACACAAAAATACATACGAGACCGTGATAAAACGACGTGTGTGCTGTGCGTAATACGTATAATAAGTATGTCAGGATAAAGGGACTTAACGAGCATTCCAAACTTTCACTCAGGAAAGAAGCATACTTTTCACTAAAGTAAATATTTGAGGTTCACGGGAACGATTTAGCCGAGTTATTCATACTCACGGGGCAAGACGAAACTTTACATTCTCTTTCAAAAGATGACAGTAGAGTCTGTGCGGAAAGAGAAGAATATGGGGAAATGTATGGGATCTAATACATTCTCGTTCCTCACAGACTCTTCAAACTACACTGCAATGGCTTTAAGAGTCACACGAATTCGCCTCCAGAGGGTCATTCTCATACAACCCAAGTACTCATTTTAAAACGACATGCTTCAATTACATGACTGGCATTAGTTTTGGAGCTAGGAGTTAGGAGTTGCAGGCGTTATGGACGCCTACGGTAGCCGTAACCGTAGTACGGTTACGGCTTATAGGCCGTATGCTTGTTTACATCCGACGTGTTATAAAAAACTTTCAGGTAACAAAATTTTATTCCAGACATAGATGTAGTGTTAGTTGAATGTTTATTAATATTATCCATAAATTGTTATTCAATGCTTTTAAAAGTACTTCTACAAAACTTCTTCCATTGGAGAGCACCGATAGTTTATTTTTAATTACCTGAATTCTGCTTGCAGCCGACTTAATATTCGCCTTTAAAAATGTGCTAAATAGCTCGTTAAAACACGTTAACAGCGAATTTTGAATCTTAACGCAGTGACTTAAATTTCAAATTAAAAGCAAAGTTCCAAGGTACCTAGTTTCTTAGATTGGCAAAGTTTTTGGACATTCGCTGTTGCTGGAGTAGAAATAAGGTTGATTTTTGCTATTTCAATTTCAGGATTCAATTTGTCGTTAGCGCTAATATTTTATGTTGTAGCACATTTTGTTTGCTGTTATCAATGAAAGCAGGTTTCTGTTAAGTACGTAGGCCATTTGATGATAAGACATTATCGGTTGTTGAACTAATAATAACTAGAAATGTTAATGAGGCCCTAAGGCCATACAAATTGCAAGCCGAGGCTTATTTATCCTTCGAATTTTCAATTTTATTATAAGTACTGATTTAGCATGACATAACTTCTTCTGCTTGTAGTGTTATTTTTAGACATTATTATTCACAATGACGGGACTTATTTAATCGCGTAAAATTAAGTTTTATATTTACCTCCAACGTTTGAAAGACGGCGTTGTCCCCGTGGACAACACCGTGGACGTGGTGGTGGAGAAGACTGACTAAAGTTGACATCAATATCTTCTATAGTTCGTTTTTTTTAGCATTAGAAAGAACTTGCAAGAAGGTAAGCGATCTTGACATGACTTTTAATTGAAAAACGCTTTTTAAAATTCAAAAACTATTACTTATGAAAGCAGAAGAATATAAATGATCGTATTAGATTCATAATTGTTACATATTTGTGTTTAATATGTGTTTTTCAATTAAAAGACACATCAAGATTGTTTACCTAATTTCTAATGCTAAAAAAAACGAACTATTAGGCGCGCGAGTTTTTCGAACTACCCACACTTGGTCTTGTTTATTAACTTTGAACGTTTTTCGCACTCGGCTAATGCCTAGTTTGGGGTTTTGGTTTTAATTTTAGGCGATTAAGTCCCGTCATTGTGAATAACAATTAGTAAAAGTCGTGAAACTTTGTTAATGTTCTTAGACTTTGATTATTACAAAAATACCTACCTGCAGAAAAAGTGTAATTTACACTTACTGAACAGTGTCGAGCCGTTTACAAAGGTGAGCCGAGAGAATTTCATAAGAGTTCTAGGTAAAAGGCCATGCGTAGATTACTCTCCATAGATTCCGCTTTATAATGCATGTATATACAAAGAATATGAAGTCTCGCGTTGACCACACACAAAGCTCTTCCTCATAAAACATCTCGGGGACTAAACCGGAATTAAGTAATGTCTGAAGTTCTGAACTGAAACAACTAAATAGAATCAGACCAAGCTAAGGTGGTAGCGATTTTGATAGTTCAGACAGTGCATGTGTAGTGTCGTCAATTTCTTAAAAGTTTGGCGTTTAAAATAACAGTTGCACCGTCTGGACTGTCAAAATCGCTGCCAACTTAGCTTGGTCTCACACTCTACTCACATTCACATTAGTGACTCTATTCACATTTGAAGCTCTAAAATGGAGCTCCTGTGTTACTTCTGCAACTCCCGCTATTGCAGCGCTATTGTTGCACAACTGGCCTAGCCAAGGTGACAATCGCTTGCGCTTCGCCATCGAATCGCTTTGTTTCTCTCTATCACTCTTCCATATTAGTGTGACAGTGACAGTTGCGTTTCGTTCGCTACGTAGAGTTAGCGATGGGCATGTTGTTTAGGCATAGCATGGGGCCTGGCTGGACCGTTTAAGAATGCTTTTTCCCGATTTGTCGGGGCAATATCTAAACAATACCTACATACATACTCCCTTATTCATTAACGTTTACTAAATTTGACCAGCCGATAATAATCGTTTGTCCCTTTTCGTCGTAAACGTTTATGAATAAGCGGGTTAGTATTATTTTCTGATTGAATGAGGATGCTAGGGTACTATTCTCGCGCCAGTTCCTTAAAGTCAAGTCAGCCAAGGGCCTTATTACTCGTACAATGATGGCCCATCTAGTGAGTAATCCAGGCAAAGCGTTTTCCATTCTGCCGCGCAATTATGTAAAGAGGACTGTAAGTTCGCTTTTTACTTTTATTTTCACACCGCGTACCTACTTCTTCTTCATGCTTCATTGCTTATAATTTTATGATTTCTTGAATCTCAAAAATACGAGTATCATGATTTCGTTATCATGATTTCATCAATTTCAAAGATATTTAGACAGCTGCGCCAGTCAAGCGTGAAGTCTTGGCACCGTACAAGGATCATCCTGACGATAAAAGGATATATCCTACAGAAGATACTCACTCACTAAAGTCTCATGATAAATGTTAAATAATTTGATTTAGATTTAGATATTTTAGATGTGAAATGTGGCTTCCGATTGAAATTTTGCGTCTGATAATGAGACACGAGCAACAGATTACTTGGTTCAGTATTTCCTTTCGATTTTTATTAAACAAGCAAGACAAATTTCAGTATTAAGGCCCCTCCAAATGAAATTGGAAACAAAAGAGTGATTGCGTGTTGATGTTGCTATTCTTATAGCTTGCAGCGCTATTGTTGCACAACTGGCCTAGCCAAGGTGACAATCGCTTGCGCTTCGCCATCGAATCGCTTTGTTTCTCTCTATCACTCTTCCATATTAGTGTGACAGTGACAGTTGCGTTTCGTTCGCTACGTAGAGTTAGCGATGGCCATGTTGTTTAGGCATAGCATGGGGCCTGGCTGGACCGTTTAAGAATGCTTTTTCCCGATTTTTCGGGGCAGTATCTAAACAATACCTACATACATACTCCCTTATTCATTAACGTTTACTAAAGTTGACCAGCCGATAATAATCGTTTGTCCCTTTTCATCGTAAACGTTTATGAATAAGCGGGTTAGTATTATTTTCTGATTGAATGAGGATGCTAGGGTACTATTCTCGCGCCACTTCCTTAAAGTCAAGTCAGCCAAGGGCCTTATTACTCGTACAATGATGGCCCATCTAGTGAGTAATCCAGGCAAAGCGTTTTCCATTCTGCCGCGCAATTATGTAAAGAGGACTGTAAGTTCGCTTTTTACTTTTATTTTCACACCGCGTACCTACTTCTTCTTCATGCTTCATTGCTTATAATTTTATGATTTCTTGAATCTCAAAAATACGAGTATCATGATTTCGTTATCATGATTTCATCAATTTCAAAGATATTTAGACAGCTGCGCCAGTCAAGCGTGAAGTCTTGGCACCGTACAAGGATCATCCTGACGATAAAAGGATATATCCTACAGAAGATACTCACTCACTAAAGTCACATGATAAATGTTAAAGAATTTAGATATTTTAGATGTGAAATGTGGCTTCCGATTGAAATTTTGCGTCTGATAATGAGACACGAGCAACAGATTACTTGGTTCAGTATTTCCTTTCGATTTTTATTAAACAAGCTAGAAAAATTTCAGTATTAAGGCCCCTCCAAATGAAATTGGAAACAAAAGAGTGATTGCGTGTCGATGTTGCTATTCTTATAGCTTGCCTAGCAAAACAAATCAACCATAGTACTTAACCTCGAGATCCGAGACCGAGATTAAAATAAAATCATAACCTTATCAAATATTTAAAACAGGATTGGCCTCATGTATCCATAATACTCGTATCGGCTTAAAATTCACATTGGCCTTGTTTTTCCTGCGACCAGCACGGATACTTACGTGATAAAACGGTATCCGTCACTTTCTATCCCGCGGTGTTAAAAAGTGAGAGTTATTTTATCGCGTGGATAAAGCCATCCATAATATGCCTGCATAACTTTGTTTCTGTATACTCAAGTTACAATTTATGTTTGTTTGTAGGTACATATTATGTAATTCTTGTATTAGATATGATTTTTACTTGTTTATTTCTGTTCCTGTGTGTGCTTTACAGAATTAACTGATTTTGCAATGACTTCTACAAGTTATATTCTGATAGAAATTTGGCGTTATGGTGGCACTCCCACACTCCGTCGCTAGTCAGTGCATACCGAGTATACCGACTTTAGATGAATATCGTATTTTTATGAGGCAGACGCTCGCTTAATCTTCAGTAATCACTAACTATGCAGTGCCTGCTTGAACTGGTTGGAGATTGATTGAAGTTATTGATTTCTGCCAAATCACTTGTAAAGCACGTTTTTCCAGTGCCCTGTTTATTAGCTTGTAACTTGTAATACAAGTGGAAGTCTCTTTCTAACAAAAGCTGTCAAAAAGTGACTTCCACTTGTGTTACATGTTACAAGCTTTTGATAAACAGGGCATTGGTCTTCAGAATTTCGCAAATATAGTATCGATTGCACAGAACCTAAGTATTATAGGTACGATGTAGTATAGATTTACTCAAATATTTATGCTATAATTAGTTTTCAATTAAAATTAAGTAGCCTATGCATTCTATGGCAGTCGTAATGTTATTCTTATAATTTATAAAATAAAGTATCGATGTGTGACAACTTTGTGTGTGTCGCCGAATATTTTGTTTTCCGGAACGTTTATTTAGATAAAAGATTCGCAATGGTTTAAAGTCAAATACACTACTTGAAAGGTGTAACTAAAGGGTCGGCAACACGCTCGTTTCGTTCATCATTTAAGTTGAAAGGATAAAGCTCAAACGGATAAGTTCGCCTTTGCACTTCTTACTAATTTTATGTCAATCTTTTTGTACAATAAATAGTTAATACTACTAAATAACTTGCAAGTGTCCATAGGCTGTGTACGAAATAGTATATCGCTTTTCTAAATAAATTATTTTACTTAGCTAACCCGCACAGTTGGAAATACGGTGGTTTTTTCTTATTGAGCAGCCTGGCCAAATCAGGTGGTGCGGACGCGAAAATGAAATTGGCTCCCCGATCTCACCTCATTCAATTTTATGATTTGACCGATCAAATGGAGATGCATCCTCAAGAATGCGTATTCGACGCTTGTAGGGGCATTTTTTTAATTGGAGCACATGAATTTCACCATAAATCTAAAATTGGTGAATAGATTAAATTGTGTGCGTGTGGACGCTAGATTAGACTAGATTGACGCCAATTTTTTTCCTGATGTAATTGGTAGATTGGATCATCCCGTCTGGACTGGTCTTAATCACGTAAGCCAAACAACTCGGAAGACAGATCTAACGTCTCATATGTGGGCGACCCGATAATAGGCTCGCTATTTCCAACCCCTATCTGTGGGACACCCGATTTAGTACCGATATGCTCGTATGGTAAAATAGTTAACTTGCATCGTGCGGCAAGTTTGAACAAGCTGCGATTCGGTTAGCGGAACAAAGGCGAACACGGAACACGATTAAACAAGTCGAGTGCTCCCGTGACATGCATTATTCCGAAGTTAAGGTATGTAAGGAGGAATTTGGACCGAGGACCTACATATTACTTGTAAACGATATCATATCAACGACATTATTATCATGAAAATAAGATCATGGTAATCGTACCCCTGTTATATCCCTGTCACTCTCTCGCTTCGAATGATGATCTATCATATTTTACACAACAACCGGTTCAATGCGTTTTTATCAGAGACCGCTTGACTTAGTTACCAAAAATTTAGAACAATTATAGCAACTGCCACCACTAACACTGTAAAAAAGTCAAAACCCCTTATTCAACTGTGAGGTGTAGTGATATTAGAGGGATAAAATCAAATTAATGAGTGGTAAAAAAAGTCGGGGTAACATATATATGTATAAGACATATTTTAATTATGTTTCTTAATGATACGGTTAAATTGTGTTCTAATGTATGGGCAAGAAAAACAAATTATAGCCAGCATTCAATGAATGTAGTATGATACCTTTGGGTATGGTGCTTTACGTACACTAGCGTCCCTCCCCCTCCCCCTGACGCAACCCCCCCTTTTAGCATGAAATATGTCCCGGTTTACGGTTTTATTTTTATTTTTGAGAAAAGTATTAGAGTTAGGAAAAAAGTGTCAAGGTAAGAAATAATCCTTAATAAATTTTAAACAAAAAAGGTTATATACAACTTTTTGGTAAGACTCACCATATTCATGTATTAACTTGTAATAAAACTAATACGGAGAATAAGCTTGCAAGCTTATTCTTCGTGAAGATTTCTTTCAGTACTGTCACGTACTATGTTATATTGAACTTCAACAAGTTTTTCAACGGTAAAATTTTGTCGAAGTTCATCTAGCTAAAACATCAATATGGTGCGTCGTATCAAAAAAATGAATATAACCTTTTTTGTTAAGAATTTAATAGCGAACATTTCTTTTATTGACACTTTTTTCCTATATTGTATACTTTCCCCAAAAAACAAAAAACACTCTCAACCGGGACATATTTCAAGCTAAAAGGGGGGGTTGCGTCAGGGGGAGGGGGAGGGACGCTAGTGTGCGTAAAGCACCATACCCAAAGGTATCATACTACATTCATAGAATGCTGGCTATAATTAGTTTTTCAAAAAACACAATTTGACCGAATCATAAACCAACCCTAGAGAAACGTGAATTGCGAGTTGAAAAATAAAGCCTCAAACCGAACTAGCAAATAGGAGTTCTCGCCATACAAACTCATTACCGGGAGCATTCCCTAGGTTAAGCTAAATGGAAAATAGCAAATTTGTTCGCTTACCCAAATTAGCAAAAACATTCCTAGAAATTTCTGCCCAAATCCCCACTAGGATTCAGCATGTGAACGAGCTGCTGAATTGATTCAAATTTACAGGCATACAATATTATTCATAGGACTCTGACTTGCATTTTCTTGGTAAACATCGTATCTCACTCGATTGTACCATTTGAAAAGTGCCCTTGTTTATTAGAGGATACAGTCTATATTACAATGATAATTTGAGACGTGATAGTTGGAGGTTGAACAACATTCAATGTGCTTGTATAATGCAACTACGAGTGTGGGAACTCACGGAATTAAGAATGAATTTAAAACGTTAATCTAAATTAGACATAGTTTCTCTTGGGCAATAACATTTTGCTGGAGAAGACTGTTTCTTTGCAGAGTCTTGACAACATAATTAAATTCACAGTGATGATGTTAGCATCGAGCTTAGCAACAAATGTAAACCCTAAGTTTACGTCTACCTGGCCTGTTTCCTGTTTCGAAGCGGTATTTCGAATTTAAAATTCATTATGATTTTGACATTTTTTTTACTTTACTGCACAGTAAAAGTTGTACAAAGTGAACTTCATGACAGATGGCATTCTCTACCAGTCAACCCTCGGGCCAAACAGAGTTCAAACAGTAATAGGCGCAGAAAACATTTACAATATATGAGGGATTGATATGATCGAATGCAGTGCGAGTCGTGGCATAAGGCAACTCGCTGAGTCGTCGCAACTACCTATGTACAGAAAGTTTCACAATAATGTGAAAAATAAAAAAATATTATTATAAGTAGTATTCGTCATTATGTACCCTTGTTGTCTCCTCTTCGGAATATTGTAGATCATGCAATGTTCAGCCCGCGAATACAGAATAAGTACAAATGTGTCTGACAGATATGACGAATACATCTGTATATTGTTTTAATACGCGAAAAGGTCTCCTGTTCCATTCTAATTTGAACTTTTGTTGACAAAATAAGATTTCATTTTGCTTGGCAAGGTTTGACTTATTGGCGGGTAGAGGTTAAAATTGTGATGGGCGCTTTAAGTCACAAGCAAATTATTTCTTTCACTTTTTAAAAAGGTAGACATGATTAAGATTAGAGTTTTTTTTATTTTTTTTATCAATTAGGATTGTTCATTTTTTTTCAAATGTTCTATTTCGAAAACCATTTCGAGATATAAGGTTTTTAAACAGTTTCCGACATTTGCTGCGATATAATAATTGAGGATTGAAGATATTTCAACAAATATCCTTATGACCTTAGTTTGACCTTCTCCTGGGCTGAATGTAAAGTCATTGCATAATAAAAGTTATCGAACCATAGTAAATAAATCCGTCACTCACGTATTGTCAAAGTTATCATTGTCATCGATTGTCATAAAAAAAAATTTCCGTTAAACCGCTGCGCTTGTTTGTTACAAATTGATTTATAATTAATACCTAAACAGTAGATTTCATTGCTTAATAATATATCAAAAACCTTGTTCCTATGTGTGGGAATGATTCACAAAAATAATAGTTCGAATCCACGGAGACCTACGACGTGAAAGATGGTGCCGTGAATTAAACTTGGAATACCTACCTACTTCACGTGTTACACACAGTATTGCTGTGAGAATCACGTCGATGTAAGTATAAAATTAATATTAATTTACTACAATTAAGTATTTAAAAGCTTACTTTATTGGTAGGGTCATGGTATCTATTTATTTTCTGTGGTAATGTAGCCAGAGTATCTAAAGGCAAACCGTTAAACAGAGATGGTGCCTACTAGAAAGAAGGAATATACAAGAATACATAGCCATACTCAAAATTCAGCCTGAAACTGCTTTAAAAAGATATAATTTCTAATTTCCAGGTACATGTTGCAGTTCAAGCTGCTGATATCATGGTGGACAAGACTTAATAAAGAGTTGTGAATAATAAAACATGTTTTTGTTTACCTACTTTTTTATTAATGTGGGAAATATGTTATATATGTTTCCAAAAAAAATAGTAACTTTACATTAAATGTATGTTTATCATGTTCTGCACGAGCATCTGACAATGATGGCTTCTTGTTGACCATCCAGAAGAGAAGTGTATGGTTTGTTATTTACTCTGTTCCCAGGCATTATTTACGGTCGTAAAGTATTACGACGATTAATAATTAATATGACGTTCGTTTCAATACAAAATGCTCAACTTTGTTCTGGGCCCAAGTGCAGTTACATATCTCACAGCTGTATCTAAATAGGAATCACGATGACCTGAAATAATAGGATATAATTAGCAAAATTGGCATGTTCCTAATATAGTAGTATAAGTATATGTAGTACAATATCCAAACAATGGTGACAAGCCGGTAGAAAGCACCCACTGGGTGCTAAGCTACCTTTAGCAATGGACGCTTGTAACGATTTACGAATCCAATCTTCTTACAAATCGAATCAGTTAAAATATATATGATGTAGGTAACTTACATTTGTATTTTTGCTCCCTTGATTTCAGCCAAGTTATGGTTGGAGTTGGATGCTATATGGATACATACTCCAATAAAACTAAGTTATATTATATAACTTAGGCAGATTTCTGGAATCAGCTTTCTCAAATTTATAGCGTAGGTATTTTGAAATTAATGATTCAAAATAAACGAGTTTTCCATTCCAGACGATTGTTATTTATAGAAACACGTAAAACTGACATTGTCGACAGGTGACATTACAATCAATTGACAATGACAACTATTTTTTTTTTGCTTGTTGTTGCTTGTGCATTATCCTAATCAGCCGACGACAGGTAATTTACGAGAAGTCGTATCTCATATTTTCAATAAATTATAAATATTCAACCGAGCCACGAATTACTAAATCATTCAAATTGGTATCTTAAATTAACCTATATTTTCAGAAAATAAAATAAAAATGGGGGTCTAAAAAAAATGAACAATCCTAATTGAGTACCTACGTTTGGACACAATACCAAACATATTAAATCTACCTACATTTAAAAACCAAACCAAAGTCTGTGGCTGTTGATGGCATATTTTACTTATTACAAAATTTACTACATTCTTGTGTTCCCCACATAATACTAGTAATCACCAAACACACCCTAACCTATTTGGAAAAATGTTATATTTATGCCTTTATGTGCAAGATTACTCTGAAGACCGCGTTCCCAATAATAGACCAGCGGTGGAACAAAAATGGGTTTTGATAACATTAAAGTTTTTTCTTTTTTGATATGTTATTGTAAGCATGTTAAATAACATTCATGTAAAAAGTTAGAAAATTCTAGGTGGAGCGTTCGGCCATATTTAAATATTTCAATTTTTGCTAAATAACTATGTAAATATAAAATTAAAGTTACAAAAAACTTTAACATATTCAATAACACTTTAATTTATTCACAATATTCGGTTTTTAGAAATCTGGAACAGCTGCTTTCTGGTGAACGTAAAAACACGAATTATTATGTAAATACAGAATTAGAGTAGCTGATATTGCAAAATTACGATATTACCTATCAACTTAGTATACATGTAAAAAGTTAGAAATGTAGACAATGTGCTTGTCTAGATATTGATTTCTGGTTAAGCAGTATAGCCAATATTGAATTAAAGTTTGTAGAGTTAATACTACACGGTCATAATAAAGATCTTACTTCTCACACAAAAGATTAGAAATATAAAATCACGGCGACACTAAATACTGATACGTAAGTATGCATTCCGAGCTTATATTAAGTTACATTTCAAACGCGCGGCGTTTTCGCGCGCCGCGCTGTGCGCCGGGGCAGGAGGCAGCGATCGACGGTCGCGGGCTAGCGGTTAGCGCGGTGACCTTAAAAATACGCAAAGCGTTTATAAAATTATTATCAATGGTAAACAGTTATTTTACACAGTACACTAATGGAAACTTACCTTTCCTTATTTATTTCTATATGTACTAGGGATTGCCCGCGGTTTCGTTTACGTAGAATTCGTTATCGTGTTAAGTATAGAAATAATAGATACATTTGAAAATTATTTTAGGTGCATTGTCATACAGATAACTACCCTTGTTAAAGTATTCTTCAAATTCAATACACAGGTGTCATTTCAATATAATTTTGCGTAATTTGGCACTTTTAGGTTATAAATGACTAGCGACATATATTTTTAAGAGCGATCATCTCCGATAATATTTACTTTATCATAAAATCAATTTCAAACTAACGATATTTATCATTTTAAAGTCAATATTACCAACCAACTGATCCAATTTACCTACGGAAACAACTCAAAATTTGCATCAAATTAAATGCCACTTTTCTTATCCGTTTGGAACAATCAAGAGGGCCTTTACGAGCTGATGTGATGAAAATTTTATTTAACCTTCGTCCCTCGAAACCTTCACTACGCTCAAGGTTCAATTTTACGAACCACTCGCTACGCTCGTGCTTCAATTTTAGAATGTTTGAATTTGTGAATGAACTTCCTGCCTCGCACAGCCAAACTGTGGAATGAACTGTCCGATACGACCTTCAAACCTTAAAAGACCCCCATCTTAAACGCGCGTCGGCAACGCGCTTGCAACCCTTCTGGTGTTGCGGGTGTCCATGGGCGGCGGTAATCGCTAACCACCAGGTGATCCGTCTGCTCGTTTGCCTTCTATTTAATCAAAAAAAATGTTTCGCTTGTTTGGGTATCAATATTAGCACGAGCGGTTAATCAACAACTTTTCCCCTTGTAAAACAAATAAGGTAGGTGAAGTGCAGGCATATGAGGCCCCGCGGGTAACAAGGCCCAGCATTCAAAAATAACAGTTGCTCCCTATTATTCCCAATTATTCTGAATTTGTACTTGTTGCTAAGAAGGCCCACTGTCAGTGCAGGTAAAAAGGTCCAGTCCCGGGCCTTATTGAACGTATGAGATGAAATATTAGATTAAAATATTTTAAGATAATTTTGAATATTTTTAATCTCTTATTAATAAGGTCGATTTGAAGAAACTTCTATAAAATTATGACTTATAAATAACACTTGCACTGCGTGGGCTGTCAAAATTGCTGCAGACTTTTCTTGGTCTAACTCTAATAATTTATCACTTGCTTTATTGACCTAAAGACGTTTATAGAATCAAAAAGTCTAATAACATTGAGGCACTTATACTTTTTAAAGGCAGTAACTATTTACAAGTGACTTTTTTTGTTAATACATAGGTAGGTATTTACGATAGAAGTGCGAAAAATAGATATTTTGCAACGAGTGACAAATTTTAACACACGGACAAAGGGAGTGTTTTAATGTGCTTATTATAGCACCGGTGTCGTAATGTAGCACCAGATGTACTGTCAAAATTATGTTAAAAGATAATACTTATTTATTACGAATAAATATTTATACTGTAAAAAATTATCCCACCAAACACATTTTCATGTAAATTGTTGCTAAGACGAAACCATAAGACTCGCACTGTCAAAAAGTTGTCAGATCTCTTGTCGAGCCAAGCTTCAAACTCTACAAGCCCTAACTTCACTAACTCTACACCTTAGTCAAAATATGTGGCTTGGCTGTTTCGCTACCGCCACATGGGCATAAGGTGAAAAATTTATTAAATTCATTATTTTTAGGGTTCCGTACCTCAAAAGGAAAAATACTGAACCCTTATAGGATCACTCGTGTGTCTGGCTGTCCGTCTGTCACAGCCTATTTGCTCCGTAACTACTGCACCAATAAGTTGAAATTTGGTATACACATGTAAGTCTATAACCCAAGCACATACATGTAAAGTAAATAATAGAAATTCAAATAAAGGGGTCACTTTTGAGATGAATGATAAATAGAAGAAAAAAACACTATATCTTGATATATATCAAATTAAGGGGCTCATTGTGAGAACCTCAGATATTTTTTTTAATAATTTTAAAATAAATAGTTTAGAAGTTATTTAAGAAAATACGCAAAAAATGACCATTCCCCCCCCTTATCTCCGAAACTACTGGGTCTAAAATTATGAAAAAAATACACATATTAGCTCTTTTCCTATAGATGCCAGAAAAACCTATTAGAAATGTGCAGTCAAGCGTGAGTCGGACTTAAGTACCTAGTTTTCCGATCCCTACGGGTTTTTTAAAGACATTTTACTCACTTTTCTCTAAAAAAAATATATATATTGTTAAAATTGTGTAATGTACGGAACCCTTGGAACGCGAGTCCGACTCGCATTTGGGCGGTTTTTGTATTATACTTACAATAGTTCTTGTAGAAACGAAACGACCAAGCCACATACTTTTGGTGTAGAGCTAGTAAAGTTAGAGGGCTTGTAGAGTTAGAAGCTTGGCAAGAGATCTGATAACTTTTTGACAGTGGTTTCGTTTGGGCAACATTTTACATCAAAAAGTTTTTAGTGGGATTTCACTTCTTTTTGTAAGATGCTTGTGACAATCTTCCATGCCCTAATTTAAAGGGTTGGGGGTGATTTACTATTAAAAATCCTGAAATAAGTATCTGGGGGCATCTGTTACACAATGTACTTCTTACTGATTCCCTATATAAACCCTTCACCCCATAAGGGTAAACTTTGGGGTTGAAATCTGCCTTCACCCCGTAAGGGTAAACTTTGAGGTTGAAATCTATTCTATATCCTTCCCCATAACAATACCTGTCTACATACCAAATTTCAACTAAATCGGTTCAGCGATTATTGATTCCCCATACAAAATTAAACCCCCTCTTCATCCCCTTAGGGATAAAAAATTAATTTCAAGTTTTTGAATTTATTTGTTGTTTGTGTACTAAAACTATCTTACATACCAAATTTCAGCTTCTTAGAGGACTTCAGGAAGTACCCGGTATTGATGATCATCAAGTGAGTGAGTCAGTGACGAAATCGAAGTTTTTAGATATGAATAAAATCTAAAGTATAAGAGCTATGCAATTGATATGCTTAATAAGTCCGAGAACTTTGTTTATCTGGTATAATCCAACCCCAAGTTATGAGGGTTCCAAAACACGACGAAGCGCTTCGAGAAAAGGTAGATAGTGCCCTTATGCTTTGCTCGTCTTGGCAGGGGCACTGCCGTGCCCCCAGATGTTAAAAGATGATACTACTGTAACTAATAAAGATTTATGTTTAGTTACCTACTATTTTCGCGTAAACTAGACAATTTTTATATCTTTAGTTATTAAGGCCCAAAATAATTATTTTCACTTATTATAAATAAATCCTCCTGTTATGAAGTATCAAATATTGTTATTTGTATATGTATAACTCTTAAGTTAAAAACAATAAAATCTGTTATTACCTACTGTCGAAATGATTATTTTTTGCGGGATTAAGTAATACACTGCTAGTGTTCAATAAGGCCCATAATAGGACTTTTAAGGTATATTTTCCAAGAGTATCGTAATATTTTTATAACTATTTTGGTATAATGAAGAAACTTAAATAAATGAGAAACCTATTTGAGTGAGTTTTTCATACTTCATATCCTGTTTATTAAAAAAAACCATTTTAATTTAATGTGGGCTCTATCTATATAGGCATATACGGCCCACACGGAATGTACAATAAGGTAAGTGGCCTCACTTACCTTATTGTATATTCAGGATGTATACCGTGTAATATTGAGCAGTTGGTTTATAATATACATATTATGATATTGACCTTGAATAGGACAGGACATGGCAATAGGAACCAGAAATAGGTATAGTTGGTCAAACCATTTGTCAGTAAATAAAAACAAAAAACATTATTCATCCTTTTCTTTTGGGTGCTAGTACTAGTGTAAGTCAAAGATAGTATGATGATTCTCTCTGTCTATGTTTGAAATGAGACATTCCTTTGACAAACTATGTATAGTAAAAAATTGTTGTGAATATCTTGTACATTTTTATTACAATATTAGTCAAGATAATGAAATATAGCTGGTCAAGCAAATCTTGTCACAAAAAAAAGGCGCGAAACACAAATTTTCTATGGGACGATATCCCTTCGCGCCTACATTTTTCAAATTTAGGGGCGTATGAGGGGCGAAGTATAGGTAGGCTATGATAGGCTCTCGAGCGCCGCGCCGGCGACTGACGGACCAGCGCGGCGTATGTATGAATTTCGCGCCTTTTTAACTAGATTTTACTATTACAATGCAAGCTACACGCAGAAATTTCTTACTTTCCATAATATGGCTGCGTATATTATTTTATAGTAATAGACTTATTTTTACAGACTCTAATTCAATATTGGATCTTATAGGACAAAAAACGCATATTAATTCTAGAGCATACATCTTATTCTTCTAGCTTTTTAGCGTGCCTATTAACTTAAAAAATGAGATATGTTGTTGTGCATTTATTAAACTTTAATTCAATATCGACAAAATAATAAGCTAATTTGTAGTTTGACAAAGAAGCACGTTAAAAAAATTTCTAATAATTTTACATTATAAAGCGTCATACATATTATAAACAATGGAACTTAAACATTGCACTTTAATTCAATATTAAAAAATCATTACTAAAAATATATAAATACCTAATTTATATCTAACGCTCGTTCTAACTTTTCATCATATATTGCAAATATGCTTAAAAATATGTCCCATATCAGATAAGTATCACTTTTTCAACTTTAGAATTATCAAAACTTATAGTGCAAAAATCCGGTCCCACTATTGAGCTATAAGTCTTAACGACTAGACAGAATAGATAGTCGTACGTTGTGGCCTGTAAGTAAGTATATTTAAACGAATGTGTTCACATATAGGGCGGTACGATTCCTGTCATTACGACATAGTGGGAACGCGCCCTTAAACCGTCGAAATATTGGCGGTTTTCAGTAGGTTCCAGTAACTGGCCGCCCCAAGCTAAAAATGATTTCTATTCACCTATTAACAGAATTCATTTTAGATGAGGTTTCAATAACTGGCCAGCTTTCTATAACTGCCACCTTATACTAAAATGAATTCTATTTATAGGTTAATAGAATTTATTTTTAGTTTGGGGTGGCCAGTCACTGGTAAATTACCCTAATTAACCGACTTCCAAATCTCAAAGAAGGAGGTTCTCAATTCGGTTGTATGTTTTTTTTTATTTTTTTTATTTTTTTTATTTTTTTTTTATTTTTTTTATGTTTGTTACTCCATAACTCCGTCATTACTGGACCGATTTTGAAAATTCTTTTTTTGATTGAATGTATATGCATACAGATTGGTCCCGTTTTTGTCAAAATCCAGTTCTGATGATGGGATCCATGAGGAATCGAGGGAACTCCTCAAATCTTAAAGGCATACACATAGTGATTTTTGGTTTATTATCAACGAATCAAGCATATACATCCAAAAAAGTGACATTTGATGAAGTGGAACTGCTGATGATGATCAGAACGGAACTCTTCAACGACGCATAGTTCACGGTTGGCGATTTGTCCTCTTCGTTATGTTTGTTAAGCAAGTTAAGTTTTTAAGCCACATTTTTGTCAAGCTCGAGTTCTGATGATGGGATCCATGAGGAATCAAGGGAACTCCTCAAATCTTAAAGGCATGCGTATAGAGATTTTTGTATTTACATCAGAAAATCAAGCATTTTCATCAAAAACTGTTGCATTTGATGAAGTGGAACTGCTGATGATGATCAGAACAGAACTCTTCAACGACGCATAGTTCACGTTTGGCGATTTTTCCTTTTCGTTATGTTCGTTAAGCAAGTTAAGTTTTTAAGCCACATTTTTGTCAAGCTAGAGTTCTGATGATGGGATCCATAAGGAATCGAGGGAACTCCTCAAATATTAAAGGCATACGTATAGATTTTTTTGTATTGTCATCATAAAATCAAGCATTTACATTCAAAACTGTCGCATTTGATGAAGTGGAACTGCTGATGATGACCAGAACAGAACTCTTCAATGACGCATGGTACACGTTTGGTGATTACGAATTTCGATTTTGACTTGGACTGGGACTCGGACTCATACCCGGATCCGGTTCGGACCCGGATCCGGTTCGGACCCGGACCTGGACTCGGATCCGGATTCGGGCCCGGACTCGGACCCGGACTCGGATCCGGACTCGGACCCGGTCTCGGACCCAGACACGGACCCGGACTCTGACCCGGACTCGGACCCGGACCTTGACCCAGAAAACCACTATGATACCTTAACTAAATAAACAACTATGATTACCTACCATAAAATTAATGTAGGTATAAAGTACGATGATGCCAATCTTACTAGCCCCTCCCGCTTAAACCCCCGTACACCGCACGGCATGCGCCATTAAGTGGGTTAGGTTAGGTTTGAACTGCGATCCTCACAGAACCGAACAAGGATTAGGTTAGGTTAGAACTGCGAGCCTTACAGAAACGAAATGCTACTTGAAAAGTGGGTTTGATTAGGTTCGAACTGAGGAGTGGGTTAGGTTAGGCTAGAACTACGACCCTCATGGCTCCTCTTCACGGTGGGCCAACGCCGGCCACTCCAAGAGACGCATTTATGCGTTAGAGGGAGCAAGTGATAGTGCATGGCTGCGTTCCTTGGAGTGGCCGGCGTTGGCCCATCTACAGGATGGGCCAACGCGGGAGCCATTATACAGAAGCGAAATGCTAGTAAAAAAGTGGGTGGTTTTACCTCCTTTTCTACATAGTGTACCATCTACAATAATCTTTCATCGGCCCCCATGGAAGTCGGTTTTTTTTTCTTAAAAATTATTTGTATTAACATGTTGTATAATAATTAAACCACACATTTTGCACGATAACTATTTCAGTGTCCGCTACCTCGCTTGGGTAAGCCCGCTCACAGATAAGCTTTTATCGCTTAAAAGCTCGCTTGGTAAACTTTCGTGACATCCGCTTCGGGTACTCTGTTCCACTCCGGAACCCCCAGTGTCATTCGATAGCGTGACGAGCGTTCGCGTTTGCGTTATGTCTATTTTTGTATGGGACTTTGAGGACGTTTTGGAAACTCAAAATCCCATACAAATTGTCACTTAACGCAAATCATTTGAATTTAGACTTTAAAAGAATGTTATGGTTGACTAGTATGCTTTAAGGCCGCCATTCATACTCTCATTTTGTTATTTTATGCAACAAAGTTTAAATAAACAAATATTAAATCATATGGGTGTGTTTGTAATGGCTATGGTAATGGCGACCATTTTCAAAACGTCTGGCACCCGTTAGCTTGGTGGGTGGACGACATTCGAAAGATTGCGGGTCACCTCTTGATCAGATTAGCTCGAAAAGAGGCCTATTATGCTCGGCAGTCGATAAAAGGCTATTATAATGATGTTATGGTATTAATCACTTACTAACATATATACATATCTACATTACCTACTCACTATACATTATATGAGCGTGGTACCATTTGTGTCACGAAGATAAACAAGGCACCTGGGCATCCGACATTTACCCAATGACAAGGCAACACACTCAAGCGTATAAATATGCCGCATTTAATTAAATCACCGGAACATACCTAAATTTCCAGCGAAGTGTAATATCACGCACTTGAGCAACTCAACCGCTACGCTACATGACACTCCTGAATTCTCATCAAAATTAATCTCCGCCAGCTACAAGGATTTACAAATTCCGTATGTACTAATCTTCGAAAATACGAGATACGTTAATTGTTTTAGCGATAGGTACAATTTGGTATATCACACTAAAGAGATACAAGCTTGTGTAAGAGATCGGGAATATCTTTTAGCATTTAATACAGGAACTCACGCGTTCCTGGCTGTGTATTTATGCCCATTAATGCGCAATCGCTGCATTCGAATTCTCAAGCGAACCAATTGATGTAAAATGATTTTAAAAACTGTAATAATTCGTACTATAAACCCTACCAGCCCATGAGTACGACTTCCTTCCCTACCTATATAATTAGAATAGGTTTATTCGTAAGCTCAAACAATCTAGATAATACATTAGTAATATAAAAGAAAACACAAAATATGAGTAATTGTAGCGATAATGCTTCTAAAGTCCGTGGGTTTAAACCCCGACCGGTACTAATGAGTGTCTTAGGAATTGATATCAGTGCTCTTTATCAAATGGTATTTCATAATTCGGTACATCAGTCCCAAGCGACTGGACCTTTTTGGTGAAGGAAAACATCGCGAGGTAATCGGACTAATCCTAATAAGGTCTAGTTTACCCTCTGGGTTGTAAGGTCAGATGGCAGTCGCTTTCGTAAAAAATGCCTACATCGATTCTCGGGATTAGCTCCCATAAACCGTGGCAAAAAATGCTGGGATGACGCTAGGAAGATGAGTCCCAAGTAACTCATTACTCATTAACCACAAGTTGTTTACCAGTTGCTGACCGGTGAAGAAAAACATCGTGAAGAAAATTCAAAAGTACAATATCCCCAATCAGGAAATTCCGCAAAGAGACATCATCATCATCGGGTTCAGTAGGACATAAATAATATAGACTGGGCTAGTGTTCTAACTATTCCTAATCAGAGAGCGCATTGATACTGGTTTATCTGATCTTTTATCTCACCCGTATTGAATAAGCAATCGAAATAACATCCCTGTATTAAAAGCAACGATGATATCGAATACCTATTTGTTCCCGATCGGTATCTGGCAGAATTACACGGCTTTGTGTCAGTAAGTCCAAAAGGAACAGGTATTTAGTATCCGCTCAGCGGGGAATAAAGATGATCGTAATTGGTTGTAGATGCGGGATGGTAGGTACATTGATTTTCCAACTCAGTCGGTCCACAAATGGTGAGTGTCATTACCCCCGTTTGAGTTTTTCTTCAACGACCGGTTACCAACCAACCAACACTCAAGTAAGTAAGTGATTTCCTTGTGAAGAGTGTCGGGTACCAACCGACACTCTTCACAAGGAAATCAGTCCAACGGATTTGACTACTACCTTGCCTAAGGTTTTCTGCTTTATATTTGGGCGACATAGTTGCCAGGTGGTATTGTAGTATGATCAGAGAAGTGTGATTGGGGTCTAAACATTTCCACCTATTGAACCTAACAAAAATCAGTTACACGCAGCCAAATCTTCAACAACACCGAAGTTGAATGAAACTTGAGTGAAATGGTATCACCAAGTATCTCTATGCTGACGCCCTCCTAGCATATAGTCGGTAGTTACCGACCCAGGTTCGAATCCTGGTAAGGGCATTTATTTGTGTGTTTATCACTACTACCCATTTGTTACTCAGGTATCGATGCTTTCTATGTATATAAGTATTTACATATAACTGATATAACTGTATATTATTATAATATAAAATAATATTATTATTATATATCGTCGTCTAGTATTTACCTATCCACAACACATACAAGCCTTACTGAACTTAATGTGGGGCTAGGTCGGTGTGTGTAACATTGTCTAACTTTCAGAAGTGCCCTTTCTAACTTGTTTGCATATTTATTAGATCTAGACTACAGATAGCAGGGGCGAGTAGGTAAGGAAAATGCAATAAGTTCCATTCAGTGCATTTGGAGCGTGAAACGATGGCTTCAGTCAGAATACTCCAGGCGACGAGGAATATTAGGGCATTTCTCAGGAGGGCCGTTTTTACGTGTCCGGGGCAGTAATTGATTGAATTTACTGTTCAATAAATCTGAATTAATTTAGGCATGATCTCCAGCTTATATTCTGTCTGGGACACTATCAAATTATTTATTTATTATTTATATAATACAAGAAAAAGAAATTCAAATGCCAAAAATGATGTTCGGTGGGCGTGTCCCGCACCCAGATTTTATGAAACAAAAAATTGTTACTCAAGATGGGGCATTAGATCGGAGTTATTATGGGTATTCACGCATAGGGTATTAGTTAGCTTATCATATTCTTTATATCACAATAATGTGTTTGCTCAACACATTGAATAAAACCAAATTTACGATGTGTCCCGGGCTAGTGACTGATATCGGTGTAATTTGCAAAACATGTCAGTACTCCTTCAAAGTTGTAGACCAGGAACTCAGTGTCTCAAACATAGTATGCTTTAGTTGTGCCTTAACCGTTGAATAAAGTAGAGGTACAGTCACAGTACAATAAAGTGATTTTTTAAACGTTTCTCCGTCCTTCGCTGGGTTTGGTCCTATTTTTTTTTGAGATCGGTGGTGCAATTTACTCCGAAAGTTTTAGTGCAATTATCGTTATGTAAGTGATTAAGAAGTCATCGAAAGTACGTAAATCCACCATTATTACATCTCCTCTGTATCGTTCATGCTATTTCTGTAATTGCTAAAAAGCGATTAATTTTGATATCGCTGGTGTTGATTTCCCTGGTTTTGGTGGATTTTTTGACCACCGATATCAAAAAAGTGATCACTGAATTCAAATCCTGCTTTGTAAACTAGTTTGTTGTACTAATTTATCATGTCTAAAAAGTGAAAGATACGTTGTACAAACGTAAAATTATGTTTGTAAGTAAATTATGTCATAGTGGGTACACAAAATCACTAGTTCACTATGAGTAGTTTTTTAAACCAGACGTATAGACCCAATGTTTCTTTCTCTGTCTTGATATTCTTTTCCAACCAATTAAGTAAATTATGTTCGTTGTCCTCTGTATCACCGGAGGCCCTACACCTCGATACGTTTAAACATGTCAGCCATGTTAAATAAATGTAGTCAATTAGTTCCCACTTCATTTAAAATAACTTGTGTATGTAAGTACTATGCAAGGTGAACCCAAGGGACAGGATGTACAGAACAAGGGATTAAAAATAAAATAGCATTCTAATGTCGAGATCGCTTCAAAGGCACTGAGCATACCTACTGATCGATATTTCTAAAGGATAGCCATAGACACAAATTGAACACAGCAAATGTTTTAACAATCCTCGATGTCTTATATCTTTGTCAACAACTTTGTTACAATTTAGCTAAGGTGTTTGAGGGTGCTGGAGATCATAATTAATTGGTAATTGGATCTTCAAGCATTACTCGACTACTTCAAATATTATAGTTTTAAATTGACGGAGTTCACGCTTTTAAACTCTTTTATTAAAAAAATACTTGTTTTCCGTATTGCATCACATTGCTTTATAAGTATATTAAATATTTAATGAGCATTGAACACCACTCAAGAGTGTATTGTTTATCGGGTGCAGGTAACATAAGTTTTTTTAGACGCGTGTGCGGTCGGATTGCGTGTAACAAACATCTTCTCCTTCATGGATATAATATTGCAATGAATAAATGATTATAATGTGCGAATTTGTGGTCGACAATGTCGACATGTCTGAAACTCGTTTCAGGAACACACATCACCCTATTATATGAGGCCAGTCATATAGTGTGGGATATCTTCTAGAGATGTTGATTTACAAGCCGTAATTTGGTTATTTTAAAATCATGAGTCTATTAAATTAAATTTAAATTTAAGTTTATCTATTAAATTTATGTAAGCTTTCGAGATCATTAGTCTTGTTACATCGCTTATTAACAAATAGGATTGAAAAATATGATTAAAATAATTATATAATTGAGATATAAAACCTAAATGTGATTTTGGTGTAAGCATTATTGAATTCGGTGAAGCAAATTGATTTCAGTGCCTGCACATGATTTCGGTGTTTTTTAAATCTCAAATATCTTGAAAAGTATAAGGTTCTAATGGAGGCCTCCACTACCAATATTTTTTATATTAAGGGTAGATTTTAGGAAATAAACTCGCATATTATATAAGTTAAAAAAAAATTTTGGCACCGAAGTCAGGCACCGAATGTCATCTCTGAGAATCGCCCATTACAGAGAAGGTCGAAATTACCTCGAGAAAGTGATAGGTGTTACATTGCATTAGCCATGCAACTTCTAACACTGTCACTTTTAGGGTTCCGTTCTTGACTGCAGCCAACGTCTAGCCGTAGCAGATTTCGCTTACTTGACGATATCAAAACCAATAAAACATTATTCTCACTCTCACTTCATAAAGCGGAAAAAAACATGTGTAGATAAAATATTAATATAATTTACATGCGTAACAAAATAATTCTTCACGTACTCCTCTGATAAGAAACCACTTAAGATACTTATACCGCTACCATGGGTTGCAAATGTTACAATCGAATATTTTCAACAGACGATAGCGAATAAATGAGCTTCAAACAACGGCTTCAAATAGTTTTCTTTAAAACCGTACCATGAGTTTAAAGAAAACTTTATCGACATTATCAATTTAATTAATAATTTAATAATTAATTAATAATTAATTAAATTTGACTCGACGATCATTGTTCCTATAGTCGTGTCAGCGAACGGTCTCATAGCGAAGAGTCTCGACCAACACCTAGAGAGACTCTCGCTAGGTGGTTGGATCAAGGGTCAGATGCAGAAGGCGGTAATTTTGGACACGGCGCGTATAGTACGTCGATTCCTCACTCTGCGGCCCTGACCACCGGCAGCTTGGGCCCTGCCCCGCTGCCGGCGGCACCCTAGGTTAGGTTTTTTATAATGTGTTTATAATTTTTTTTATTGTTTTGTAAGTGTTTTTATATTTTACTTTTATATTCATATTATAATTAACCTAACTCAAGAAGAAAAATAAATAAAGAATTAAATTTAATGTTTTAATTTTTAATTTAATTTTATTTTATTATTTTAAATTTAATGGAATTTAGTTACGATATGGATTCTATGGTCCGAAATAAATGAATTTTATTTTTATTTTTATTTTTTTATTTATTATCAAAGTAACGATAATTTTCGCTAGCAGCTCATGGTAATACGAGTACGTACTGAACAATATTTCGGTGACCGCTAGAATCTGTTTATTTACGCTATTCTAGCGAGTAACACGGTGTTAGTTAATTCATGGTAAAGGGTAATGTTCGCAAATCGACCATTAAGCTGAATCGAATTGGTGTGCTATTATCGGTGTTGCCAGAATAATACTGGACTTATTATGAGCGAGATAAATAAAATAAATAAAAAATAACAGTTTTTAGCCAAAATATGACTGGTTTAAAGGGTCCTTTCAAATTATAAATCATGGAAAACGCTTTTGTGTCGTACCGGGTAAAAGAATATAATTAGGGTTCCGTACCCAAAGGGTAAAACGGGAGCCTATTACTAAGACTGCTGTCCGTCCGTCCGTCCATCCGTCCGTCCATCCGTCCGTCCATCCGTCCGTCCGTCCGTCCGTCTGTCACCAGGCTGTATCTCACGAACCGTGATAGCTAGACAGTTGAAATTTTCACAGATAATGTATTTCTGTTGCCGCTATAACAACAAATACTAAAAACAGAATAAAATTAAGATTTAAATGGGGCTCCCATACAACAAACGTGATTTTTGACCGAAGTTAAGCAACGTCGGGCGGGGTCAGTACTTGGATGGGTGACCGTTTTTTTTTTTGCCTTTTTTGCATTATGGTACGGAACCCTTCGTGCGCGAGTCCGACTCGCACTTGCCCGGTTTTACCTTCAATAGTGGTCTTGGCCACCCCTCCTGTTTTTTGATACTTATAGGAACAAATCATAAAGTAGTGACATCTACGAAAAATGTGAAAATCACTGCCGTTGGCGAGAATCTAACTTGGCTGTAAGAAATCAGCTGAGCTGCCGAAGATTAGGCGAACTCGCCCGATGTGTTTATTTTTCTTCATTTTTCCTTTGAGGAGCCGTGAACTTATGTCTCAGAGTCGCAAGAGTTCAAAGTCTTGTTCGAGGGGTACATTAGTCCTTTACTTCAAAACGTAGGTACCTACGGGGTAATACGGGTTATTATATTGGCAACCCATATACAGGTACCTATTTAAGTCAACGTGCAACGCTGGCTAAGCCTAGTTTCTAAACGTCTTGAGCTGTTAGTTACCTACTAAATAATGAAATACTTGCAAGTTTTTATTCTGGTAAGCTGATTTCTACTACTTATTTAAATATTAATTAGGGGCCCGATTCGGATTTTGAAATAGATATCTATTAGATATCTTTTAGACGTCACCAAGATACGATAACGATATGTTTAAGATCTAACCTTTCAAATTTGACATTTGCGCGATTCTGGATATACTCTTGAACGATTTCCACAGGATATGACTTAGAGATCCAATTCACATATAATAGATATCTTACTCTATCTAACGTAAAAGTGACATTGGTTGCCCGAATTGCGCTGCAAAAGAGAACTAGTTGATATCTAAACTATAACGTATCTAGAATGGATCTAGTACGTATCGTCTCTTGTGAATATCTTGGAGTTCGAATATGGCAGTAGTTCCAGTAGAGAGCTACTAAAACGCTTGACTGGGCCGGTGGAGCTTCCGGCGCTTTGTTTTCTATGGAAAGCACCGCTTGATCCCGATCAGCTGTCATAGAAAATTACATGTCGGACGCCTCGGCACGGGCCCGGCCCGGTCTAGCGTGAGTCATCCTTAACGTTCAAATCGGCCCCTCAATGTATATCAAGAACATTCACCGTAACATCACTATTTTCCACGGCAATGCAAAATAATGCAATGCGGGAAAATCGCAACTAAAATTAATTTTACCGACCGTAACTAGAGGGCCTAACCGAAATTCGCAAATTGCGGGGATCGTTCTCTTTTACTCCAATGAAGGCGTAATAAGAGTGACAGAGAAAAATGCCCGCAATTTGCGAACTTCGATTTTCGCGGTTATAGCCCTGCAGTTAACTAGTGTGTAGGTACAGTCAGGCCCCGTAGACAACATGCCAATCGCTAACGCTACGTAGCGAACGAAACGCAACTGTCACTGTCGCACTAATATGGAAGAGTGATAGAGAGACACAAAGCGATTCGATGGCGAAGTGAAGGGATCGTCACCTTGGCTAGGCCGCCTTGGAATGTTGACTGTAGTGTAGCAGAATTATATTAAATTACTGTTACAACGTCGCTAAATTAATTTAGTATACATATATGTATGTAGACGCGCGCGGTGTCGCTGTTAATGTCTAAGATAATTTTTAAGAAAAAAAAACCGACTTCCATGGGGGCCGATGAAAGATTATTGTAGATGGTACACTATGTAGAAAAGGAGGTAAAACCACCCACTTTTTTACTAGCATTTCGCTTCTGTATAATGGCTCCTCTACAGGATGGGCCAACGCCGGCCACTCCAAGGGACGCAGCCATGCACTATCATTTCCCAACTAGCAAAATCACGCTAACAACAGTCTCTAGACTACAATTTTGTCGCTCTTATATTGATTTTATATCATCGTATAAGCCCGGGTTTGGGCACAAAGCATAAGCGTATTTATTTTAATATCGTTCTAATATCAGTCTAATTGAATGTTGTTTGCATTCACAGTAATCTTTTTCAAAACTATATTAAGCTGCTTTAGGCTAATATCGCTTTTACGTAAGTATCTTGTAAGCCTACATAGGCTTATATTGGTCGAACGTAAGTATCTTGTAAGCCTACATACTACATAGGCTTATATTGGTCGAACGTAAGTATCTTGTAAGCCTACATACTACATAGGCTTATATTGGTCGAACGTAAGTATCTTGTAAGCCTACATAGGCTTATATTGGTCGAACGTTAGAATCTTGTAAGCCTAAATAAGCTTATTTTGGTTTGAAACATTCTATTTGTGAAGTATAAATATACGGGTGAAATTAACTGCAACGTGACAAAAACATATTAGTGTAAGTGTTTATCATACTTTTTATGAATTATGTTTAAATATAATAACGTGCTGTTTATCATCGTCTGTTTATGTTTCAGGGTAAGTATTCACATGGGAAAATATTATTTATTGTAAAGTAGACCCTGTTTTACACTTCAAACTTTATGCGCCTACTCAAATATGGTATTTGAATATTTTTATAATTATTTTATTTCTTTATTTTGTATTGATAGTCAGCCATTGATGTAGGTGCATTTTTCAAGCGCACTATTAGAGTATTTTAAGCATTCTGAATACAAATGATGTGGCCATGTTGAATTACTAATACTAACAATAGTGTTCCCAAAAACGATTTAAGATCAAACCATCTGATATTGATCTTCTCTATTGTGATATAAGTGTCTTGATCTTATATCACTCTAATATCTTACTAAAGTGCTGCTGTTGATCTTATTATAGCTTTAGTAAGATCAGAAAAGTACGTACTTACAGTGTTCTTATGCTATGTTAATATTAGTCTTACATTCTTACAATAGCATTTAGAAATCTAATATAAAATCAAATGAACTAAGAGAATGAGGATATAAGACCAGGTACTCTCAAGTTCAATGAGACTTCGTAAATGTTGTTGTAAGAGCAAGAGGCTTATAATAGTATTATGCTATGTTGATATTAGTCTTACATTCTTATAATAGCATTTAGAAAGTCTAATATAAGATCAAATGAACTAAGAGAATGTGGATATAAGACCAGGTACTCTCAAGTTCAATGAGACTTCGTAAATGTTGTTGTAAGAGCAAGAGGCTTATAATAGTATTATGCTATGTTGATATTAGTCTTACATTCTTATAATAGCATTTATAAAGTCTAATATAAGTTCAAATGAACTTAGAGAATGTGGATATAAGACCACGTACTCTCAAGTTCAATGAGACTTCATAAATGTTGTTGTAAGAGCAAGAGGCTTATAATAGTATTATGCTATGTTGATATTAGTCTTACATTCTTATAATAGCATTTATAAAGTCTAATATAAGTTCAAATGAACTTAGAGAATGTGGATATAAGACCACGTACTCTCAAGTTCAATGAGACTTCGTAAATGTTGTTGTAAAAGCAAGAGGCTTATAATAGTATTATGCTATGTTGATATTAGCCTTACATTCTTATAATAGCATTTAGAAAGTCTAATATAAGATCAAATGAACTTAGAGAATGTGGATATAAGACCAAGTACTCTCAAGTTCAATGAGACTTAGTAAATGTTATTGTAAGAGCGAGAGGCTCATAATAGTATTATGCCATGTTGATATTAGTCTTACATTCTTATAATAGCATTTAGAAAGTCTATTATAAGATCAAATGAACTTAGAGAATGTGGATATAAGACCAGGTACTCTCAAGTTCAATGAGACTTAGTAAATGTTATTGTAAGAGCGAGAGGCTTATAATGGTATTATAAAATGCTCTAATATACATATATAAGACTAGGTAATAAGACTAAACTTACTAAAGTGCGTATTAGCTTGTCTAAGACTAATATAAGAGCGATGACAAGTTCAAAACAAAAATAAGAGCGCTATAAGCTCACTACTCTTATAAAGTGCGCAATCTGAGACTTTTTTGCTAGTTGGGTTGCTCCCTCTAACGCATAAATGCGTCCCTTGGAGTGGCCGGCGTTGGCCCACCGTGAAGAGGAGCCATGAGGGTCGTAGTTCTAGCCTAACCTAACCCACTCCTCAGTTCGAACCTAATCAAACCCACTTTTCAAGTAGCATTTCGTTTCTGTAAGGCTCGCAGTTCTAACCTAACCTAATCCTTGTTCGGTTCTGTGAGGATCGCAGTTCAAACCTAACCTAACCCACTTAATGGCGCATGCCGTGCGGTGTACGGGGGTTTAAGCGGGAGGGGCTAGTAAGATTGGCATCATCGTACTTTATACCTACATTAATTTTATGGTAGGTAATCATAGTTGTTTATTTAGTTAAGGTATCATAGTGGTTTTCTGGGTCAAGGTCCGGGTCCGAGTCCGGGTCAGAGTCCGGGTCCGTGTCCGGGTCCGAGACCGGGTCCGAGTCCGGATCCGAGTCCGGGTCCGAGTCCGGTTCCGAGTCCGGGTCCGAATCCGGATCCGAGTCCAGGTCCGGGTCCGAACCGGATCCGGGTCCGAACCGGATCCGGGTATGAGTCCGAGTCCGGGTCCCAGTCCAAGTCAAAATCGAAATTCGTAATCACCAAACGTGTACCATGCGTCATTGAAGAGTTCTGTTCTGGTCATCATCAGCAGTTCCACTTCATCAAATGCGACAGTTTTGAATGTAAATGCTTGATTTTATGATGACAATACAAAAAAATCTATACGTATGCCTTTAATATTTGAGGAGTTCCCTCGATTTCTTATGGATCCCATCATCAGAACTCGAGCTTGACAAAAATGTGGCTTAAAAACTTAACTTGCTTAACGAACATAACGAAAAGGAAAAATCGCCAAACGTGAACTATGCGTCGTTGAAGAGTTCTGTTCTGATCATCATCAGCAGTTCCACTTCATCAAATGCAACAGTTTTTAATGAAAATGTTTGATTTTCTGATGTAAATACAAAAATCTCTATACGCATGCCTTTAAGATTTGAGGAGTTCCCTTGATTCCTCATGGATCCCATCATCAGAACTCGAGCTTGACAAAAATGTGGCTTAAAAACTTAACTTGCTTAACAAACATAACGACGAGGACAAATCGCCAACCGTGAACTATGCGTCGTTGAAGAGTTCTGTTCTGATCATCATCAGCAGTTCCACTTCATCAAATGCAACAGTTTTTAATGAAAATGCTTGATTTTCTGATGTAAATACAAAAATCTCTATACGCATGCCTTTAAGATTTGAGGAGTTCCCTTGATTCCTCATGGATCCCATCATCAGAACTCGAGCTTGACAAAAATGTGGCTTAAAAATTTAACTTGCTTAACAAACATAACGAAGAGGACAAATCGCCAACCGTGAACTATGCGTCGTTGAAGAGTTCCGTTCTGATCATCATCAGCAGTTCCACTTCATCAAATGTCACTTTTTTGGATGTATATGCTTGATTCGTTAATAAAAAACCAAAAATCACTATGTGTATGCCTTTAAGATTTGAGGAGTTCCCTCGATTCCTCATGGATCCCATCATTAGAACTGGATTTTGACAAAAACGGGACCAATCTGTATGCATATATATTCAATCAAAAAAAGAATTTTCAAAATCGGTCCAGTAATGACGGAGTTATGGAGTAACAAACATAAAAAAAAAATAAAAAAATAAAAAAAAAAACATACAACCGAATTGAGAACCTCCTTCTTTGAGATTTGGAAGTCGGTTAATAAAATGTGTAACATATTGAACATTCTAATCGTGGCCTAATGCGGGAACGACATCAGTAGGTACAACAAACATATCAATAAAAATTTACACTGCCGTCGCCCTGCCAACAGTAACGCTGCTGCAGTCGTATTTCGAATGTTACCTTAATGCTATTTAGTAGAAACCATAACGGGTTCATGTTTCACTGCACAAGAGTTTTAATGATAGATAATTTTACTTATTTCAGGGTTTCCTTGTGATACTCTCCTTTGACTATGGTGAAAGCATACCGCCTAGGCCCGAGAGTTATGAGGAGTGGTATAAAAGTAAGCACTCATATTGAACTTTATTATTATAGTTACATTAAGCGTAAGCGCTGGTGGCCTAGCGGTAAGAGCACTGTGATTTTCAATCCGAAGGTGGCGGGTTCAAACCCCGGCTCGTACCAATGACTTTTTCGGAACTTATGTACGAAATATCATTTAAATCTCAAATGGAGAAGCTGACCCCACCATCATGTGGGATGCAAAGCAAGAAGGAGAGAGTCTTTAGTGTAATATGAAATCTAGAATTGAAAAATCTTCAAGCGCTTTCAAATGATACCCCACTTGACTAGAATGAAATATTAGCCATCCTGTATAGATCGGTTCATAAAAGCTAGTGCGAGTCTTGTACTGAACTATTTAAAATCTCATCTAAAACCCCAGATATCGTGAATCAACCTAACGAACTCTACGCGCCACTTGCACCATTCCACTCCCGGGGTTAACTGGTTAAACCTGGAGTTACCAATAAGGTTAATAGAACAATTTGACACTGGGTTTAACCAGTTAACCCTGGGTTCCTGGTGCAAGTGCCCCTAAGAAAAGAAGGTACTCAGTTTTTGTACCAAAAAAGAAAAAATAGTTATTTGTTTTACAAGGGGACAAAGTTGTTGTTTAACCGCTCGTGCTAATATTGATACCCGAGCAAGCGAAAGATTCCAAAATTGAAACCACGAGCGTAGCGAGTGATTCGATAAATGGAATCTTGAGCGTCGCGAGGGTTACAAAGCACGAGGGTTAAACAAAATTTATCCCCGAGTGAACACAAAATTTTTCACCACACCAACCCGAAGAAAATATTAGCTGTAAGATATCAAACAAAAACAAACCAAATCAAATCCAAATGAATGTCATTAAATATTTATCATTCAAAATCATAATTTAAAAGTCAATTCAACCAGCGAACATAAGAAAACAACTCAAAATTTGCATTTATTTACTTTGCCTCACATGTGAATAAAATTCAACTTTGCTATCTGTTTTCGAAGAGCAAAGTAAGCCTTTCCGAGCTGGTGTGGTAAAAAAACAATAGCAGTATTCCTGCGCGTCGGAAGCAGCGAACAGTCTTTTGTTTTTTCATAAATATGTATTATATTTTATTCATCACTTGACTAGCCTCCACACGCGACCCTGCGCAAAGGCGTTAAGAATAAGCACCAACTTAGGGTCGAATTTCAACGAAATCTTTCTTTAATTGGGTTCATATTAATTTCATAAACTATTTTACTAATATTTCAGGTGAGGTATTGAACTGCAAACCTGGATCACACTTATTGGGTTACAACCAAATGGAGTCGTGTACCTGCGAAAGTCCAGGAGTCCTTAGTCACTGCGTAGGAATTCCGCCAATGCCTGGAGTTCACTTCTAGACAATGTGCGCGGTGGTGATTACCCTTAAAGCTTATTAAAGGCGATTACAACCTTTTAAAATTCATGATGATTATTTACTCACTACCTCTGCACCACCGACTTAAACAATTAATCTAGCCTCCTAAGACCATGCGTACAAATTTATGTACGTATTCCAAAATCTATTTAGAACTTTTATTGTGTAAATAATGGTTCCAATTTCAAGAACAAAAGGATCTATATCTGAATCCCTAAAGTCTTTTCTCCTATCTTTGCATTTCGTAATATTGTTTGTCATAATGATCAGTTGTCCGTAACACTAAAAAGTAAAAACCCTCATTTTGGTTTCCCTAATTACGTTTTTAGGGATTCAGAATGACGCCCAGAACAAGACAATTGCTTCTGAGTGTCAGGAGGCTAGGAGTAGGACAGACAAGACCACGTGGATAGTGGTGAGCGTATATTCAGTTTTGTAACGGATTATTCCAATTTTTACGTAGTAAAAGTAACATAAATTGCTTGCTTAAATTTATTTTGATGTTTTACTACAACCGTCTATTTCTAAATAAAATAATACAGATGTTTAAACGGAGGCTCAAAAACTGGCTAATAGATAAAGTATTTTATGATGTCAACGAATTTTTTGCAAGTTAACAGATAACAATATTAGTATTATAAGCTTGGTTTTAAGATAGGTAGGTTGCCTACCATAATTGTACGCCCTAGCAGGCAACTGTTGATACTTATTACATTGTAAATTACCACCTTTGTATGTACACAGTTATATGTACAATAAACATTTATTCTATTCTATTCTATAGAAAGAGCACGGTACTCTATCTTGCGAATACTATATTGCTATGCTCTTGTTCTAGAAGTATCCCTATCCATACCGTAACGATACGAAATTTACCTTCTCCTAAGAATAAGGATAATTTTTATACAGTCCCATCTTCTATTATACCTTTTTCAACAAATGTAGGCTTATCACCATGTGGCAGACTTCATTTTGCCTCGAATAGTTTTATCAACTTACGCCCTTTTCGTCGAGGTTAAATCAAATATGGCGCAGCATAATACACGGTATTATGAAATATTTTTATTAAATTTCTTTTTGAATTGTACCTGGGTACTGAAATAACTGGCAGCTGCAGATAACTTGCACGCATGCGGCATTATACAATATTTGCTTAAGGTTTTACCTACTCGTAAGTGTGGCTACCACCAGGGCCCCTATTCGACAAGCGACGTTTGACGTATCGTGTTAATCTCCCGTTGATGTGGGAAAAATCATAAGTTCTCGAATACGTACAATGTCAAAATTTGACATTAACAATCCACAGTTAGGGTGACAAGCAAACCAAACCGAACCACCCTTAGTTTAGAGTTGAGTTTTGGTTGTACCAAGTGATATTATCCACCGTTGATGGAATCAACACTCAGTATGCGATAAAATCAACTGTTGATTTGACGTGGATGCGAAATCTGACAGTTGCACATGTCGAATTTGGCCCCAGAAGGTTTACCGCGAACCATGTTCGACATGTTGCCTCCCTGTCTCACTTACGAACGAATTTAGAAGAGCGACAAAGAGGCAACACGTCGAACGTGGTTCACGGTAGGCCCTCAGTTTGGCACTGATGCGCTCCACTCACTATCAGTATAATGTCATTATTTTGACATTTCTTCAAAAATATTAAAAATGTTTAATAACTTCATTATCGTCCATCATTCTTTCTGTCATTTCTGATTCCATCATTCTAACCAATTCACTGTCAGTATAATGTCATTCCTAGTATCATTACTTTGACATAACTCCAATACTGACGGAAATTATTAAAATAAACTTCATTACTTGCCGTCATTTCTTCATGACACTCCCTATACTATCACTAAAAACGTCATTCCGTCAAAGTAATGTCAGTATCCATGATAGTGTCGGGGCCGTATGACAGTGAATCATGGTACGGGTATACTGGTTAGTGCCCACGTTATGGCTCCTCTACACGATGGGCCAACGCCGGCCACTCCAAGGGCCGCATCTATGCCTTAGAGGGAGCAAGTGATATTGCTTTTCATTCTACCGCATGGCTGCGTCCCTTGGAATGGCCGGCGTTGGCCCATCGTGTAGAGGAGCCATTACAGGGGTGATATTTGACCTTTTGTTGTCTTTTGTTCTGCCCACCAGGCATAAATTGACGTACGAGTTGAAAAACTTATTTAACTAGATGTTTTACGACTTGAAAAACTTAGTTAACTATATGTTTGCCATGCCCTCGTGCAACAATTTCAACATTTAAACTGGATGTTTACGTTTGATCTCGCAGCAAAGCTACAAACTGCATCGCGTGCTTAAATTTGGTACCCAGTCCCAAAAAACAAAGGGCCTTAGACACAAAAGCTGCCGTTGCCAATCTAAACTCTATCTTGGAAACCCAATCTGCACAGACCAAAGCATTGCTTGTGGGGCCCCTAGCCACGCAGTCATATATAATTTACCTACGCCCATTAAAATTACCTATACAATGTGCTAAACTAACCAAATACAAAAAATAATGAATCAAATACCTAAATAGTATTTAATATATTTAGGCGAGGTTAGGGAAAAAAACAGCCAATTATTATTTTATTTTACCTAAACCATTTATTATTTTGCTAAGCCGTGGTACAAAATAAATCATAAGAATATTCTAATTTGACAAGCAGCACTTCCTAGTAATTGTATCCAAGACCTAAATCACATGTTTCCTAAAGCTGTTAGCAAGGCTTTTAGTGATATAAAAGTACAGTGTTGAATTTCCCTAAGTTTACGTGACGGCACAGAGGAATAAACTAACCAGAGTACCGGATTCATACAACGTTGTATTAAATAATTTACTATTTCCACAATAATAGAATTCTAATAATACATTCCTAATTATTTACACAATAATATTATACTATTTTAAGTTACGACTTAATACTCGTACGACGGAATTTCGCGTCGAATTTCATTGACTAAACGAATTAAAGGATGACTCACGTTAGACCGGGCCGTGTCCGGGCAGGGGCTTCCGGAGCTTCGTTTTCTATGGAAAGCACCACGTGATCACAGATCAGCCGTCATAGAAATGACATGTTGGACGCCTCGGCTCGGGCACTCGAGTCACTCGACAGCGCCTATCATTATCATTCACTGCCGTAGTCGCGTCGTGTCTGCGGTAGAACTTACATCTCTGTATCAAAATGTCACTCTGGTTATGTTAGTCCTCTGTGGTGACGAAGTACGAAAACAATATTATGTAAATAGGCTTAAGTGGATTGTAATTTTCGTATAATAGCTATACAGCTATTATTTAATTATTATAGCAGTATTAAATGAACTGTTGTTCGTCTTGGGTTAGTTATAATTTTAATGAGGTTAAATCATATGAACTACCTAACTTTATTGCAAATATAAAATACATACGAGTAAAAGTAAGAACTCCGTGCAATTACCTATTTGAAAATGAGTTTTAACGCCGTGATAACGCCGTGGTGAAAAAAAAAGATGTAGTGCATAATTATTTTACATCGTATTTTCACGGAAACGTACGAACGTGCCTTGCTATTACAGTCAGTCTCAGTACAAAAAGCACAGAACATTTCCGAGAAAATACGATGGAAAACAATTATGCACTGCACCTGTAATAAAGTTTTGTTGTTATAAACCTATCAAAGGAACATAAGAGTACACAATGGCATGATTGGCATGTACGTTTGATGTTTGAGAAGTTCAAGATAAATAATACGGTATTTTAGCATATTTGCCCTTTAATATTACGAGTACCTAAGTACGAGTCACGAATCTCACGATCAAAACGAATTTCGTGAATATTTCCCAAATACCCCCGTCCGGGCTTGGGGCACAGACATATCTAAATGTAGATGACTTAAGTACCACGATTAAAACAAACGTGCAATGGGTCACTTAGATATCCAACGGTTTATATCGAATCAGTAACAACAAGTACATCGTATTATGCGGTAATCTAGGTTATCAAAGTTTAAGTTTGGCAATGTATGTATCACAAGACATAATAGCGCCGCACGCTATCGTACTTACTCAAGCTATCAAAATTGGAGCACGATTTTTTTACTCTTCACTATTTTTCAATATAACTCATTGTTGTAGTTAAAAACCACTTAAGTATAGTGGTGCTTAAACGATCTAACCAAAAACAAACCTTGGCATTAGCTCGAGCAGTTATCATTTTGAAATTGTTTTCGTTAAAAACAATTTCGCACCTTTTAACGCATTCACTGCCAGGGGCGTGGCCTAAGAACAAACTTGTATGACGGTAAACGCACATGTGCGTTGGGGGCAGTGAATGTGTTAACAAATAGGTATTTGATCAAAGAACAATGCCCTGTTTATCATAAGCTTGTAACTGGTAATACAAGTGGAAGTCCCTTTCTAACAAAAACTTTCAAAAGTGACATCCGTTTGTATTACAAGTTACAAGCTTTTAATAAACAGAGCACTGGTCGTCGGTCTCTGCAAGGTGATTAATATAATATTGGTCAGTATCAGTACTGTGTGGTCTACGTAGTTGTATATGTCCGCCTGAGGGCTCGGGTTATGAAACGAGGATAACAGATGCCTGCCATGTCGTGTCGCCAAACTTTCTCCCATCTGTAACTTTTTGAAAAGGCACATGTCCTAACAAGGGAACATTTGTACAATTTACTTTACTTTTACATAAGGCTCATTCGTTAACTTTTCTTTGACTTTGAGATATTTTTACACATTATTCAATAATAACAAAGAAAATCCACGGAGGCGCCGTCTTTAGTACGCACACTACAATGAACATTAAACCTACATATTATACACATACGCACACAAACGAATATTATCAGTCCGACAGCTAACGGGAGGCTCCGACACAGCTGCAATTATCGGAAGCGCCTTTCCGTTATCGGATATCGGAAGGCGCATATGAGAAAAACAACTTTCGGAACGTGCCATATGGCATCCAGTCTAAGCCTTCCAACCTCGATAAAATAATTAAAATTCGCTTACAATAAAAAGTAGCCGAACTCGATCCGAAAGTATCATCACGTTCCGCGATTGTTGAGCCATTTAGGGTCCTAGCTAAATTGGTTGTTCAATAATTCCGCTATAGATTATCCAATTTAGCTCCAATCACTGAGCGTGACTGGACAATGTTGTAAGTTTCAGTGCGGCCGAAAGGTTTGGCCTAATATGGGCATAAGAGATGCAGTTTACAATTTTTACAGCGGTGACAACAACGACGCTGCTACAGTGGTGCAACTGCAGTCTACATCCGAACGTTACCTGTAATCAAACGGTTAATAGGTTCGTGGGCATCGCCTGAGAATGAGTAACAGGACAGATAAAAGCCTAATTATGCGTCTATAACCTAAATCTCGAAATAAAAAGGTAACTAGCCTATAATGTGCCGATTTTGTGTTGAGCACCGCGATCACAGCGGGATGGGCACAAAATATAAAATAGATATTACATTACGCCATCTATACGCACAGAATAATAATAATATTAAAGTGGTCATAAAACAGGGTTTAGATGATTATTTTCAGTCTCTGGAACTGAAAACGTAAATTTGCTTTTCGCCTCGGAAAGGCAAGCCAGTTTGGAAGTGTAAGCTTCACTAGCTTCCCACTAAGGGCCGGTTGCACCAAACTGTTCGTATCGTTAAAGAGTTCGCTAAATTTTTATGTATATAAAGTTTCATAGTAAAGTGCCGGGGCGCGCCGGCTGACGTTGATCCACTGATCAGTCTGTCAAAATAATGTGGTTGGTGCAACTAGCCCCTAAAACTACGTGGGGCTTTGGCGTGTCGTATTTTTAAATACTTAATACGCCTAGTATAAGCGCGCAAGCTGGAAGAAAATATTTTTTATTTTACAATTTTAGGTGTAGTTGGTTCTATATAGATGTCTTAATGAGGGTTTCCGCGATCGAGATTTTCACTAGATGGCAGCACCGGGACGAGAGATCTTTTTGACAGCTGCTGTCAAAATCCACCAATAAAAAAACATGGTTAAACATGATTGGTGGATTATGACAGCTAGACCTCTCGCCACGGTGCTGCCATCTAGTGAAAAACTCGATCGCGGAAACCCTCATTATAATACGCATCTTAATTATAATATTGCTAGCTAGTACATACGTGCAAACCTACACAAAATCGCCCGGATAAAGTAGCTGGCACTGTTTATACCCAGATAAGCCCAACTTCATAAATATTTAAACTTTCGCGAGAAACTGCCTAAACAAATATTTATGGGCGGTTTTCACGTTACAGATTTAAGGAGATCGTCCCAAGGTTATTGAAATTAAAATATTCAAAGAAAAGGTTGTAGGAAAGCAAGATATATACCTACAATGATGCGCCTCGGGACATTGAGGCCTTTTGTAATATTGTAAAAACACATTCATAATTTGGCTCATATTGTCATGTATAGGCATGTAGGTATATGCACTGAGAGAAAAGTACAACAAAAACACACTTAGAATTACAAAAATAAACTTAATCCGGGGACAAGGAGAGTTAACTAATAGGAACAAATTGACTTTTGCAATTTCTATTAGTTCTTGCAATTTCTATTATCTGTTTGTTGAAATTATATTTGGGATTACTGAGCTGTTTGTAGAAATAAATAAACTTTACAGAAATAGTGAGAGGTCCATAATTATTACTAAAACTTATTTTTTTCCCCCAGTACAGAACTGTTTTTTAATTCCTGGTGATGATTTTTCTCTCAGTGTGTATTGTATATGGCCCTTAGTATAGGTATGTGTCCTAAATATTCATTTTAACAATTATACCTATGTTTTGAAGATATGTCCCTAATTTCTGCATTTAATGGGGTAGTTTATAACTGGAAGTTGATACCTAAATCATAGTATGAAATTATTTACAGCTTGACAGCAATGGCCAAACATGAATCTACATATCTGGGCTATAACCGCGAAAATCGAAGTTCGCAAATTGCGGGGATTTTTCTCTGTCACTCTAATTACGCCTTCATTGGAGTAAAAGAGAAAGATCCCCGCAATTTGCGAATTTCGGTTTTCGCGGTAGCCGCTCTGGTACCTGGCGGGGCCGGCTGGTACACACGCTGACTTGATTACATATAATTTATTTAGAGCATTTAATAACTGTAAAACCCCGCATAATTTCTGTGATGACACACGCGTACATGTTTTTAAAACAGGAACAAGTCTCGTTATATCCGATTTGGCTTATTTTTAACACTATTCAGATATAAATCATTTAAATAAATATTTTTTTCACATGTTGAAGGAACCATGAGGAAACCGAACATTTAGACAAGATAAACTATTCTGATTGGTTGATTTGAGTGCACAGCGTTCTTCACGCGTAAAGAGAATATATTCACTACGTTTCCGGTGCGTTGGTATTTGAGTATAAATAAATTATTATACACCATGCATGAAATAATGCACCAGAAGATTAATAGAGATACATTAGACAGCAGTTATTTTTTGACACAATTTCTATTTTAAAACCCGTATAAAACTATGAAGAGTAGGTAATTTGTTTGTGACGTCACATGCTATTCCATAGAAGCAAAATCGTTTTGACAGTTCGAAAAAAGAAACTGGAGAGACTGTATAGTTAGAAGTTAGACTAAGAAAACTCTGTAACGATTTTGATAGCACACGCAGTGCAAGTGTTATTTATACGTCGTAGTTTCATAGAAGATTGACGTTTAAAATAACACTTGCACTGCGTGTGCTATAAAAATCGTTGAAGACTTTTCTTGGTCTTTCTACATAATTTTGTAATGTGTACGAGGCTACGAGGTAAATATAGTGCGTCAAGCAAATCTTGTCAGTAGCAATGTAAAGCAAACTAAAGTAGGGCAAGACTCAAAGAGTAGTATTGCGCTAAGAAAAGCAGCAATGTACAATGTACATCGAACCTAAACTTTTTTTTCCGCTGAGCGCGCCCGTCAATTCAAATTGTCACTCGCGGATTCTCTGTTGAAAATGTTTGAAATTGTTATTAATAGGTATGGACGGACAATTTAAAAGCGGTGTGTGATGTTGATAAAAATTATTAACTATAAATAATTTGAAGATCTCAAAATAAAATTAGAAGTGGACTATGCCGTTAAACAAGAATGTATGAATAAAATCATTGCTTCAGCAGGTAGATGTCCTACTACTGGATTTTAATATTTTATTAGATTTCTCAGTTGCCACCGTAGGCATTGTAGGTATCTTAGCTTTGATTAAGCACAATCTTATTTAATATATTGGTATTTAATGGTGACACAGCAGAAATATCTCTTGAAATAGAATCGATTCAGAATGTAAACAAAGATGATGGCTGTCATTCGCGATCCACATTCCACAGATAAAGCACAGATGACACGCGATTTTCGAATTATTCGAACACAGTGTTGTTAACCCGCGATTTTTCAAATTTGCCGCCGTTTGCTACTGACAAGATTTGCTTGACCCAGTATAATTTGTTTTACTTTGAACTTGTGAATACATGCAGACATTACCCTCTTTAAATTATTCGCCAATGAATATAATTTTACATAAACATTAAAGCATGGTTTTCTTTGACAAATACCATAGAGTAACTTATATTGGTAACATATATAATACTGACAATTACTGACACTTACCACACCTTTTTCTCATACCATTATTCCTGATTCCCTTCCTGGCTCCCACAGTAAACAAATCGTACTATTTACACAAAGAATAATAATTTCAAAAATTTATTAAAACCCCAAACAATGGAGATAAGTGTTTACGATATCCACCACGTCGTTGCGAAGTTCCTGAACCTTAGGGAGCATGTATACATCGCCTCTGATTGGCTAGTGTTCTTTTGTAGTTTCCTGTGTTGCAAATGTACTGAATACTTGGTGGAACGTAATGCCATTGATGGGCTAAGCGAGACATCAAGCTTCGCGTACAAGGTTAGTTTTGTATTTTGCCATCTTTATTTTATCCCGTAAACATTAACTTATAAGTTTTTCCAACGTATGCTCGTCTTGGGCACGCTCTCGGCACGGCCGTACCCCCAGATAACACTTTCTATAATCGCGCCTCTAGCCCTTCGTATGCTTTAGACACGGATCCGTGCGTGTGAATTTAAATCTATTGTTTTAAATGTCAAGGTCACTTTTTCAATGATTATATTTGACAGGCCGCATACGACGGGCTAGTGCACAATTCGCACATCGTTTGCTCTTTGCACCACGTAATGCTCGCGAGAAGTTAGCTAGCCCTTCCCAAAAAAGCATAATCGCGGCGCGTTAGCCGTCTGGCTTGGCTATTATGGAAGCACCTAATTAATCATTTTTGTTTGTTTTCTTTGTCTTGGCAAAGACATCTGCAATTTCCTCGTCTTGTTGTTGATAACTTGATACTTAGTAAACCTTCTAATGCATAGCTTTTTCTTGTACAAAACGTGTTTGTGTATTACTTACTTTTGCATTCTGTTTAGATAACTCCACGAAAATTTCAATTAGATACTGCACGGTCGTCTGAAGAACTGTTCCAGACAGCATCCTTGAAGATAAACTTTGAACAGCCTGTAGAACCATGCAACACGAGTGATGACAGGTCATGCTCTAAACTATCTGTCGAAGGACGAAGGGAACTGGATGGGAAGATGGCTCCGGTAATAGATCTTTTCAATTGTTGAATTAATGAACAAATACGCAAAATAACCATAACATAACGCAGGCGCAGGACCGAGAGTGAATGAAAAAAGAAACTCATGAGTAGTATCGCATTTTATTTTAAGTTCTACTTCAGTCTCACCATTACGACAAAACCGACAATTTCATACAATTTACCGTCTTCTAAGATTAATTATTTTTATATCTTGGTAATTTTAGCCCTCTAAGCCAAAGGATAATTTTATTAGGTACCCTAACCTTAAACCTGAATTACCTCAATCAGCCTAATTCTACCATTTTCGTTGTTTTGCGTATAAGTCTTACACTTTTTTCCTGTTCATATTGCGTTGTGCTTATTTGGGCAGGGAGCTTATAGGAGTAAAACTTTTCTGTTCCAACTTCACATATGATGAGTTTGCTCATACTTGATGTCCGTTGAATGGCGACGTGTAAGCCTAGGGGCTTTTGGGAGGGCTTTGTCAACGTTTTATTTTGTGTAGCTTGAAAGGTTTCCTCTTTTATACGGATTACAATGACGTATAATGAAATTAATTAATGAGCCCACTGTCTATTGCGGCACACGCCACTCAGACATACGTGCCAGATTATTTACGTTTTTCTATTTAATTCTAGATGGAACTATACTATGGACTCAGGCCGTAGTAACTTTAACCTATAATCATGCTGAGGCTATGTAGCCTAATAATTATTGATAAGGGTCATAAGAATTATTGATAATATATTTTTATATTTTTTCTGTCACAGGACAACAGTGGTGAACCAATACTTACAAAGTTAACCGACAGTCTCAATACGGATAAAAACATTACTCTGGTAGCCGGCAGTAGAAAAGATGACTATCCATTAGTACATAGCCATAGAAGAGTATCAGAAAAACGTAAGTACCTATGAAGCCACATTATAATTATAACATTACTTTGCAACCTTTACAAGGTATAACAGTGCTATCCTAGTACCAATTGCTGGTAGTATTTAAAAATACCCGGGTACAAAAACTGAACTGGACGTGGACCTGGACCTGGACCTAGATCTGGACCTGGACCTTGACCTGGATCTGGTCCTAGTCCTGGACCTGGACTCAGACACGATAGACACTTAGAACTCTGCGACCCTTGGAGAAACGAAATGCTACTAGAAAATTTTCTTTTTCATTTTTCATTTACTAGAAAAAGGTGACGGAGTGGATCAATTTTTTATACTATATATCTGGTGATCAGTTATATATCAATAATTTATATGGCATTTCAAACTGTTTTTAATTAAAGATTATATATCAAAATTACGCTCAAATTAATATTAACTCAATTTTGTCCTCGGGCTACATTCGCTGAGTACACAACAAATATAACCCAATTTTTTGTTTCAGATAAAGAGGTCGCATAATTTACGAAATAAAGACAAAATAACGTATGTTTATAAGGTATCTTTTATTGTTAGAAAAAAATAAGACTTTATTTTAATCTGACTAACTTGGGCTCTATAAATAAAAATACGTACACCTTAATCTGGTTTATTTATTACTTACCCATTTTGATTTGGATTTTAAGACTTAATCAGTACACCTAGGTAGTAGACTAAGAAGTAATAACTTGCATAAATATTTGTCCCACACACAAAAAGGGCCCAGTAAATGGGCATTAGCCCCGACCAGATCAAGCTAATGTACCAATAGCGCCTTCAGACTTCTTCTTACACATGTTATAAGATGTATAAAGCTTCTTTTCCTTGCTTGATCATAACTGCAGCTTTATTGATCAATAAAGTTATAAAAATCATTTTAGCATACTCACCGACTCCATAGTACAACACTTGTGTCGCTTTACTTCAAACTCGGGTAAATCCATTCGACCCTCTCAGCATATATCTACCCTATTACCTTTTCTTAATACCAAAATCGCATAATCTGACAGATGGAATTACCCGAGTTTGAAGTTAAGCAACTCACTTAACAGACATAAGCTATTAACGCATTCACTGCCAGGGAGCGTGGCCTAGGAACCAAACTTGTATGTCGGTGGACGCACATGTGCATCGGGGGCAGTGACATGTGTTAAAAACGTTCATTACGATTTTGTGCTGCTAACATCAGCAAAAATTTATCGCAACTCTGAGCGCTGAATGGTGATATTAAAATATTGAACAGAGCAAACATTAAAAAGTTGAGCGTATCAGAGGTTTCCGGGTGATATGGTCTAGTTATTTACCACATGAATGATTATTATGATTTATCATTTTTCGTTTAAATTTCTAATTGACATGAAAATAATTATTTTAATCGCCTATCCTAAAAAAAAGGAAAAACATACTTAGAAAGTATCACCAACGACCCACTATCAGAGCATGAGAAATGAAAAAATAATAATAAAACTCAAAAACCGAAACATTGGTTTATTTTTGCGGGGTACAAAATTTACCGGGCACGCACTTTCCTGTGTTTTTGTCATAGAAGGTACCTTCTATGCAGCCACACTTGTTTGGGTCGCAGGCAACCTGTGGGCAAGGGCCCATCCGGTTATTTAAATAGTTCGAGCAAAATAGGTTGCAGATGTTGCAGCCCCTGGGAGGCTTGGCTGCGTTTGGGTCATCGCAAGAGATATCTGGAAGTAGAAAGAACCATGGACATGAGAAAATACTTAGTAATTTGTTGTCTATTAGCCTATTACAATAGCAAACTTAAACTATATTGGTATAATCTGTACAGTGTTACGCTAGCTTTAGGACGCAGTTACATGCAGGAGAGTGTGGGCAATAACTTGATAACGGATAATTTTTAAATCTATGGCGAACAATAAAATAATCAGTATTACTCGTATTTTTCAGATGTTTCTTTTTCCGTTGCTACTTTCCTGAACTACAATTTGAAAATTAGTTAACAGTTGAGACTTTTGCGTAGGTAGGTACAGTCAGCAGCAGATATACCTGAGCGGGCAAGGTGTCCAAGAAAACATATACACTTCAATCGTCACAAAAATAAGGACATCTAAGTTGCCATTTTAGCGTAGGCTTTCAGTTCGTCACATATATCTTAACTTCTGAGTTTTTCTTTAACACATACACCCTTATTTAATCACAATGACAATAACAGTTAAAAAGTCAGTGGTATCTAAGCACTCACATTCAAGCTGCTGTCATTAATACCTACACGCACTGCCAATCACGTACGTCAGCAGCCAGGGTGCCACCAGTTGCTAAGCAGTTGTTATTTCAATGGTAACTAAGCATCAACGTTTTATCAGTTTAACTTTTTAAAAAATACTGTAGTAGCTACGAATTGACACCTCCTTTCTTAAAGAAGTATTTCATCGTCAAGTGTCAAACTTAGACAATAGATAAGTAGGTTCTGAGTATTATATTCTTTGGTAGGTTCTACGAGAATGATCGGATTTTTATTTTAACTGTCATAGGCGGCCGTTCTTCCAAACCGTAGAGCATATTATATGTTAATATATTTATTTAGTCCGCTTATTGTACTAAAATATACTATATAGCAGTGTTGGGCAAAAAGTAATTGAATTACTAATTAACAATTGCAATTACAAAATGTAATTCCAACAAATAATTTCCATTACATGTGGAAAGTAATTAAAATTTTAATTACTAATTACAATTGCAAAATGTAATTAGTAATTAAATTATTAATTATATTTAGTAATTAAAATTTGTAATTTAATTACTTTTTTTAATTACAATTACTTTTATAGAATGCAAGTTTTTGATCATCTTTATTTCCAAAATCAGATGAACATTTTGAATGGTTTTAAATTTGACTAAGCAACATTGTCAATGTTAACTTTGGTTGGACTGTAGCAAAGGGAGGGCTGGGACTTAGAATTTTTTTCTGATTAAGTGGTGTCATTAATAATTAAGATACTATTTTTAAATGATTGTAATGTGTAGATCACGTCAAAATAAGCATCTTTTACTAAAAAAGCTTTTCTCTAAAATAAAAAATGGCTGAGTTAGACGCCTCCAAAGATTGATGTTTTTAAAGGGAGCTGGGACTTAGAAAATTTTCATCGCGAGTGGTGTCATTATGACATATATTTTAAATGATTGTAACGTATAGAACACGTTAAAATAGGCTACTTTTACTTGAAAAACTTTTTTCTAAAATTGAAAATAGCGGACTGTAACAAAGGGGGGCCGTTTCTGGGACTTGGTTTTTTTTTTGAGAAAATGAAAAAAACAGGGGTTTTAAAACAGTTCTTAATAAAGTTTTAGAAAAAAGGTTTTCAAGTAAAAGTAGCTTATTTTGACGTGTTCTATAAGTTACAATCAATTAAAATATATGTCATAATGATACCACTCGCGATGAAAATTTTCTAAGTCCCAGCTCCCTTTAAAAAATCAATCTTTGGAGGCGTCTAACTCAGCCATTTTTTATTTTAGAGAAAAGTTTTTTCAGTAAAAGATGCTTATTTTGACGTGATCTACACATTACAATCATTTAAAAATAGTGTCATAATGACACCACTTTGTCAAAAAAAATTCTAAGTCCCAGCCCCCCTTTGCTACAGTCCAACCCGAAAGGCACCTTAGGTTGGCGCTTACGTCATTATTAGCGGCGCCCCAATACTAATGCGGTGCTACGCGACGTAAGCGCCGACCGCCATATTCAACGTGGTTTGTCACATAGTACCCTGTAAAGGTATGATTCCAGGGACAAAAAATATGTTATAACGTTATCCAGCGTATAATGGAATTCATAAAAGTTTTTCTTTATAATTACTCCAAGTAAATTTGTTCATATTTGCATATTATTAAAAAGGTAAATGAAAAGTAATTGAGTAATTTAATTACTAATTAATGTAATTACAATTGCAAATTACACAGAAAATTTAATTACATGTAATTAAATTTTATGTAATTCAATTACATTGTAATTCAATTACATGTAATTCAATTAGTAATTAAATTACACGAGTAATTAATTACGCCCAACACTGCTATATAGTACTAAAATACGATGCTCCGAATCGATCAAAGAACGAAGGAGAAAACAATAGAATTGAAACGTAACACGTTCACTGTCCCAATCTGACATGTAAACCTTATGGCTTTGTAATAGAGGCTAGCCGTGACCCCACGTGAGAAGCACGGGCAGTAAAGGTGTTAAGCATATCCAACTATGACTCCTCTCTTTATTTTGTTGGAGGAATGACGAATTTTGTTTTTACAACTTAGCAGAGAGGATAGAGTATACGGAGTTATATACAGTATGTATCAGAACGAAAGGCCAAGAAAGAGACTCATTAATGTTTAGGTCATACTGAGCAACTTTTACTATGGGACCAACCCCGAAACCCCGGAAAAAAATTTACTCTCCCATAGAAAATTTCAACATCAGACCAGCAAAATGTATAAAACTTCCAATTATTTTTCCGCGTTATCGGGGTTGGTCCCATAGTAAAAGTTGTCCAGTATGATCTAAACATTAATGGGTCTCTTTCTTGGCCTTTCGTCCTGATACATACTGTATATCTTTGAACTTATTGTTAGTATAACCTAGCAGTAAACATCAAATGGCATTCGGCACAGGAGTAATCTAAGGAACGCCCACTGCGGGTTCAAACCTACGACGTCCTGTTAGAAAGTCGTACATACGCTACATGTGACATAATATCTTCAAAAAACATATATATAAACTTATGCGAAATTAATATAAAACCACAAATTAATAATAGAAATGAAACCCAAAAAAAAATGCTGTAATTTCTAGGTGCGTCCGATTGAGATTTGAACCCGCGGTCTCTGCTTTGAAAAGCAACCGCCTTAGTAACTAGACCACAACGTGCCTTGACAATTGGCTCTAAATTCGGCTTCAGTTATAGTTGAATTATCGAGAAGATGGAATTGGATTTGTAGTGGTTGTACCGTTTGCAACAAAAGGAGAATAATTTTCTCTTAACTTAATAAAATGACATACCCAAGAAGTGGAATAAGTAGTAGTCCTCTGTTTTTTTCTTTTATTCGCTATCATGTTCTTCATCTGAGCTGTCACAAGTATTGATAATAAAATTGTCTGTTATTTGATCCATTTCTCCTTCCTGACATCGATATTTATTTTCTTCACTTTCGACGTGGTGACAAATATTTTCCCAGTCCTCAGCAGTGATGGTATTCATTCGTTCAGTTGCTAAACTCATAATGCCTTGCATGTTTAATGAAACGTTTCTTTTTGCTACATATCCTTTTACCATGGACCAAATATTTTCGATCGGATTGAATGTCGGGTGATACGGTGGCAATCGTAATACGGAGTGGCCATGTTCTTTTAAAATTGCATCTATGTGGTACTCGCGAAACCGCTCTTTATTTTGTTTAATTAATTCATACAAACTGATTTTGTACATCAACCGGTTATACGAAATGTTGTGTTCTGTCAACCAATCCATCATTTCTTGTTTATTAGAATTTGACGTTGGAGCACGATTCAAAAGTTTGTTGTGATAGGACGCATTATCCACGATAAGTACGCTATTCGGTTTGAGGTTCGGTATTAATTTTTCTTTTAACCATTTTTCGTAGTTGACAAAGTTCATCTGGTCATGGTAATCTCCCGTTTTTTGGTTTGCCTTAAACATTAACAAAGCGTTGGGAATAAAACCATCTTTTCCTCCTGCGTGCACTATTATTAACCGCTGGCCTGTACTGATTTGTTTTTTTACACCAAATTCTGTTCCATCGGTGCAAGCTTCTCCGGACACATGTGAAGTGTGGATGTAGGTTTCATCAGTATAAACTAGTGGTCTATCTTGAGATCGATATTCCGCAATTTTGGCAAGGTAATTTATTCTTAGCAGTCGTATGTTGTGTTTTTCCATTAATATTTTTCGGTTGTCCTCGGTCTTTTTCCATTTAAATCCTAATTTTTGTATTTGTTTTCGTAAGGTGGAAATGCCAAATTTGTAATCTATATCGGATTTGAACACAGAGTGGAGTCCCTTTAAGGTTGGAAATTGCTTATGGGACAGATGAAAATTGTATATAGTTCTCCGGATGACTTCCTGATCAAAATCGTCTACTGCTGATGACGGACAAGGACGCAACTTTTTATTCTTCGGGGAGGTGAATTTCTTTGTTGTTGCGAATTTCTCGCTGTTGCTCTCAGTCACAATGTTATAAACAGTAGAGAGACAAACACCTGTAGCTTTTTCAACTAACTGGGCAGCGGTGTAAGGCAAGTTTAAATTTTTCGTCAGTTCAAGTTCAAAATATTTATAACAGTTGAAAATTATTTGCTTACTTTGACTCTCAATAGGACCAAAATTACTTACAGCCATATTCTTTTAAAATATAAAAATTATTCGTAGTCGTACGGGCGGACACAATAATTAATTGAGAATACAATCAAATCAGAGTTAAAAATATACGCACAACGTAAATAATATTGACAATTTCACACTGACATTATTTTTGTTTTTAGTTCTTCGATATATATATAACAACCTCTTTGTATGCTGATAGTACAAGAAAATAGAAAATTCAAATATAGAATGCCTGTAAACAAACAATACTACTACATATGCAATTCCACGCTCTCGATGATTCAACTATAGCTTTCGCGATGTGTCACTCATTCGTTTTGATGATTCTATTCAATAAAAGAAATAGTTTGCAGTAAGTTGACTGACAGACTACTGTCAATGGTTGAAGGGCAAAACGTGAGATAGATGTATGTGATGACAAGACTGTACTGCTTTCGATGATTGTCAAAACGCTTTACCTGAAATTAGCATAGCTATTATTCATTCAATATACAACCATACATGTATGCTTTAAACGTCTATTTTTCCATAATGTTCAGATATATTTGACACGTTGACCGCTTAGATACCAGTGGTTTTTTGACAGCTAAGGTATCAATGATTTGTTGTAAGTGTAGAAATTAACGAATAGCGACTGTTAAAATATTTGTGACATGTTGAGCGCTCACAAGTAAATGCTACCATGACAGTCAACAACTTTTTGACAGTTTAAACGTTTACCTCTCTTTGAGCACCTGGAGTGTATAGCGACTTCTGCTGCTGACTGTACATGTAAGTAAGTTGCAGCGAGAGTAGTTCACAAATTAGATTTAGTAGACGAGACAGTTTTTTCAAATGGATTTTTATGAGACTAGGTATTTCTCAACCCTTTTCTAGGTTATACTAATCTTGAAGGTTTTCGAAACAAATCCATAGTTAAGTTTTACTGATTCATTTGAAGACAAGTCACATTTCCCGAAAGGCCGATCTAAGTTAAACCTTAAATCGAATTGCTAAGGTTGAAATTAAATTGACTTGTATGTGGACGATAAATCGTAGGTACTATGCCTGGAAAAGGGTTAACTGGTACTCTACAGCCAATTATAAAAATATATTTGTTTATAAGGATAGTAACTTTTTTCAATGGACACAATATACAAACCCATTATTTTGTCTCATTATTGATTATTCTCATTAACATTCTTACCAACTGACGCTACCGCCACAACAACAATAGCAAGTACGATAACAAGTTTACACATCGCTGCTATAAATGGTAATGAATTTTCAGTTACCATCTCCACTTATTTATGTCTTCAAAACCATATATATAAAAAATAAGCCAAGTACTGAATAAAGTAAATTGAATAAAAAAAGTGGTGTTATACAAGGCACATAAAAACATTCACTACCTACTTACTAAATGAATAAGCGGTCCCTCTTTCCTAATTTTTTAGGGTTCCGTAGTTTGCAATGAACCCCTTTAGTTTTGTCGCAAGACTCTGCTCAACTCGGAGACTATTTTAACTATTTTTACAAAAGGCAGTAATTTCAAATCACTACCTATGATATCAATTTAATGTTGATAACTATCGAAGAGATGATGTCAAGTTTTATAAATACAGGCCCGTACATATCGTTGCACACAATATCCCATACAACCATTTCCAGTCGCCGTTACGACGCGGTGTAGACACATCTTGTGTCGACACCGTCTGTTTCGGTCACAATTCCAGTCGCAGAGTCGTCGCCGTGTCGACACAGTTACCAGAAATGGGGAAGGGTCGACACATGACACAAAGTGACATAAAGTGTGGTCGCCGTGTGCACACATTGTTACGAGTTTGCGACTACTTTATGCCAAAATCATTCGTTCATTCGTTCATTTTGTTCCTGTCAAATGGAAACTGTCAGATGGAAAAATAGTTAAATAAAAATAAGTGACATTAATACGCCATCTCTAAAACGGATTACAAGACGTAATTATATATTGTTTGCATTTATATTACAATAGGACTTAAATTATTATGGGGAATTAAACTGCTCGAGTGATTTGATAAACTAAGTGTAATATAATCAACGCGCCACCACATTGTTTTAGTTTAGCCGGAAATGAAATAGTTTACTTCTCAGTGCCTGTGTTCATAACTATATTATTTGATGCATTTTTAGTACTTCGATGCGTATACTATACTTAAATAACAGAAATAACGCTTTACATACTACGAAAGTTGTTAATTATGATGTATAAATATAGTTTAAGGCTGAGAAATATTGCAGTCACAAAGTAGTCGCAAATGTTTCGACTTTGTGTCGACTCTGTGTAGACACATGACACGCGCTGTCAAAAAGTAATAACAAAGTTACTGGATTTGCAAAATGGCTCCTTGTGTTCATTTGTTTTCAGATATTCTCAAAGTGTAAAAATGATGGGAGTTAATAGATTAACTGTTTATTCGACTAATTAATGGAATAAAAAAGTTAATCCTCAAATTTTAATCGCGATTAGTTTAGTCGACCTAACATAGATTGAAATTGAATTAATCTGAATATTAATCGAATAAATTATCGATTAAATCTCGGTTGGAAGTTGACAGGGGGCCATTTTTGTACGTAAAATTAATAGAAATGTCTTGCCTGCAGATGGTAGCCAAACACTTTGTCATAAAAGTCGAGATGGGTGTCGATTTATAGGTTTTAGGGAGTGCCGATTTCGAAAATGATGACCATTTTGGAATCCAAAATGGCGGCCATGCTCTGTGTCATAAAAGTCGTCATGGATGTCGTTTTATACGTTTTAGGGGGCCCCAATTTTGAAAATGATGACCATTTTGGAATCCAAAATGCCGGCCATGCACTATGCCATAAAAGTCGTCATGGGTGTCGTTTTATAGGTTTTAGGAGGCGCAGATTTCAAAAATGATGACCATTTTGGATTCCAAGATGGCGGCCATGCACTATGTCATAAAAGTCGTCATGGATGTCGTTTTATAGGTTTTAGGGGGCCCCGATTTAGAAAATGATGACCATTGTGAAATTCAAAATGGCGGCCATGCACTATGTCATAAAAGTCGTCATGGGTGTCGTTTTATAGGTTTTGGGGGGCGCAGATTTAGAAAATGATGACCATTTTGAAATTCAAAATGGCGGCCATGCACTATGTCATAAAAGTCGTCATGGGTGTCGTTTTATAGGTTTTAGGGGGCGCAGATTTCGAAAACGATGACCATTTTGTATTCCAAGATGGCGGCCATGCACTATGTCATAAAAGTCGTCATGGATGTCGTTTTATAGGTTTTAGGGGGCCCCGCTTTCGAAAATGATGACCATTTTGGAATCCAGAATGGCGGCCATGCACTATGTCATAAAAGTCGTCATGGGTGTCGTTTTATAGGTTTTGGGGGGCGCAGATTTCGAAAATGATAACCATTTTCGATTCCAAAATGGCGGCCATGCACTATGTCATAAAAGTTGTCATGGGTGTCGTTTTATAGGTTTTAGGGGGCCCTGATTTCGAAAATGATGACCATTCTGGAATCCAAAATGGCGGCCATGCAGTATGTCGTAAAAGTCGTCATGGCTGTCGTTTTATAGGTTTTAGGGAGCGCAGATTTCGAAAATAATAATTATTTTGGAATCCAAGATGGCGGCCATGCACTATGTTAAAAGTCGACATGGATGTCGTTTTATTGGTCATGGTCATCATTTTCGAAATCTGCTCTTCCTAACACCTATAAATCAACATCTATGACGGCTTATATGACAAAGTGCACGGCAGACATCTTGGAATCCAAAATGGTCATCATTTTCGAATTCTGCACTCCCTAAAACCTATAAAACGATATCCATGACGACTTTTATGACAAAGTGCACGGCACACATCTTGGATTCCAAACTGGTCATCATTTTCGAAATTGGCACTTCCTAAAACATATAAAACGATATTCATGACGACTTTTATGACAAAATACGTAGCCGCCATCTTGGATTATAAAATGATCATCGTTTTCGAATTCTGCACTCCCTAAAACCTATAAATCGACATCCGTGACGACGCAAGTTATCTTTATTTTCAGATCTAACAAATTGCTACAGAATACAAATGACAAAAAAGAAGCGAGGAGGTAATGAAACAAGCAAAAATACAGATGATTCCTCGACGCAATTGGATGCTTCTTAGATTGTGCCCAGATTTTTTTGTCATAAAAGTTTTTATTTTTCACATATTACTCTCACAAGTTCCGTGACATTTCGACCTTGTAATTTTTTAAGTAAATGTTTTTGTTTATCTATGAGGATCTCACTAGAATAATATAATTAGGGAGTGCTCCCGGTACTGGTTTTCTATACAAACACAATAACGGAACCGGGAATTCCCGGTACTCTTCATACCAACCTCGTAACCGGGAGCATTCTCTAAATATAATCAAGGTATGTTTTATTTGATGATTGAAATAGTAACGCAAAAAAAAAATATTATATTTGTGTCTTATATTCCTGCCGAAGACTTTTATTTTTCCTTTTCCTTCTACACATGTTTGGCCAAGTAATAAGAATTTAGGGCTCTCAATTTTATTTTGACTTCTACAACAGTCAAGCTACGAGGCCATGTTTGGTATCGTTTTCGTATAAATTCGCAGTACCAAATTTAGTTATGGTATCACATTGACACCATTCCAAAGTAAAAACATATAAACTTATTAAAATACTTTCTTTTAAACTCCTCTTCACGCTTAAACTGCTGAACAGTTTTAATTTAAATTTAGTACACATATATTTTGAGTCCCGAGACAGGACATAATAAGTTATCTCAAAAATCATCCTTTAAAGATGTGAAATGAGGTGTAGGGGGGAATTCAGAATTGACTTCTTGAAGTTAATACTGTTTAAGTTTAGGTTTGAAGTCATGTTTTTTTATCATTTTTAACCAAATCAAAGATGTAGACCATCCCAAATTTAATATAAATCGGTTCAGCGCTTATTGATTTCCCGTACAAATTTCCACGCCACTTTTCACACCTTCAAAAGATGATTTTGGTTATAAGATCTATCCTATGTCCTGTTCCGGAACGCAAACTATTATACCAAATTTCAACGAAATCGGTTCAGCGGTTAAGCGTCAAGAGGAGTTTAAAAAAAACCGGCCAAGTGCGATTCGGACTCGCGTATTAAGGGTTCCGTACATTAAGTCCGACTCGCGCTTGACTGCACATTTCTAATAGGTTTTCCTGTCATCTATAGGTAAAGAACTATTTTGTGTATTCAGACGGACAGACATACAGACGCACGAGTGATCCTATAAGGATTCCGTTTTTTGCTTTTGAGGTACGGAACCCTAAAAAGATTTTTTTTAATTTTGTGGAATGGTGACAATGTGATACCCTAAATGGATTCAGCAACCCAGATTTATACGAAAACGATACCATACACGGCCTAGCACCTTCACTAATGTAGATATATCAAGATAAAATTGAGAGCCCTAAATAAACTTTCAAGAGCGGATATCTCAAAAACTATTCAACATATCGAAAAAATTGACTGAATAAACTTGTAAAAAATTAAATTAACTTTCATTTTGTATAAGTGGCCATGTCGCTAAGATGCATAGTTTCCGAGATATAATCGAAAAACCGGAAAATGGGACCTTCAAAGCCCCCTCTCTTCCCCCCGCTCAAGGGCTACGGCCGGGGACTTTTGATATGTTCACCTCCTAACTTGTCCAAACCAAGTTACAGAGTCAAAAATTGTGTTCCGAGCATTTCCCTCTACAACTTTTTGGAGCATTCGTTGGCTGACCTAAGTAGCTTATTGCATTTCTTTAAAAACTTTTCTGTAAAAGGTTGACGGGTGTTGGGTGTTTATATGGTTTTGGTCGATTATTATCATTTGCATCGCCCATGATGACTTACTAGAATTACTTACGAGCACACGAGACACTAATAGTAGTTTGACAAACCTTGGTTTTCAAGAGGTATTTTATATTGACATTTGCTGTCACAAATTTGCTGTCAGATTTAGTCGCAAACCGCACGCAAAGTGCACACAAATGTGTCGACACCTTGTTACGGAAAAGTGTACACACGGCGACGACACTTTGTTTCGAAACAATTCTAGACACATTGTGTGGACTCTGTTACGACACATCTGACATTTAGTTACCACTTTGATGATTCTGCGACTGGAATGGTTATATGGGATGTATTCAAACATTGCAGCAGATACCTACACAAGTAGGTACCTAGGTATACAAATCAATTTTATCTGGAGATTGTTGCCTAAAAGGCTATAAGTTAGCCTTGAAAAAAATACAAAAGTTGTAGGTACCATATATGTGACGTTCCACGACAAAAGGTACCTATGGCGGCTGACGCTTACGTCGCATAGCGCCGCAATAATATTGAAGCGACGTTAATAATAGCGTAAGCGCCAACCGCCATAAGGTACCTTTACCCGTGGGACGTCACATATAGATAAGCAAAAAAACATAAGCGAAAAGTAAAATATATATGAAGTTAAAAATAAACTTATACAAAGTCGAGCTATGGATTGGTATGCTATGAAGTAATAAAACTTTAAACGAAAACTAAAATATAACTTGTATTGTATGTATTGTTTGGAGTTATCTTTGAATTAAGTGTATACTCGTATGTATTTAATGTCCCGATATAATTTTAACCGTTTTTCACAAAGGTTAAATGTATAGGTAGTCAGTTCATACTTGGCTGGATACACTACAGCGTGTCCTTGCATATTTAATTTTACAATTGTACAAATGTAATCGTAATCAAACAAAATATTTCATTTATTGCAGTAATAGTTTCGCTGTACCTATTCGCTACGTGCACGATTGTCACGCAACCTAGCGTCAGCAAATCTAGGGGAAAACGTCAATTCACTAGATCTTAGAAAATTACTCCAAAGTCCAAAACTACTGAACGGATTTACATACGATTTTCATCTATCAATAGAGGGATTCGTCAGGAAGATTTAGGTATATAACTTGTTAAGGTTTTGTTTAAATTGGTTGAAATATGACGATGTTGTCTGAAAAAAATCACGCTGTCTAGGAGTTTTAATCGAAAACGCCTCTTAATCCGTTGGAGTTATAACAACACAATGGTAGGATTGTCTCTTTTTTATCGGTCTACAAAAAAGTCCGCGACAGTGTGTGTCTATCTTTTAAGGATAACTTACGATACCCATTCTTATCTTCTACAATAAGATTTCATATTACGTGGATTTTGACCGCACTATAAAACACAGTATTAATAATTATCAAATTAAATACGTTAGTTACATTAATAATTGAAGGAAAAATTGAAGGGAAGCGTGGCCGTGGTAGAAGACGTGCGATCATGGACTGAAAATATAAGAGACTGGTTAAAAGTGAACAGCATAGATGGACTAATTCGCATGACTGAACATAGAGAGACATATAGACATATGGTCGCCGACCTCCTGGACGGAGATGGCACTTGAAGAAGAAGAAGAAGTTACATTAAGCATTTCATACAGATTCCATTTTAAGCGTCTGCGACGTTTGAGGTTAATAATTCTTTAAGTTTAGGTTCTAAGTCAAGTTTAGTATCATTTTCAACTAAATCAAAGATGTAGACATAGATTTCATCGAAATCGGTTCAGCGTTTCTTGATTTCCCATACAATCCTACACCTTACCTTTCATTTTTAAGGTATTTTTTTGGAATAAATACTATCCTATGTTCTTCCCTGGGACTCAAACGATCTCTATACCAAATGTTATCTAAATCGGTTCAGCGGTTATTGAATCCCCATACAAATTTCCTCCTCCCTTTTCACACGCTTAAGGGATGATTATTGAGATTAAAAGTATGCTATGTTATTCCCTGGGACTCAAACTATCTCTGTACCAAATTTTAACTAAATTGGTTCAGCAGTTTAAGCGTGAAGAGGAATTAAAAAAAAAGTATTTTCATATTTTAAGTGTTTTTACTTCGGAATGGTGTCATTATGATATCAGAAATGAATTCGGCACCCCCGATTTATACTTACGGAAACAATACCAAACTTGACCTAGTAGCCTAACTGATACAGATATCGAGATCAAGTTGAGAGCCCCCCCCCCTAAAAATTTACATCAATAATCTCGGTGGCTCCACTTCTTGAATCCATCCCTGGGTCCTAAGGACCAATCCTGCCAAAGGAAATCTCTTGTTCATGCAACGCCGTATATTAGCTCCAGCGCCATCCGCTATAAATACGCATCGAAAGCGATAGTTTGTATGCTCTAGTTCTATTCTCATATTTAGATAATAGATTGGAACAGTTTTTTCTTATCATACGTGCGTCGTGTTTGAGAAACGTGTCAAAAACTTTTTTAGAAATTTGTAAGGCGCCATCTCGCTTCTTCCCTCGTTTTTTATCCCGTTCTGGTTTTTCAATTTTATATATGATGATTGTTAACAAAGGGATGAAAGGCAGCCATTTCTGTCGAGGTAGTTTGGCGCTCGAAGGCAGTAAGAGCGCCAATAGTCCGAGACTGAAATGGTGCCTTTCACCCTAGTGAAACACTGTACTTTTCATTTAGAAAACGAGGAAAATAAAATACATGTGCAATGGCTAAGTATAAACATCAGTAGTATTTCTTGAGGGTTTTTTAATTAACAATGTAGGTAAAAAATATCGTTATTTATGGAATGGGGAGTTAACAGAACGGAAATTGAACAACAAATTTATTTAAAACCAACTTTTAATTGCCTATCGTAAAAAAAGGAAAAACATACTTAGAAAGTATCACCAACGACCCACTATCAGAGCATGAGAAATGAAAAAAAAAAATCAAAACCGAAACATTGGTTTATTTTTGCGGAGTACAACATTTACCACGCACGCACTTTCCTGTGTTTTCGTCATAGAAGGTACCTTTTATGCAGCCACACTTGTTTGGGTCGCAGGCAAGGCGTGGGCAAGGGTACGTCTGGTTATTTAAATAGTTCGAGCAAAATCGGTTGCAGTTGATGTTGCAACCCCTGGGAGGCTTGGCTGCGTTTGGGTCATCGCAAGATATGTCTGGAAGCAGAAATAACCACGGACATGAGAAAATATGTCCTTAGTATTTTATTGTTACAATAGCAAGATTAAACTTGCAGTCGCTTTAGGGCGAAGTTACATCTATATGCGCAGTTATATTTATATACCTACTATGCAGGAGAGTGTGGGCAATAAGTTGATAACGGATAATTTTAAAAACGTTTTTTTTAAACGGGCTGGCGTCCGTTAGCTCGTTGGCTGGATGACATTCGGAAAATTGCGGGGCACTTTTGGATGAGACTAGCCCAGGACCGGGATAAGTGGCGTACACGAAGAGAGGCCTATGCTCAGCAGTGGGCGACTGAAGGCTAGAATGATGATGATGATGAATTTTAAAAACGAGCAATAAATTTATCAGTAGTATATTTTAGATGTTTCTTTTTCCGCTGCTCCTTCGATGAACTAGGTATACAATAGGAAAAGAAGTTACAGTCGAAACTTTTGCGTAGGTTTAAGTAACTTGCAGCGAGAGTAGTCACAAATTAAATATAGTTGAAGGGACAGTTTTATCGAATGGATTTTTTATGAGACTATTCCTTAACCCTTTTCCAGGTTGTACCCATCTAGAAGGTTTTCGAAACAAATACCTACATAATTAAGTTTTAGTAATTCATTTCAAGACATGTCACATTTCCCGAAAGGCCGATCTAAGTTGAACCTTAAATCTGATTGCTAAGGTTGAAATTAAATTGACTCGTAATGTGGACGATAAATTGTATGTACTATATGCCTAGAAAAGGGTTAACTGGTATTCTACAGGCAAAAAAAATTTTTTTAATGGATACAATACCAATTATTTTGTCTCATTATTTATAAACATCTGCGAGACCGAGCTTTACATTGAATTCGTTAGAGCCATTTCCGAGCTCCCCAAAATATATATAAATAAATAAATATACAAGAATTTAAAGGTATAAGATAATATTAACATTTTTATTTCTTACCAACTGACGCTACCGCCACAGCAACAACAGCAAGTACGATAACAAGTTTACACATCGCTGCTTTAAAGGGTAATGAGTTTTCAGTTACCATCCTGACACTTATTTATGTCTGCTAAACAATATATGTATATAAAAAATAAGCCAAGTACTTTACTTTATTCAATCAAAAAAGTAGAACATTAAAGTGGTTCCGTAGTTTGCAAAGAACCCCTAACCTAAAGGGGTTTTGCCGCGAAACTTGACTCAATACGGAGACTATTTTTACAAAAAGAAGTAATTTAAAATCACTACCTTTTATATCAATTTAATAAATAATAACTATCGAAGATATTACATAATAATTGTATTTTGTGCAACAGGTGAATTATAAAGGGTTTTTAAAAATCAGGGGCGGATGTTATAAAACGAGATGATTTCAAGTTTTATAAACACAGGCAATTTAGTACCGTTGCACGCAATATTTTTACAAAGACAGCAGCAGACATTTAATACAAGTACATATACAATTAATAAATCAATTTTGTCGGTAGATCGTTGCCTAGAAGTTAGCCTTGAAATACAAAAGTTAATTGTACCATATAACTAAGTAAAAAACATAAGGGAAAGGTATAATATATTTAAAGTTAAAATAAACAATAGGAAGTAGAGCTATGGCTTGGTATGCTATGAGGTAAAAAAAACTTTAAATAAAACTATAATGCCTATAACCATACGTCGGACTCCAGCGGGCATTTTCGTGGCATGTCAAAATGATAGGTAAGGTTCGCAAATCAATCAATTCACTTTCGAGTATTTGTACTTAGTATTTGGTACCTAGTATTTATAATGTGAAATTCCAAATATCATAGCAACTAACTGCGTTATTTATTTATAAACTTACTTGGACTACACATAAGTCAAAATGGCAAAATTTTCGTTTGGCTTTATCCGTCACTCAGACAATTGCAGCTGTGAGAAAGGAACAAACCAAATGAGTTAACAGGGCATGTCAAGTTCTATGAACACGGCTATGTTACAAATACTAGGTACATTATAATACTCGTAAGTTAAGATTTTTTTGTAAACCTTACCTTGCCCTCAAACTGCCCCCTATAGTCCGACGTTTGCCTATAACTATTGTTTGGAGTTATCTTTTGAATTAAGTGTATAGGTATTTATTGTAGACAGTTCCGACATGAGTTTAACCGGTTTTAACAAAAGTTGAATGTATAGTCAGATCATACTTGGCTTTTAATTTTACAATTGTACAAATGTAATAATTTTTTTTAATGTTTTATCGCAGTTATACTTTCGCTGTACCTATATACAAAATACTACTCGTACAACACGATATTGGCATTAAAATTAACTATTAAAAATGTTATACCTATGTTATGTTTTATGTTATAAGTAAGTGAAAAAAATTATCCGTATTGAAAACGACATCCTGTATACTGCCCTGCTAAGCCAATTAGCGGTATCTCAAATAAAAATTTAATGCAAACATATACCTTACATTCTTTATCTGAAAATTCAATTTTCAACTTCATTTGTTTTTGAGATGCCGCTATTCGGCTTAAGAGGGCAGTATAATAAATACCTATATCAATCACTAAAGCCTTCGGTCAACTTAAATTATACACCGTATCCAATAAGTTCGAATACAAACTTTTAGCACTTGCTGTATAGACATACGGATCGCTGGCTATAAAATTCTTATTTTAATTTAAAAAGTATATTGACATAAACATAGTACTATAATTTCATGAGTCACGTATTTTTAGTTTGGCTTGAATACACGATGAAGTACGTTCGTGAAGAAATTATTAGAAAATTCCTTAAAGGCGACAGGCCATGTGCTATATTCAAGGCGTTACAACCGCATGGAATTAAACGGAATCTGGTTTATACTACTATACAAAGGTATAAAGAGATCTCTTCTACAGAGGACAGGAAAAGATCCGGTCGGCCCCGCTCAGCTAGAACTGAAAAAGTGGTAAAGGCTATAAGAGAGCGAATTCGGCGGAAAAAACACCGATCTATTAGAAAATTAGCTGCTGATCTGAAAATTTCCAGGGGATCTGTACATAATATATTGAAAAAAGATCTAGGATGTCATGCTTATAAAAAACGAAAAGTACATGGCATTTCAGATGCAACCAAGAAAAAGAGAGTAGAAAGATGTAGCACCATACTTTCTTGGCACGCAGGTGACGAATTTGTTTTCTCAGACGAGAAACTCTTTGTGTTAGAGCAGCCTCATAACGCCCAGAACGACCGGTTGTGGGCAGCACGGATAGAAGACATTCCAGAGTATGAAAAGAATGTGCCTAGGTTCCAGAGCTCACCATCAGTGATGGTTTGGGGTGCTCTTTGTAAGAGGGGCAAACTGCCTCTAGTTTTTATTGATAAAGGCGTCAAAATCAATGCGGCATACTATAAATCGGAGGTTTTGGAGAAAAATGTTGCCCCAAATTTAAAAAATATGTTTGGAGACGATTATTATGTTTTCCAACAAGACGGAGCTCCGTCGCATACGGCAAACGCTGTTCAAGCTTGGTGCAAGGCTAATTTGACCGATTTTTTGCCGAAAACTGAATGGCCACCAAGTTCTCCAGATTTAAACGTACTAGATTATTTCGTATGGTCATACATGCTCTCGAAACTAAATAATTATAAAGTCGCAAACCTGAGCCATTTTAAAAAGGTTATCATGCAAATATGGGACGATATGCCGATGGATGCGGTGCGTGCCGCTTGTGACTCTTTTGAGAAACGTTTGAAACTTGTAAAAAAAGTTAAAGGTGGAGTTATTCCAAAACATTTGTTGTAAATATTGTATATAAATGTGGCTTTCATTTAATATAATTTTCATAACATAAACTACGCGTAAATTTATTTTATTAAGGATCATAACTGTATTCGAACTTATTGGACACGGTGTACATAGTATGTTTTATCAGATTTCTTTTCCTCGTCGTTAATATCGTAAGATTCGTAAGTAAGTACAAACAACAGGGTTGAGTGGAGGAAAGAAGGGAAGGCCTTTCCCAGCAGTGGGACACTAAACCACACTGAGAGAAAAGTACAACAAAAACACACTTAGAATTACAAAAATAAACTTAATCCGGGGACAAGGAGAGTTAACTAATAGGAACAAATTGACTTTTGCAATTCCTATTAGTTCTTGCAATTTCTATTTAATCTGTTTGTTGAAATTATATATGGGATTACTGAGCTGTTTGTAGAAATAAATAAACTTTACAGAAATAGTGAAACGTCCATAATTATAACTAAAACTTCATTTTTTCCCCCAGTACAGAACTGTTTTTTAATTCCTGGTGATGAGTTTTCTCTCAGTGCAGGCTAACAAAAAAGTAAGTAGGTATATGTAGGTAGGTCCCTACCGTAGCAACCGTACTCGTAGATGCGCTGGCAGGTAGGTAGGTGGCGAAAAAATGTTACCTACAAAAGTACAGAAAACATGTACATACCCACTCGTAGGTAATCCATCTATATGGGCTAATAGCTTTACATTCTTGTTAAATCGAAGGGGGATGACGCGGCGGCTCCATTGACCTAGAGGATTAAGTTTTAAATTATACCTATCTCTAAATTTTACATTCAAAATCTATGACAAAAATGTAAATCAACGTGCCGCATTTACTTATAGACCAGCGCTCTGGCTATTTTGTATGTAATATTGACAAACGACAATGTCTGCTTAAGTCACAAAGTCAGAAATAATACTAAAGTGCGGCTCGCGTCAACTTCGTTAACTACTATGTGGCCCTTGGCTTGTAAAAGGTTGCCGACCGCTGACTTAGACTATAATTAATTAGAGTCCGTTTCTGAAAAAAAGAGAAGAGTCGAATGTATTGGGCCCCATACATTCCACGACTCTTCTCTTTCCGCACAGACTCTAACCGTTTTCAAGATAAATGGGAACATTCACTGTCACACAAGCATACTATACTGTCCATATTCCGTCATTTTATAGCAACACGATATCGATATTAAAAACCTATTCGCCGCCATGTCAATGAAGTATTGAGTCATTAACGGCAAGCAATAAATTGACTAGAATTTCTGTAGCACTATGACTCTATTAGGTTGTTGCATAATTTTTTTCCCACTTCAAAATTTTCTTGATATTTTCAGTACCTAGTCTCGGGAATATTCTAGAATAAATCTAGTGTATAGTAGAATGTTCTCGAATCTTTCACGTGGGGTATATAAGCGCGGGCTTGTTACAGGGATTTAGTTAAAATCTAGAAAATGGACCAACAACATCTTCGAGCGATTTACTTATACGAACACCCCCGCCGTCGGCCGTCGGCCACGATGACATTGGACGAGTTATGGTAATGCTTATCCTAGAAAATATACTGCCTGTACTCACCCACATAATCAATTTTTCCCTCATATCTGGGGTTTTTCCTTCTTCTTGGCGCAAAGCCTATGTTCTCCCGCTTCCCAAAATCTCTAACCCAAGCTGTCTCAATAATTTCAGGCCTATTTCGATTCTTCCTTTCTTTTCCAAAATTCTAGAAGCGGTAGTCCACAACCAATTCTCTAAATTTATCAATTCTTACACCCTATTGTCTAATTACCAGTCTGGTTTTCGTGCGGGACATAGTACCAGTACTGCGCTTCTGAAAGTCACGGAGGATATCAGGGTTGGCATGGAATCCTCAAAAGTCACGGTACTAGTACTTATTGACTTTTCCAACGCTTTCAATGCAGTAGATCACGACGTTCTTCTCGCTATCCTCTCTCATCTTGGGATCTCCTCAGCTGCTTCTGCGTGGTTCGCCTCATATCTCGGTAACAGAGCCCAGGCTGTACGTGTTGGTCACTGTTTCTCGGAGTGGTGCGATTTGAAAGCCGGGGTACCGCAAGGTGGTATCCTCTCTCCTCTTCTTTTTTCGGTTTTTATTAACCACATCACTTCGGGAATCAGGGGTGCTCACCATCTGTATGCAGATGATTTGCAGTTGTACACACAAGCCGATGTTATCGATATTAACTCTGCCATAGCAGCCATCAATGATGACCTGAACTTCATAGCTGATTGGTCGAATCGCTTCGGCATATCTGTAAATCCATCTAAGTGTCAGGCCATCATTGTGGGAAGCCAGCGTCAACTTCTGAATTTGGACACCGCTTCTGTATCACCAATAATGTTTGATGGTTCGTCAATACCTTTCTCGAGCCAGGTTAAGGATCTCGGTATTATAATCGACAGGCATCTATCTTGGGACGGGCAACTTTCGGAGGTTAGTCGAAAGGTCACTGGTACTTTACGCTCTCTATATCCCTTAAAAAACTTTCTCCCAATATCCACCAAAAAATTACTTGTGCAGTCACTAATACTTCCGCTCATTGATTACGCTGACGTGTGCACAACAAACATTTCACAGTGTTCACTTAACAGGCTCGATCGCTTGCTCAATAACGGCATTCGTTTTATTTTCGGTCTACGCAAGTACGACCACATATCTCATTACCGTCGCCAGCTTAACTGGCTCCCTATTCGGCAGCGTAGGACTCTCAGAATTCTTTGTTTGCTTTTTTCGATACTGTTCGAGTCATCTGCTCCCAGTTATCTAAAATGTAGATTCAGTTTTGTAACCCCTCGCCCGGGTTGTGAACTACGTTCCTCCCGCTCTCTTAAACTTTCGGTATTTCCTCACCATAGTGGTTTTCTCTCTTCTTCCTTCACCGTACAAGCAATCCGCCTCTGGAATTCGCTCCCTCTGACGATCAGACAGGCTCCAAGCAAGTTAACTTTCAAACGTTTGCTTTATAACCACCTGCTAAGGCAGGCACAGTAGGAATTAGTAGGTAGGTAACCCTTAACGCATGTGCAATTATATGTATTTGTATATATCCTTGTTTATATATATATATATCTATCTATGTATTTAGTGTACTCTTAGTCATAAGGTATAACATAATTATATATATATATAGTAGGTATTTAGAATGTTGATATTTTACTTCGCTCAAAAGTTACGTTTTTTTTTCTGTTTATTTCTCACTGCACCCACATGGACGCTTTTCTGTTTCGCCCTATGGTTGACTGGTAGAGAATGCCTATACCGGCATTAAGTCCGCCTGTTGTACTTTTTTGTATGTGCAATAAAGTTTAAAATAAATAATAAAATAAATAACACCAATTGAGAACCTGTTCGAGGGAAACAGCAAATGAGATTAACACTGCTTTTGGCCCAAACACTACTACCGATCGCACAGTACGAAATTGGTTCCAGCGCTTTAATGAAGGAGACACAAGTCTAAAAGACATTCCTCATACTGGTCGCCCCGTAGTCACTTTTGACGAAGAAGCATTGCGGGGCGAGCTTGAGTTTCATCCGGATTCCACCACCAGGGATTTAGAGAAAACTCTTAAATATCACTGCAGTACCATAGATCGCCATCTGCAGTCGATGGGTTACCGTTAAGTTTTGTCGAGATGGACGCCTCATGTTTTGACCGATGCTCAACGTGCATTATGAGTCAACATTTGTGAAAGTCGGCTGTTGCGCCCCCAAAGAAATAGCTTCCTGGAGTCAATCATCACTGGAGACGAGTCCTGGGTCTTGTACGAGAACGTTACACGAAAAGCCTTTTGAGGATGCCTTCCGATAAACGGCCACCAACACAGCCGAAAAGCAGTCCGCAAGGCCAGAAACTTCTCTTGTCAGTTTTCTGGGATTCGCAAGGAATGTTGTTGTGGGACGACCATCAGACTATCAATGCCGAAGCCTACGTGAATCAATTACAGAAGTTGGCGAACGCTGTTAAAGAAAAAAGACCAAAACGAATCGAAGTATCATTACTTTATGATATGATATGATATGAATGCAAGATCACATACGGCGAAAACGACCTGTAAATTTCTAGAGGAGCTCGGTTGGATAACAATACCTCATCCACCTTATAGCCCTGATCTAGCGCCTTCCGAGTATCATCTTTTTCGGGCTTTGAAACAGCATCTTCGTAAAAAGAAATTCGAAAATTCCGGCGACCTAAAAACTTACCTTGCCAACTTCTTTGTCTCTCGGCCACTTTAATTCTGGGCTAAGGGTATTGAAACTTTGCCTAGCAGATGGTTACATGTTCTAGATAATGATAATCACCAGATTATAATGTCGATTAATTGTTTCAATAAATAATTATTACAAATAAAATAGTTTCATTCCAAACTGGGAAAATAATTATGCAACAACCTATAGTAACAGCACCAGTCATGGGACATTTAAGAGGAAATTTGGAGTATTTATGATATTTCCCTTATACCTGTAAATGGTCTACCGCTTAGCGTGTTAAAAGATGAAAGTCCTATCCGTCTTTCATGTTTTAGGCGTGTTGTATCAAAGATACTGCAACTAGTTTCCACATATTTAACAAATTAAAACTATGCTTTTTTTCTCCAGTCATGGACACCAAAGTTCCAGTAATGGGCCCCCGTAATGGACGTGGATCCAGTAATGGGCCCCCTATAATGGACATTGCTCTATCAGTATAAAATTTTGAAATGGGGAATAAATTACGGCAAAATAAAACAATTTTTGGTATAAGCTTTTATCGCTGAATGTATTTTTCTTTCCACAGCCAATTATTATTGTATTAGATCCATCGAGACAATTCTAATATACCCTAACACAATTAGTTAGGGTTTAATGCGATAAAGTTCCCATGGCCACCTCCTGTCTCCATCATCAGATCAGGTCCATGTTATCATGATATTGCATTATCATCCGATTTGTATACTTAATTACGTACTTACACAAAATTTCAACTGAATCGGAAATCGAAAAGTGGCTCAAATTCAGCTACCAAGATTGGACCCACACTAACTAACAGGGCAAGTTAAATAAAAGTTTGGAAAAACGATATTAATTTATCCCAAGTCCGAGAATACCTCCTGATTGACATATTTCTTAACTAAATTTATTTCTGTATAGTTTAAACATGAAATTATGGCATAGCAAGCATCATTCTGTCATTTGTCCCATCATAGGAGGTACGCAGTTTTACAGGTCCTATAATGGGATTGGGCCAAATACCACTATTTTTTTTTCATCTGTGGAGTCACAACATAGTGTGTTGTGCACCTTATCTCATGGTAAATGCAATTAACAAAACACATTCTAGTTTTCATCAAGTATTAATTAATTAAAATTTAATAAATTAACTCACCTCTCTTAGCGAAGTTGTTAAGAATTCGTAGTGGTATTTTTTTTCAGTGACACGACTACTTTTAGGTTGACGCCAATTTCTTAAAAAACAACCAAATTTAATAAAACTTCAAACTGAAACAGCTCTAGGACTCTTATTTATGATAATATACAGCCAGTGTTTATAAACTACTTTTAGATACTTATTTTAGAGGAATTATGTTTTTTTGTCCCATTACTGGTTCCACGTCCATTATAGGGTCCACTACTATAATAAAATCTAAAGGTATATTTTGTTTTGAGCTAAGTTAAACTATAGTTATCTTTAATCCTACTACTACAAGCTAGAGTCAATGTTGGCTTACTTCGGATGGCGCACATCCCAAGCCCCCAGTTCCTCGCAAAGTGCACGGGCGGCAGAAGTAGGAGCATTTGGGCACTTCAGGCAGGGATGGGGACAAGGGCACTCTGCAAACAATATTTATAATAAAAATGTGTTCCACGGCAAAAGGTACCTAATGGCGGCTGGCGTTTACGTCGCGTAGCGCCGCAAATATATTGGAACGGCGTTAAAAATAGCGTAAGTGCCAACCGCCATAAGGTACCTTTACACGTGGGACAAATACTTCCGCTTCTTTTAGCTCTCTAAATTGCGAGGATTGTACAGTATATCACAGGTACAGTCTGAAGACTTGTACAGATCTGGTGAAAATGCCACAAAGGTATCGCTTCCGCACCGTTCGCGAATCACTCGTTGCTCGCGCACTGAACACGCACAACACACATGTAGTTATTGTAACATGATCTGTGTCCTTAGTATGTAACTTTTATGGTAATAAACTTTTGTAACGATATATTTGGCTATTTTGGTCATAACTGTCTGTTTGATAAACGTGACTTATGTTTTGCGGGAACGGTGCCCAATGTGTTAAACACGTAAGCAGTTAGCAAGTCTTCCGCAAACAGGCCCGTTCGCCCGTTGTGGCACCTTATGGCTCCTCTACACGATGGACCAACGCCGGCCAATCCAAGGGACGCATTTATGCGTTAGAGGGAGCAAGTGATATTGCTATCTCATTCTACCGCATAGCTGCGTCCCTTAGAGTGGTCGGCGTTGGCCCATCATGTAGAGGAGCCATTAAACTCACTTATTTGTCTAGCTTTTGGACTCAGCTCATAGTCGTCTGAACCCAGTGTGCATCGCGATTGTTGCATCTTCACTTCGAATGCTCGATCTATTAAACCTGGAATAGTAAATAAACCTTTAGTTCTGCCCTCCTAGCCGAATAGCGGCATCTCAAAAACAAAAGACGTTGAAAATTGAATTTTCACATAAAGAATGTAAGGTAGGTACATGTTTGCATTATTTTTTTATTTGAGTTACCGCTAATTGGCTTAGGCCCACTTCCACCGTTCCGCTAATCCGGGATTAGTCAGTTAAACCGTTAACCTAATGTCAAATTGTACTGGTAACCATGGTAACGCCAGGTTTAACCGGTTAATCCCGGGTTAGTGGAATGGTGCAAATGGGCCTTATCAGGGCAGAGTTCACTCCTCTTATCACCAAACGATAGAAGCCTAATCGTCGATAGCCGTAATATTTACATTATGTCACACAGAAATATTTTTTCTTACAATGGTTGACCGTGTTCGTGTGTCTGGGCCCCATTCGGATTTTGAAATAGACATCTATTAGATATCTTTTAGACATCACCAAGATACGATAACGATATGTTTAAGATCTAACCTGTCAAATTTGACATTTGCGCAATTCTGGAGATACTCTTCAACGATTTCCACAGGATATGACTTAGAGATCCAATTCACATCTAATAGATACCTATCTTACTCTATATAACGTAAAAGTGACATTGGTTGCCCGAATTGCGCTGCAAAAGAGAACTAGTCGATATCTAAACTATAACGTATCTAGAATGAATCTAGTATGTGTCGTCTCTTGTGAATATCTTGAAGTTCGAATACGGCAGTCTGTCGGGTAAAAATGTTCATGTGTTTAGCTTTATGTGATGAATTGATGAATTACTAACTAACGATGGCAATATACCTTTATCTTCGACAAATTGGAGCATTGAGACGGCTGTATTTGGCTTCGATACGCGCTCCTTCATAGCTGGCTTGTGGACGGAGATTGAGTCAGTACTCTGAGAAGGTGCTGGTTCCTATAACCGACAGTAAATTTCATAAGATTCCATGAAGGAATTTAGGAATATGGAACGTACGTGAACCATAGGGGGCATAAAGGGCCCTGGAACCATGTTTGTGGACGCATTCTTAAGGTCCGTCACACAGCGTTTTATATGTAAAAGTGGCGCGCCCCGCTCACGCACCGCCCGGAAAATGCGGCTGTGTGACGAAGCTTTTAATGACTAGTTTCAATTTCTGATGAACCCCATGCGGTATTATATTCATTCAAGGGCTCAGAGTGTCTCTTTTTAGCGGAAATAACAAGGACACATACATATACTACATACATAACAGAACTGTCACTAACCGGCAGAACCATCATGCCTCTTAAGTCACTTCTACTTTCAATGTACTTCCAGAACTCGCAGCATTTCTTCTGGGAATAGTCGTCGTCGTCGTCCGTGGGGGTAAAGTCCAGGCGAAGATGATGTGCCTCCAGGGGCTCCCCGCAATCTCCGTCACCGAATTCGCTGATCACGTGGAGTGGCTCTGGTGCACTGCAAGTTATTCAATAATCCTCGTGATGATGATGATGATGATGCTCTCCTGACCGATTTCGGCGACAGCGACTGTGTGCTCTGGAGTAGGCAATTTTTAAGTCGCGTCACAGAATAAATAATAGTACTAAGTACAGAAGACTCACTCTCTAACAAAACGCGTCTGTTACGATCAGCACAGATATGGCCGCTAGGTGGCGACAGCGCCACGCGCGGCTTATGGCAAACCCCAAAATTGGGGCCGAACGGATGTACTTTTAGCTACCTGTAGCAAAGCGACGAAATCGCGGAGTGAGACACGCCTGGGGGCCGATTTTTGAATTTCGATCGCTCGATTTCGTCACTCGAAAATCGGTGGAAAACGGCGAAGTGCTAATTTTTGAAATACGAGCGATCGAAATTTGAAATCTCGTGGTATTGACCATTCAATTTCAATTCTATTAGTAGAATTTAAATGCCTAGTAGTGGAGATATTATTTAACGAAATACACGAAATCGAGTGGCCGAAATTCAAAAATCGGCCCCCTGGTCGCGTTATTAGAGTGTAGCTGATCCACTCTCTGGTGCGCCCTTATGCTGGTGCGTCCAACACTGGCAATGAGTTTTCTCATAATGACCTATTGTATGCTACCCTTCTCCAAGAACTTTTGCGATCTTGAATAGGGCATGCTCCCGGGAATTCCCGGTTCTCAAATTCCCGGGAATTCCCGGGAATTTTATAGTGTCAAAAGAACCGGTGCTGAAGACCCGGTAGCGGTACTTCCCGGTTCTCATCATATGACTATTTATTCCCATTTCAATAGTAGTAATGTTTTAGTACTTTAGCTCGGGACATTAAATAACATTTAATAATGGTAATATGAAACGGGGGACCCAAATAACCCGACAAACTAACCTAGTAAAGTAGGCATTCCAATATTTTCAATCAATATTACGGATAATGGTAAATTGTAAAAATTCACGCAGTTTTCTATTTCAATTTTGTTTTTATCTGAAACGTCACTAAGTAAGGTATCTCTGTTTTGACATTTTGCTGGGACATCAGTCAGCCGCGACCACGACCAGTGAAACCTGGCCGCGTAGCCAAGATGCCGATCACTTACGCTCCGTAGCGATCGAAACGCAACTGACACTGTCGCACTAATATGGAAGAGTGATAGAGAGACATAATGCTTATCGTTGTCGAAGCGATAGCGATTGTAACCTTGGCTACGCGGCCTGTGTCGAAACGTCGGTAAATCGCGTTAGACCCGTCTATAATGTGACTTAACAGTAAGGTAAACATACTGGTATTCGACGCGGTCCCAGTACATGTCATCTTGAAGCTTAAGTCATTGCCAATAGAGATGACAGCAAGGTGTCATCTATTGGGTATTAGCATTTCGAGCACTAGTACCTTACTTTTGTGTCAGTTACATTAATTTCGTAAAATAGTTGGAACGCCAACTAAAGTGTCTTGCTTTAATAAAATAGGTAATTTATTAATACTTCCGCAATTATTTATATGAAAATAAATCATTTATAAAGATTGTAGGCTAACACAAACAATTTCTTAAAAATTATCATAAAATGCCTTGGGAACCGGGAAGAACCGGGAATCCCGGTTCCGGCCATGCCCAGAACCGGGAAATGAAATTCTTGGTACCGGGACCGGTACTGCATGCCCTAATCTTGAAACTATTCGTTAGGCCACCTTGTGAACTGACAAGTTGCTTGACAGCTGCAGACAGGACTAGACTAAAACGGGAATGAATGTACCCATTACTTTCGCTCGAAAAGGCAAATAGTAACATTTCCAGTTAGTGGTAATTTAGGGAAAAGTATCCACCCACAAATCATGACAAACAAATGTTAACTTCCTGTTAATGACAAGTTTTTCAGTAAATACTTTTCAAAATTAAAATAAGGACGCCGAGCACAAAACCTTTCGTACATCGGTCGGTACCGGTAATGTACGAAATTCTTCGTGTAAAGGGTCCTTACTTTACATCCCTGCCAGAGAAAACTGACAGACACTCCTTTTCCAATTCGTCCCAGTTGAGAACGGAAAGGTTGAACGCAACTAACTACTAGACAACTAACTTATAGTTCGTTTTTTTTAGCATTAGAAAGAACTTGAAAGAAGGTAAGCGATCTTGACATGTCTTTTAATTGAAAAACGCTGTTTAAAAATCAGTAACTATTACTTATGAAAGCAGAAGAATATTAAATGATCGTATTAGGTTCATAATTGTTACATATTTGCCGTAACTTATTTTTAAAACGTGTTTTTCAATTAAAAGACACATCAAGATTGTTTACCTTATTTCTAATGCTAAAAAAACGTACTATATAGGTACTAACCTAAGGTTAGTTTTAGTTTAGTTTTACGCGGCGACCCCATCAGGTCCGGCACATATTTAGTCCAGCATATTTCGCTGGCTGTTCCAAGTTGTAACGCCAGCAGCGTGCTAGGCACATTTACCCGGGTACCTATCGACCCTAGTCATATAAATATTTATATAACTTATTATAAGTACTGCTGGTTCCAATAGTTACTGGTCGCGTTCTCAATAGCACAGAATAAATAATAGTACTAAGGTACAGAAGACTCACTCTCTAACAAAACGCGTCTGTTACGATCAGCACAGATATGGCCACTAGGTGACGACAGCGCCACGCGCGGCTTATGGCTTTCCCCAAAATTGGTGTGGAACAGATGTACTTTTATGTACCTGTAGCAAAGCGACGAAATCGCGGAGTGAGCCACGCCTGGGTTATAACCGCGAAAATCGAAGTTCGCAAATCGCGGGGATTTTTCTCTGTCACTCTGATTACGCCTTCATTGGTGTAAAAGAGAAAGATCCCCGCAATTTGAGAATTTCGGTTTTCGCGGTAGCCGCTCAGGTAATAGGTATTTAGTGGACAGAGTGGACAGCAGTGAACAGTACAACATTATAAAACGCGTTGTTGCCTTACCTGAATGTTGAAGAAGCCAATGCTTCTCCGAAGGAAGATTCCTTTGACATGTAAGTCCCTAAGCTTTCATCGTCGAAATTCATAATTATTAATACTACTTCACTCCTACTACTTGGTAATAAATAGGTACAAGTTACGGTGAAATTGAAAAAATGGCCTATATCAACACAGGACAATATTTTGTACGGTATCGACCATGTATCGTCAGTTGGCTGTCATACCGTTTGACATTAAGTAAAAAGTTTTGACGGGACAATATAATAAAACCGGCCAAGTGCGAGTCGGACTCGCGTTTCTAGGGTTCCGTACATAAATCCGACTCACTCCTGACTGCACACTTCTAATAGGTTTTCCTGTCATCTATAGGTAAAGAACAATTTTGTGTATTTTTTTCAAAATTTTAGACCTAGAAGTTTCGGAGATAAAAGGGGGGGAGGATGGTAATTTTTTGGCTATTTTCTTAAATAACTTCGAACCCATGTATTTTAAAATTATAAAAAAAAACATGTCCATCTTTGGGTCACTAATTTACATACATTGAGTACCAAATTTCAACTTAATTGGTCCAGTAGTTTCCGAGAAAATAGACTGTGACAGACGGACAGACAGACAGATGCACGAGTGATCGTATAAGGGTTCCGTTTTTTCCTTTTGAGGTACGGAACCCGGTAAACTCGCAACCATTCGCTCAAAGAGAATATAATCCAAAGAGTAAAGATATAACCACTACGTTCGCTTGTCACAAATCGTAAACAATGACGGATCACAGAGGCGACATCTGTCCTAACCTTTCAGTGTGCCTCCTCATTATCTTTGTGAATCTACCTTCCATATTTGTGAAGTATTATAAGTCCATAAATATGACGACATATTTATGTATCTTCAAGTTCCACTGCATAGTTCGTTACCATTTCACGTAGATTTTTATAATATTGGAATTACACATAGCTCCACAATGCCTCCAAAGGCTCCAACCGATAGAACTTTGCTAAGACCAGCATTATCGTCGTCAGAGCGGAAGCCATGTCCCGACATCTTGAAGATCCCTCAAAGGGACAAAGATATAACCAGTAAGGTGAAACGATACTCGATTCTATGTACCAAGCCTTTTTCAGATATAAGTTTAGAATTATAAAGCGAGTTGTAACACGTTTAAGCTTATAACTTTGTCATAACATTTTCTCCCTTAGTGGCTCAATGAACAACTTGATCCTTACATGATAGGAGCTTAAATAATTGATTTTAAGCTTCCAACGAACAAGCCAAAAATACTAATTTTCAGTAGAAAACAATACTTCAATGTCGAGACCACTTTGGCCTGTTATTTAAGTTTTTTATCTATATCCTACGAATTATATGTATGCGAATTTTTTTTATACAACTAATAAATAATTAATATGTTTTGCTTCTTTTGTAAATTCTTCTAGTTCTTAACTTCTTACAAGTACTCAATGGTAAACAAATTCTCATTTTTTAGGATTTGTATACCATTCTTCGTTTATTTAGGTATTGTAATGAAAGCAAAATACTCCAATAGTAGGTTCTTTCATAACAGACAATTTTCAAAATTAAGTCAAGTACCTATTCTAAACTTTGATATCGAGTATGGGACTTCCAAATCAAAGTTTTTGTTATGGATGACGTTAGATACTATAACCGCGAACATCGAAGTTCGCAAATTGCGGGCATTTTTCTCTGTCACTCTAATTACGCCTTCATTGGAGTAAAAGAGAAAGATCCCCGCAATTTGCGAATTTCGGTTTTTGCGGTAGCCCCTCTGTTCATACGTCCAATCTGAAGCCTAGTGAGTATTTATTCTTTGATCTGAAGTCAAGCTAGTATACTAGAAACTAGAAGCTACGATGCAGGTCAGATAGCAAGCAATGCAAGTGCAAATGGACTGTCCAATACACTAGAAGTAGGTCGGCCCCAGTCGGGTGCATATCAATTTGGGAACAAAGGACACGCTGCCGCCGGCGCGGCATAATGGGGCTATTGTGGATGTTTCTTCCCGAGCCGTGCGCGGCATTCAGTTCTAATAAGTCTGATTGGTAAGATCTTGGGTACACCTGCAATTCGGTACCTACCTCTACTTTAACTAAGTACTTTAGATTGTGATTTGTTTCGTTTCTTTTATTGAGGTGTGCAATTGTGTGTGTGTGTGTTTGTGTGTGTGTGTGTGTGTGTGTGCGTGTGCGTGTGCGTGTGCGTGTGCGTGTGCGTGTGCGTGTGCGTGTGCGTGTGCGTGTGCGTGTGCGTGTGCGTGTGTGTGTGTGCGTGTGCGTGTGTGTGTGTGTGTGTGTGTGTGTGTGTGTGTGTGTGTGTGTGTTAGTCAGCAAGAACCAGGAAAGTGTCAGGAAAACTATACTCCTTTTCTTTTGGGTGCTAGTACTAGTAGTGCAAGTGTAAGACAAAGATGATTCTCTCTGTCTATGATTTAAATGAGACAGTCCTTTGACAAACTATATTTATCTGAATGCTATACCACACCTACGCACAGAGTTCGATTGTTACTCGTAAATCTTAGGGGAGACCGAGGTGAGGTGTGACAGAGGATAGTTGTGACATCGTCGATTTTTTGGAATCGATTAACTAGAAACTAGGTCGCAACAGTGTGTTTGTTATCTCGTAACTTGAACTAACAAACGCGCGCTATTTCGACCTAGTTTCTAGTTAATAGATTCCAAAAAATCGACGATGTCACAACTCTCTTCTGTCACAACTCACCTCGGTCATCATCATCATCAATCAGTATCCAGTCTTAAGCCTTTATAAGGCAGAGGGTATATATTTCCCACCTGATTTTGCACTTTATTTCAAAGTTATAGGGTTTAATTTTGCATAATTTCTGGCACCCTTATGCCTTATAAAGGGTTAATTCCCTTAGACGAGATAAATAGAATATTTTTTTTAATATTATCTAGAATTGTGCCTAATTGTACAGAACTTTTTAGTACAATTGGTAAATAGAACCTTTTGAAATAAGATATTTTTGTACATTCAAACCAGCAAAAACAAATAGCACTCAATAATTTTTTTGGACAATTCCTTGCGGATTAGGGGGTCAGGGGCTAACAATGCCCTCATATCTGGGATGGATTGTGCAGATTTGGTCCTTTCATTTTTGGGAATAGGGTTAGGGACAAGGTACGCTTTTATCGCGGCTTACGACGACATATTGGCTACCCGAGCTTATGAGTATGTTCTTAAGGAGGTTGTACACAATGTACATATTTTATTTTTTTGTTAAAAAACAAAAGTTATGTTATGAGCCGTGGCGAAATGCCGGAATAACGCGAGGAAGAAGAAGAAGAGTTAAAAAACAAAAGTTACTTTAGTACCTACTTAAATTGTACCTAGAAAAAAATGTACCTAAAATGTCATCTTTTTTTTCTCTAACAAAAACATAAAAAGTAGCTCTCTCTTATATCTACGACCTATCTACCTAGCCTATCTATAGGTACTTACATGACACCTAGGATTCATTGATTTATTTATTTTCAAGACAGCATAATATTTATAATACGTTTGATTAAAAAGCTTGTCGTAACTTTTATATGAATGATATGATATGATATGATATTTTGGTGGGTGAAATCCGCCGGTCACCTTGTTTTTTTTAACATATTTCGGCTTATTTTCGCATTGTCAAATTAAATAATACCGCGCTAATAATCAAAACAGCAATTGACTATAGAAACTACGTTTAAATAAAAATATTATATCAGCAGCATAAACTCCCCTTAACGCCAAATTGTGTTTGCGACTCTTATTTCTAACTTTTCTTTGACTTTACCCAATCCTAAGGCTAAACTTGCTCCGCTGTCTTCTTAAAGTAGACGTCTTAGTTTATCTGAAGTTTTAGGTCTAAAGAGAATAAAATATCAAAAAACAATCACGATGGCATACCTTTTCGTTTTAATATCCACATTCGCTTTTTATTGAATAGGTATCATCACGCTTCGCGATAATTGAGCTATTTAGAATCCTAGGGTGTTCAATAATTCCGCTATGGAATGTTCAATATAGCTAGAACCCTAAATGGCATAACAATCACGGAGCGTGACTGTACATTGATGGTAATCAAAAAATTCGACATGGACGGACTAAAGTAAAAGAGTTGTAGGAGATTTTGAAGGAAACAATACCGTTCATACCGATCCTGGAATTGGAATTTCAGATTAAATTTTAAAGGAAAAGTCGTAAAAGTTACGCATCTTGCAGGACTTGAACCCGCATCCTCCGCAATCCGCGAATTGAAGTATCGCTTGCAGACGTATCAACTTGTTAAAATATTAGTTTAAAACTTCAGTTAATAATAATATAGCAAATGGTACCCTAATGATGCTTTTTCTGTAAGTATTCATAAAGTTAACGCTAATAGAGTTAGACCAAGAAATGTCTGCAGCGATTTTGATAGCTCACGCAGTGCAAGTGTTATTTTAAACGTCAAACTTCTATGAAATTTTAATAAATAACACTTGCACTGCGTGGGCTATCAAAATCGCTGCAAACTTTTCCTTGTCTAACTTTACCAAAATCGACTATATTGAGTTAAATTCCGAATTAAATTTTCTATGTGCCTTGACATTATATTACCTAACCTCTTCTTCTATTACTAAGTATAGAAACAATTATGTATATAGTTTCAGTATTTTACGATTCTCAACTCAATTATCGGGCTCTTAAGTTCAAATTAGAATACCAACGGTGCAACTTATATAGCGATATGAAAAAATGCATATCATCCTACCAACTGCGCCAATTACAGTCTTAATGTTAGTATATAAGATTCATTTTAGTTTTCAAATGTGATACCGTTTAGGCCGTTCTATAGTTGGACGCAGTGCAGACGACACGGTTTAATGGCCTCTGAAATATGCACAGGCCATCGTGCAAGCTCCATAGTCTTCGAGCAACACGGAAGGGAGGCGGCATTCGCACTATTTCCCCTCTGCCGAGGTACAAGATTAGCGCGTCAATATAATCTACCGCGGGTAATAAAACTAGTTGCACTTGGATTTTTCACTAGACCGAGTCCAGACGCGCGCGTGAACACTGCTGCACAAAAATGCCTGTTTGCTCGGTTTTTTGTTATAAAAAGAGGTCGGGGACGTCAAATTTACAAAAAGAAAGTGTTACATTTCACATGTAATATTTTTTTTTACATATCATACGTTTAATTACATTTAAATACAATTATTATATTTTAGTCTCAAGTAATTGTTGGATTTATCGATTTTGCTCGCTCAGTACAAATTGCGGATCGGTCGAGCAACAAATCCGACTTCTCATCTCTCAGAATACAATGACATACTTCAACGGAAATGTGTTAGTGTGCGTGTTGTGACACTAGTCACTCGTCCGTACACAAAAAGAGATCGAGGTTTGCAAGATTTGTCTTTGACGTGTGTCATTTTGTATGTATTTGTGTCGTCATTACAGAGGGCCTACCGCGAACCACGTTCGACGTGTTGCCTCCCTGTCACACTTACGTATGAATTTACAAGTGCCATAGAGAGGCAACACGTCGAACGTGGTTCGCGGTAGGGCCTCTGATTGGATTTTGTATGTAAGTGTGTGAGAAGTGCCACTGTGTGCACCTTCCCCCCGCGAAAAATGGCAGAAAGATTTGTACGGTGAGATATCGCTTGGGCCCCTCCCTTCTGACGTGTCGGAAGCCGGTGTTGCTCGAAGTCCATAGTACACATACAAGGCAGTGTCATCATCATCGTCATCATCTCAGCCATAAGACGTCCACTGCTAAACATAGGCCTCCCCCTTTTTTGGGGGGTGAATGCCATAATCGCCACGCTTGGCAGGCGGGTTGGCGATCGCAGTTGAGTACACCGAATTTGAGGGACGCTGCTGCCCTTCCACCGGTGGTCTTGGACGTGGTTTAAGGACATACCCGGGTCCAGATGGCCTACCGCGAACCACGTCCGACGTGTTGCCTCTCTGACGCACTTGTAAATTCGTACGCTAGTGTGACAGGGAGGCAACACGTCGGACGTGGTTCGCGGTAGGCCCACTGTTAGTGTTAGGGTGAATTTTCCTAATTTAGGGGGCCATTACACCAAAACTATTGCTGGACTTATAAGAAGTGTAGTATGAGTGAGCTCGGTAGAAGAGTTGTTTTGCATAATGTTGTCTAGTTCAATCGATGTACAGTCACCATCAGATCTATATCGGAGCGGCCTTGATAATAGAGGCGTGTTCAGATATTTGTGAGCACCTTGGCAACTAATTTATATTTGACGGCGACTCCTCAGTGCACGTTTTTTTTAGCTCATTTAATCAATTTGTTTTCTTATTAAATTGCTTATTTCGCATCTAACCAACACTCAAATTAGGGCCCGTCTCGTCACAGAATGTTTATACTCGAATTTTAATTTAAATAAAGGCATGAACGTTGAAGAGTCACTCAAGAGCTATCGTTGATGTCGCCGGGAGGCAATATCAGACTTATGTAAACACTTTGAGACTAATACAAATCTCGTGAATCGATAAAAAGTATGATCTTATGAAACGATCTCTTAAATATTTAATTATACGATCCACTTGACCCCAGACATTGTTTATTCTGTGCTAAAGGTAATTCGATTGAGCGTTGTTTCGTATCTAGTTCAATAGCTACATTATGTAAATACATCGAAATATATCGCCGGTAATAAAAGACAGGATAAACAATTCGCTTCCACATCTTACAATATAGAGCCGATATTTCAATTATAAAACTTTCTCAAGTGCAATTCTACAATCCTGCACAAATCGTGTCAGTAGAAAAAGGTGCGGGTCTCGAAATTTGTATCATAGGTCTATCTTTGACGCCTATATTTATCAAATTTGTCACCTTTTTCTACTGACAAAGTTGCCTTACCAGACTATAGTTAGAAGGTGCCACAACAGATAACCCCTCAGAGGGCAAAAGTTCAATACCCTTTCAACATTGATATTCTCTCCAGCTTGGAATAATAAAACCCTCTTCAGTGTGTTGTGTCTTAAGGGGCCCACAAATTACCAGTTTGCCGGACGATATCAGCCTGTCAGTTCTTCGGAGCTGTTAAATTTTGCGTTTTGACAGGCTGATATCGTTCGGCGAACTGGTAATCAGTGGCTTTAGTCATTAAATTATAAATTAGGCACCTGATCTCTTGAAAAGTTTTTTCTAGATTATAAAAGTGCTTCTATTTTAGTTGCTTCGTTTCAGAAGCTACATAAATGTACCTTATGAAATATAAATGATGAAATTTTTGTGCTATTCACTTCGCGTTTTGTTAACACATTGCGTTGTATAGTTGCAACTTTTCCATTCCTCATGTTATAAGAGAATAACCCGATTTAAATTATGTTTTATCCCTCTCTTACAAATGCATAAGTCAAAATTTCAGATAAAGACAAACGATTTATAGCTAATAATTCAGGCCACTACAGTTTGTTCGGAAAGAGAAGAATCATGGAATGTACATTCCACCACTCTTCCCTTTCCGCACAGACTCTAACGCGTTTATGAATAACGCCATATTAATATATAAGCGAATACGGCCAAGTTAATATTCCTAGCATAAGTAAATAGTTACGGTAGCGTCCATAAAGATATTCACATTATTCACCTCATGTTTAACACGTGTGCTCGGACGTAAGGAAATATGCATTCAGAAGGCCTGCCGCGAAGCACGTTTGACGTGCTGCCTCTCTGTCGCACTTGTAAATACGTACGTAAGTGTGACAGGGACCACGTCGAACGTGGTTCGCGGTAGGCCCTCTGGGCCTTCATCTCGCCGGCTATCTGCGGGAGCGGTCTCCAGTGACCATGCTGTTACACCTTAATGGAATATTGCACGTGTAGATATATTTACATTGTACGTTATGTGCATTGGAAAGGTTGGATAACTGTTCTGGTACTAGGGTTGCCAGATGATCGGGATTTGGCGGGATTCTCCCTATTTTTAGCATGTGTTCCCGATTACGTATATAGATAGAAACAATTATGTATATAGTTTCAGTATTTTACGATTCTCAACTCAATTATCGGGCTCTTAAGTTCAAATTAGAATACCAACGGTGCAACTTATATAGCGATATGAAAAAATGCATATCATCCTACCAACTGCGCCAATTACAGTCTTAATGTTAGTATATAAGATTCATTTTAGTTTTCAAATGTGATACCGTTTAGGCCGTTCTATAGTTGGACGCAGTGCAGACGACACGGTTTAATGGCCTCTGAAATATGCACAGGCCATCGTGCAAGCTCCATAGTACACATACAAGGCAGTGTCATCATCATCGTCATCATCTCAGCCATAAGACGTCCACTGCTAAACATAGGCCTCCCCCTTTTTTGGGGGGTGAATGCCATAATCGCCACGCTTGGCAGGCGGGTTGGCGATCGCAGTTGAGTACACCGAATTTGAGGGACGCTGCTGCCCTTCCACCGGTGGTCTTGGACGTGGTTTAAGGACATACCCGGGTCCAGATGGCCTACCGCGAACCACGTCCGACGTGTTGCCTCTCTGACGCACTTGTAAATTCGTACGCTAGTGTGACAGGGAGGCAACACGTCGGACGTGGTTCGCGGTAGGCCCACTGTTAGTGTTAGGGTGAATTTTCCTAATTTAGGGGGCCATTACACCAAAACTATTGCTGGACTTATAAGAAGTGTAGTATGAGTGAGCTCGGTAGAAGAGTTGTTTTGCATAATGTTGTCTAGTTCAATCGATGTACAGTCACCATCAGATCTATATCGGAGCGGCCTTGATAATAGAGGCGTGTTCAGATATTTGTGAGCACCTTGGCAACTAATTTATATTTGACGGCGACTCCTCAGTGCACGTTTTTTTAGCTCATTTAATCAATTTGTTTTCTTATTAAATTGCTTATTTCGCATCTAACCAACACTCAAATTAGGGCCCGTCTCGTCACAGAATGTTTATACTCGAATTTTAAATAAAGGCATGAACGTTGAAGAGTCACTCAAGAGCTATCGCTGATGTCGCCGGGAGGCAATATCAGACTTATGTAAACACTTTGAGACTAATACAAATCTCGTGAATCGATAAAAAGTATGATCTTATGAAACGATCTCTTAAATATTTAATTATACGATCCACTTGACCCCAGACATTGTTTATTCTGTGCTAAAGGTAATTCGATTGAGCGTTGTTTCGTATCTAGTTCAATAGCTACATTATGTAAATACATCGAAATAATATCGCCGGTAATAAAAGACAGGATAAACAATTCGCTTCCACATCTTACAATATAGAGCCGATATTTCAGTTATAAAACTTTCTCAAGTGTAATTCTACAATCCTGCACAAATCTTGTCAGTAGAAAAAGGTGCGGGACTCGAAATTTGTATCATAGGTCCATCCTTGACGCCTATATTTATCAAATTTGTCACCTATACTGACAAAGTTGCCTTACCAGACTATAGTTAGAAGGTGCCACAACAGATAACCCCTCAGAGGGCAAAAGTTCAATACCCTTTCAGCATTGATATTCTCTCCAGCTTGGAATAATAAAACCCTCTTCAGTGTGTTGTGTCTTAAGGGGCCCACAAATTGCCAGAACGCCGGACCATAATCAGCCTGTCAGTTGTTAGGTGCTGTTAAATTTTGCGTTTAACTGGCAGGCCATCTTTTCCATTCCTCATTTTATAAGAGAGTAACCCCCTTATTTATAAAACTTTATAGGCCCCATTTAATGTTCGTTTTTTTTAGCATTAGAAAGAACTCCACAGAAGCAAGTGTGGTAGTTTTTATCAGGCTCTTTAATTGTTAATAATTATTGAATTATCTAATGTAGCATGGTCAATACATATAATTTACTTCAAATTATTACCGCTAAAAGTACCGGATTTGGAACCACAAGTTTACTTCTACGAAGTTCTTTCTAATGCTAAAAATAAAGGACTATAGTTAAATTATGTTTTATCCCTCTCTTACAAATACATAAGTCAACATTTCAGATAAAGACAAACGATTTATAGCTAATAAATCAGGCCAGTACAGTTTGTTCGGAAAGAGAAGAATCGTCGAATGTACATTCCACGACTCTTCCCTCTAACGCGTTTATGAATAACGCCATATTAATATATAAGCAAATACGGCCAAGTTAATATTCCTAGCATAAGGAAATAGTTACGGTAGCGTCCATAAAGATATTCACCTCATGTTTAACACGTGTGCTCGGACGTAAGGAAATATGCATTCAGGGCCTACCGCGAACCACGTCCGACGTCCTGCCTCTCTGTCGCACTTGTAAATTCGTACGTAAGTGTGACAGGGACCACGTCGAACGTGGTTCGCGGTAGGCCCTCTGGGCCTTCATCTCGCCGGCTATCTGCGGGAGCGGTCTCCAGTGACCATGCTGTTACACCTTAATGGAATATTGCACGTGTATATTTACATTGTACGTTATGTGCATTGGAAAGGTTGGATAACTGTTCTGGTACTAGGGTTGCCAGATGATCGGGATTTGGCGGGATTCTCCCTATTTTTAGCATGTGTTCCCGATTCACGACAAAGTGTAAACTGTCCCGAAAAACAGCTTCACGTTATAAAACAATAATTTCAAGTTCCGAACTGTCGTCGAGCGAGCGAACTGACGTAGTGCCAATAATGTAAAATATCGTTGTTTTTTATACAATTAGGTACTTTAATTTGAATGTATTTTTTTTCCCGACTTAAGTCCCAAAATCCCGAAAACTTGATATTGTTTCCCGATACCCGGACTGGACGCAAGCGGAACAGTGAGCGAATTGAATAGTTTTGGTGAGCAACATTTTCTTTTCTCATCATACTTGCTCGTCAACCTGTTCCACGCGACGATTTGTACAGTTGTCATCATATGTATCGGATTGCCGAAGGTGTTCAGATATATCTGTAAGTATATGCACTTTAACATCTTCAGTATACTTGGTTCAAATATTTGTGAACACCTTGGCCGATCCAATATATCTGATCTATAGAAATAGACTTAGTGGTCATAAATGAGTAACCAGTCAGAAAAACATTTGACTATCGATAACAAATTTTGAACATATATGAATATTGCACAATAAACTAAAAATTTCTTGATGTCTATACTTTATTTGACTGTGCACTCAATGGCACTGTAGCATGCTGAGACGGTATAGGTACATTATATGATTTTGTATGTAGGACTGTATCATTTATTATACAATTTGGTCACCCTTACTACGAAACGGCAACGTTTCACAGATGTTACAGCTATCTTGGTCACATTAGCCCCACACTGTGTGAGAGAAAAATTACCCGGTCTGACTTTTACTGCCATTAAGGCCTAAGCGACAAATCGACACGATAGAGCGGCAGCGACACTATTTATTCATACATGTTTCTGTGATGGTAAGCATTTGGCTGGCATTGTTAATCATCAGAGCCCGGAATTCTCGTAGCAGTTTTGAGCTGTAATAGGGACTTCTCGTTTATTGACTTCTGATTATACATATGTAATAACCTTTGGATGCCAAATTTTTGGAAATTATAAATAATAGTAGATTGTTAACCAAGGGTGGAAAGTGATCCATTTCACCCGAGATATTTTGGCGCTCGAACGAAGAGAGAGCGCCAATAGTTCGAGGGTGAGATGGTTACTTTTACCCGAGTTAAACACTCTACTTTTCATTTCGACTATGAGGAAAGTCAAGACAAGAAATGTACGTTGATTATTATTGGTAATATAGTCGCACCAATAAAAGTCATCAGCGGATTTGATAGCCCACGCAGCGTAAGTGTTATTTATACGTCATAATTTCATAGAAGTTTGACGTTTAAAATGACACTTGCACTGCGTAGGCTATCAAAATCGCTGCAGACTTTTTACGGTCTGACTATATTATCATTACATTACGTTCATTCATTCAGTTTCAATTTTTTTTAAGGCGCGTATACATTACGGCCGTTTCAGTTACATCCCAATTTAAGATCGGATTGTCTATGGTTTTCGATTTTTTTTTTCATTCAAATTGTAAACGGCGCCAATTTCAGTCATGCGGAAGCTAATATGAGAGCTTTTAAATGAATAACATGCTTTTGTTCGAATAAAAATTAAAAAAAAATTACTTTCCACCCTAGGGTGGGAAATTAAATTTTCCACCCGATTATCAGCCTATGAAAGGTGAACTTTCCGAACAGGAGAGATGAAAATATATTTGACTGTTTCTTATAAATAATTTGTGGACTGCTTATGCCTTTTATATGATTAGTCAACTGTTCACAGTTTGTTCGGTGTGTGCAATGTGTGCATTACCTGATTTAGACCACGTTAAGCTAAAAGCGCCGGAGATTCTGATTACATCACTTTGGCAAAGAATACGTAATATTTTGGAACATACGAGTAGGTACGGCATATTATACGCAGAACCTTTGCAAGTTAAAGTTACACATATGATAGTTGTTATTAAGTTAGCTGCTTTGTTGTCCTTAACTTTGCTGCAGCCGCCAAGTTGCGGCTAAGCGTCCGCGGCAGGCTTCGGGCACGCTAAATACAGGGTTGGCAACTTGGCAGCAAAGAGGCCGTTAAGAGCTTCAATTTGTTCAGTGTAAAAAAACTATAGTCATCCCTATTTCTGGGCCTTTCACATCGGTAACAATGGTTTAGTTTCATGGCAGCGTTGTTGTGTTACAGGAATCTGTAAGAATGATTCAGCTGATATAATTAATTAAGGATAACTTTTATGAACTTTAATTAACCGTCTCGTTCAAAATTGTTACTTTCCTTTACTTTAACTCGACGCTGCCATGAAATTAAATAAAACCATTGTCACAATTGTCACAAATCACTAGATGATACTAGCATAAGAGAAAGACAGTATGATTTTCTCTGCCTATGCTTCACTGATAAGCGACTATGTCGGAAGCCGGTGTTGCTCGAAGGTTAAACTAATAACCTGTGTCAAACTAGAAGCTTGAAGAGAAGCAGTGGTGACTTTTGCGAGCCTAAATAGGTAAGAATTAGGAGCAAAATCCGACAGTTGAATATATTTTAAGGGGCCCACTGATTAACAGTCCGCCGGACGGTATCGGCCTGTCAGTTAGAACAAAATTTTGACAGTTCCGAACAACTGACAGGCCGATACCGTCCGGCGGACTGTTAATCAGTGGGCCACGTTAAACTTTGAAAGTAGCGAGCAATCAAGCAGATCTCATTCCAGGATTTCCAGGCGGGATTTTTTCTGTCCAAGGACCAGACCGGAGCGTAATGAAAGTAACTTACTGTTTAGTTCACTCATCATAATTCATATTACCTGTCAAACCTACATTGGGAGCTCCGATAGCGCGTTGAAGTCCTACAGTCGCCTAGATACACCAAAACGGACGAGGTGCTCAAACATATATGAACACGCACTCTAACGCCTTACAATAGAGGCGTGTTCAGATATATGTGAGCACCTCGGCTGTTCCGATATATCTGATGGTGTACAAGTTGTAGCTAACTGATATATTAGCGCCAGCTATTAAACAGAGTAGCGATGAAAAACATAAACCCATAAAAGTTAAGCCGTTATTGGGCACGTAACGTGCCGTCTACATGATTCATGCAACTGTAGTTGCGAGCTGTCACCCTTATTTTCACATAATAATAGAGGTCACTGAAAAATAGCAATCATGTGAGTGGCTAAACTTAAAGGTTCGCGAAGTTAGTGATGTAATCATTTCAGTGACAACCCTGCATGTAAGTTCATGTTTAGCATAATTTATCAATTTCAATTTGTTTCAAATTAGAACTAGTTAAAGTGCGGTTATTCGGGTTCGTGTCGAGTTAGTAACTTGTAAGTAATTAAGTCACGGACGGCGAAGTAAGCCACGGTGAGACCAACATGCCTTATATTTGACGCGTGTAACGTAAAGTCCCATATATAATGGGCTAGTGCGGGGACTAGTTAAACCTCAATAGATAATTAGAATAAATTTAAAAGTAATCCGACCCAATCATGCAATCAGTCAATTTCACCCAAGGCAGTATTTTTCCACTTTTAAGCTTAAGGTGGTTCGCCTAGGTTACTCAAAACTTAACTCTCGCTAGATGGCACCACTTTTGCAAAATTTCAGGTTTTATTTTTTTGTGAAATGGTCATGGTATTTGTATACTTAAAAGTATGTTTCGCGCACTCTTTAAATAAATATTGAACAATTAAAGTAAACATTGAATACTTCATTGTGCAAAAACCACCTTTTTAATTCGACGGAGTGTTGCTGTCACTTTTTTTCCTAGTATTACTCACACATGCAAACAGTGTTTCCGTGATCCTTGTAGTAGACAATTTCACACAACGTAAGTATGTTGCATTGCAATAGCGTAACGGTATGTTCGTGGAAATAACTACGTGCAAGAGGATTGGGGTTCAAGACTGGTGCGAGTAGGTAATTTCTTTTTGTTTCTCCTTTGTGTTATCTTACCTTTAAACGAGCAATTATTATATATATGTTACTGTAAAAGCCCGAAGTACGGTAAAACCTAGGTTTTACCGATGCCGATCGGTAAAAGCCCGAAATGTTAAATCTTACTAGTTTACTTCGGGCTTTTACCAACACCGATATGGTAAATCCTAGGTACCACGGCAACCGGTAAAGTTTGAATCATGCACTGATTCTTGAGATTATTAGATGAAAAGTAGGTAGGTTTGGATCTCCCGGTTCTGCTGAAGGTGAAAGAGAACTCTACTAGCCTGCATCGTGGCTAGGCACCCAGGTTTAGGTATAGTTAACTTTAAAACCGAATCTGCAGCTGGCCACTTTATTGAGTAATAGAAACGCGTTCCGTATGTGTTTCGCTTTCCAGATGACCAGGGTGCCTAGCCAAGATGCCAATGGTGTACGCTCCGTAGCGAACGAAGCGCAACCGTGTCTGTCGCATTAATATGACAGAGTGATAGAGAGAGGTATTACCACAGAATAAATAATAGTACTACCGTACAGAAAGGAAGCTTCCTACAAAACCGAAGTTTGACAGCGGTTCAGGGTCGAATCATGCTATCCCTTTCTAATACATGGCACTATCCCTTTCGGCCAATTAGGGTTGTCAAAATTCAAGTGATTATCTTATCTGTGGTCGTGCACCCAAAAGGAAGTCAAGTGGTGCCAACCCTAATAATTGCTCGGAGCAATGCTGAGCCGAGCGGAGCCGAGTTTGGCCGAAGTCAGGAGCTTCGCACCCCTGGTATTACCCTAACGTTCGCTACGGAGCGAACGACTGGCATCTTGGCTAGGCACCCAGATTTAGGTATAGTTAAGTTTACCGCCGAATCTGCAACTGGCCACTGTATTGAGTAATAGAAACGCGTTCCGTATGTGTTTCGCTTTCCAGATGACCAGGGTGCCTAGCCAAGGTGCCAATGGTTTACGCTCCGTAGCGACCGAAGCGCAGCCGTGTCTGTCGCATTAATATGGCAGAGTGATAGAGACAGGTATTACCCTAACGTTCGCTACGGAGCGAACGACTGGCATCTTGGCTAGGCACACAGATTTAAACGCTTTTTAAAAATCAAAAAACTATTACTTATGAAAGCAGAAGAATATAAATGATCGTATTTGATTTATAATTGTTACATATTTGCCGTAACTTATTTTTAAAATGTGTTTTTCAATTAAAAGACACGTCAAGATTGTTTACCTTATTTCTAATGCTAAAAAAAACAAACTATAGTAATAATTGTGTTTTTCATTCATAGACAAAATCCATTATTTTATCCACAGGAAATTTTATATATCTCTTTTTTATTGCAGTGAGGATGTCCTGATTGTAAAAATAAGAGAGATTAGGTAGAGTATAATTTCTAATTTTCTTTGTCAAAAATAAACGAATACGTGTAGCCCATACCATACTTAATCAATCGATTTATGATAATAAGAAAAATTAAATAAAAATAAAAAAACAATACGAAATTTAGATGTAACAAAAATACAAAAAGTTATGTTCCAGCATACAATTGACTGGGGATCGAACCGGGAATCTTCCGTTTGTAAGCAAAAAAGCGACTGTTTGCATAACACGCCATGATAGTTCTTAGCTAAGCTGACGAACTTCGGGTACTTATTCTCGCTTAGGTCAATTAAGTACCTGTCAAACGTCAGTGTCAACAAAATTGCACTAAACATGACGGCACTCCAAATTCGCGCCGTGGTCAGCCCGGCAACGTCGGAAATGGTATGGCAACGTCGCAAATGTATCTGTACACGACATTTGTGACACACACATACGTAAAATTGATGAAAATTTAACTATGATTTTTGCATGATTTCTGTATGAAACATTGTTTTCCTGTTAATTTCGCGCAAACGAATATTCGAAGGAAGATAAATGCGGAAATATTTATGTACTAATAGTGTGTAGTTACTTAATGAGCTTTGATTGAATTTTGTATGAAAATCGAACCACCTTAATATTAATAGCATCGTTTTCGCAGATTGTTTTACAAGGGGGCAATGTTGTTATTTAACCCCTCGTGCTAATATTGATACACGAGCCATCGAAAGATTCCAGAATTGAACCACAAGCTTAGAGAGTGGTTCGAAAGAGTGAAATCTCGAGCATTGCGAGACTAGAGGGTAAACTAAGCTTAGCTAAAACACAAAAGTTTTAACCACTTTAACGCGAGGAAAATACTAACTGTAAAATATTAAAAATCAAATTTAAATGAATATTATTAAATATTTATTATTCAAAATCATTAAGCAGGCCACTGACGAGCCTTCCAAATGGACGCCGTTACTCGTACAATGGATTCATCCAAATGGACGGCATCCTAATATTAAACATTGTACGTTTTTGACATTCACACGGACCATTAATATAACATTATCAAACTGCACAACGGGACTTAATCGCGTATTAAACAACAAGTCTGCCGTGGCTGAGCATTTGCTGGAGTCAGGACCAAACCACTGGATTGAGCTGCATAACCCTAAAATCCTTTCCACGGATCGCCATTTCTACAGTAGAAAAGTGCGTGAAGCTATTGAAATCAAAAAACATTGCAATTTTAATCGGGACGAGGGTTTTAAGATCTCATCCACATGGAATCCAGTCATTAGTAAATGTCGAATATCGACAGTCGATAAATCGAATATCGTTTGTGTCGATAGAGTGACATCCCTAGTGCGCAAAACGTTCAAACTGATAAACAAGATCAAGTGCAGGTAGTTCGAAAAACTCGCGCGGCTAGAAGATGTTGATGTCAACTTGAGCCAGTCTTCTTCGAGACCACGGGGACAACGCCGTCCTCGAAACGTCGGAGGTAAATCTTAAAACTTAAATACGCGATTAAGTCCCGTTGTGCAGTTTGATAATATTCACGGACCGATTTTGGATTGAAGACACGCTATTTGGACTGTTGGAAGGCTCGTCAGTGGGTACCTTTACTTTTAAATTAGTTCTACCATCCAACATGAGGAAACCACTTAAAATTTGAATTAAATTACTTTGCCACTCTTGTGTATGAAATGAAACTTGTCTCATTCGTTTTTGAAGAATAAAGAGAGCCTTTACTAACTTAACTTAAGATCTGTGCCTTGATGTTTATGTTGACTAAAAACAACTACAATCCTCTATTTAATAGGAAATGCTAATGTAATCTGTTGCGATCCCAAGTGTTTACAATGTTGTAATTGTAAATTCAGGCAGTTGTTCAAATAAGCTTTAAACTAACTTTATGTTAATACCTACATTATCTCTACTTCTATAAAACAAACGGCCCGATTCTAACTTTAAGATAAGTCAATTAATAGATCTAGAAACGATATGGATTAGATATGTCAGTGTCAAATATGACGTTTCTTCAAACAAATACGTCACTTTTGACACCGACTGCCGTAACTTCAAGATATTCACAAGAGACGACAACACGTACAGTCAAGGAATTTAAATTCCGACCCATTTCGTACTTTGTCACAGTGACAATCAATATGAAAGCCGCTAGAGACCTCATACGGTTGTCACTGTGACAAAGTACGAAATGGGTCGGAATTTAAATTCCTTGACTGTACTAGACCCATTCTAGATACGTTATAGTTTAGTTGATAAACTAGTTCTCTTTTGCAGCACAATTCGGGCAACCAATGTCACTTTTACGTTAGATAGAGTAAGATACCTATTAGATGTGAATTGGATCTCTAAGTCATATCCTGTGGAAATCGTTCAAGAGTATCTCCAGAATCGCGCAAATGTCAAATTTGACAGGTTAGATCTTAAACATACCTAATATATATCGTTATAGTATCTTGGTGATGTCTAAAAGATATCTAATAGATGTCTATTTCAAAATCCGAATCGGGCCCAGACACATCTAATCCGTATCGTTTCCAGATCTATTAATTGACGTATCTTAAAGTTCGAATCCGGCAGAAAGTCATCTGCCGCGTCTGTCTGTTTGTATCTTCGCATTACTTAAAACTACTGAACGGATTTTCATGTGGTTTTCACCTATCAATAATTCCTATTCTTGAGGAAGTTTTAGGTGTTTAATTTGCTAACCCCTACGAAGCCGGGGCGGGTCGCTAATCAGTATATAAAAGGAAATACAGTTTCATAAAATGTGTTATGTAGTTGCCTTATTAATAATATGAAAACGTAGATCGAAGGCTACCCGGATACGCTGTCGCGGAGCTAATAGATTTAATATCAAATTTAATATTCATATACATATTTATAGCGACATAAGAACACACAATAATTATAGTATGATAGTAACCCGAGAAAGCAAGCTTGCCTATTAATTATTATCTTACTAGAGTCTCTACTACAACCATTGCATCATTTCTCTCTCTCTTACTGATAACCAGATACACACTCTGGTGACGGAGGACGTGTACTCTCTCAGTCCTCCTCGGGTAACCTCTCTTGGTCTTGCCTGACACTCTGCCTCGGCCTGGCAAGACCCATACATACTATGAGCATGGTGGCGGGAACCTCTTGTTCCCTGACGGGCCTCCAACCATCCCCAAATAGCTCGCCTCTTCCTCCATAGACACACCATGCTCCTCTATAGGTTACCCTCTCTTACTCTCACTCATGGCTTCGGGCCTTACGCTAAGCTTGACGCCAGCTGCCTGACAGCCCTATACATGATGCCTCTGGCCAGATACTTTAGGCCAGGAACTAAACTGTACATAAGTCTTATGAAAGCTTGCCATCTCAACATTACCGTCACACCATCGATAATGACTATTAAAGGGGAAACTCACCAAGAGTAGCTGGCTCTGTACATTGCTCATACCATAAGCGGTCTGCACCTGTTTCCATCAGGTCTCCTTGCCTCTCCTATAAGTATTACCTTTTCTTTTCCTCACTTATTCTTCTCGCGCCGCCGTTACGACTCGATATTCAACTATTTCTTTTCCAGCTCAGTGTTACCAGGATGTAAAAAGCGAATGACAGTTACCTGTATTATTGGTCCGTATCGCGCATCATCGCGACATACGCGGTTTCTTTTGTTGTGGTTTTCTTACAAGACGGGCGCCATAACCAATAGGGTTAATTTATTTTAGATCAAAGGGGCAAGCGCCTACTGTAGTTTTGTGTAATTGACTTTTGTAAACGAGTTATTAATTAGCCTTTTGAACGCCAATCAGAAAACCGTGCCTAAACCACCGTGCACAGCCATTCATAATGAAATTATTGGCCCATTTAAATTATATAATTCATAACTTACATTATTCAAGCGTTGGAAAGGAATTGAAACGTCGGAGTGAGTAATGTAACTAATTTATCTAACCAATATTAATAGTTATGTACGTGAAATAATCCGTCTTATGTGTTAAATGTTAATGGTACCTACTACTTAATCGCTAAATTACAAGACCATATCAAGACAATAGTGGACGATCTCAGCGGACAACGAAGAAGCGGCCATCGGAACGTAATCCTCATTTTTCCCCCTGGATATTGACATATTGACAATAGTTATTTACGATCATCATCATCATCATCATCATTTCAGCCATAAGACGTTCCACTGCTGAACATAGGCCTCCCCCTTGGACCTCCATTCGTTTGTCACGATACAAGTGCGTAAAAGAGGATATTCGACACGAGTGGCGATAAATTAAAACACGACCGAAGGGAAGGGAAGGGAGTGTAGATATCAAACGACGTTTTACAGTAGGTACATATGGCCCTTTAAATTTTTGACATACGCACGGAAAGTGCTGTTTCCCGCACTATAGTGTAGTAAACGAAGCAAGTTGTTGTATGGAGACCCATGCATTAATTTCTCAGTCGATGAAATTTTGCTTGGTTATTGTATAGTATGAGCCGAAACTAACATATAAATATCCAAAAAAAAAAACCACTCCTAAGTTAGGTATTTATACGTAAAAATACAAATCTGTTTATATATTGAACCGAGTAATTCCTCCGTCCAAAATTATTTTACCAAATAAGTTATTTGTATCAGTATGTGATACTAGAAAAAAATCTAAAACTTTTGTCAAACATGAGAATATTTTTTTTACGATAATTCCTGTTTTGGCGCTCATTTTCATCGGAAAATTGCTCTGCCATTTTTTCCTTCTTATATGATCTTAGAATATAATTTGGCGTAGTAGGTAAGAAAATCCAAAAAAAAATGCATACCCAAGTTTATGTATTTTAGAACTATAAAAAACTGAGAGTGGAAAATTTCTCAGCCTGATTTCTTTTTAAATATATACTAAGTAGTCACGTATATACTTAAATCCAAAATATCCAAAAGAACTGTCATCCCTTGTACACCCCGCGCCCTATACACTGCTCCCGATATGTTTAGTTTTGAATACGGTCGTTATTTTTTTGGATGTTTTTATAGTTGAATGGAAAGAAAACTGTGAACTTAATTCAATAAATAAAATGGATAGAGATATTTTCCACAGCGAGTAAAAAGGCAATTTCTGAAAAAAAGTATAGTTACATGGTAATTTTTTTAGATTTTCAATTTGTATGTATAAATCGGCAATAAAATGGCATTCCAGTGAAAAAATTTGACTGAGCAATTTTCCGGTCCAAGCCACGCCAAAAAATTATATTTTGTTAATATTGGTATTTCTGCGGGGATTTTTTTTTTGATATTTCATATATTGTTGCAATACGTTACATGAACATGTCCGGAGAAGAAAGTTTAAACGGAGCAATTTTCCGTAAAAAGATATTAACGATTTAAGACTTTCGGTATTTACTTAAATACTATTATTATTATTCTTTGGAAATTTATACAATACTTTTTATTTATTGATACTTTATCATACTGTAAAGCTTTTTCTTGCTGAGGAATTACTGCGGGGTCCACTACCTTTATTTACTACACTACTAGTGGTATTAGGTATATTAACTATAGCTTTTCCCTAAATCCCTATTCGTTTGACATTTTCCGATTTTTTGATTATTAGGTATAGGAGATACTAGCGAAAAAAAATTACATACAATTGTATGAAACTTGACTTTTATAATAATTAATAAATTAAACATAAAATAAGACTACGTTTATATGGAAAGCGGTTAGCAAGTTATAAAGGTTAGAGTTATGGGCTATGGGTGCCAGCCAAGATGACAATCACATCGTCAGACGTCAAACGAAAAGTAACAAGGGTAAAGAGTCCTGATTTTATTCGGTCGAATCTGTTGTCCATGTTAAAGAAAAAAAAAGAAACGAAAAGTAATAATTTATCCGGTAGAGGGATGTTACGACAACCCACGTAGCAACATTATTTAAGTTTCAATTGGAGTTTTATATTGCCATATGGGCTACGGCCCCTGAATTGTACAAAAAAGTTTTTCAATAGAGAACTCTACGAAACTCCGTCCTAAAAACACACTAAATTAGTTGTACGACAGTTGGGTCAATAGGCTCTTCTTTAGGGCTGATTTAGACGGCGCGCGAACTCGCGTGCGATTTTAGTTACATTGCGGACTGTTGGTTAATCCAATTCAAGCGACCGATCAAAACCCGCAGTGCTATGAAACTCGCATGCGAGTTCTCGCATCGTCTAAATCAGCCCTTTTAGCAACTGGGTAAATTCGATCGCACGGGGGTCATCCATTAATTACATCACATGGATCTAGGTTTTTTGAATAAAAATGATTATCGTTCCAAAAATTTGTTCTTTAACTGTACAGCTAATTAAATAAGTAAAAGTGACGTCACAATGTATGTGGCTTCCCCCTCTCCCCTGTCACAACATGTCACATTTTCTTGACGTTTATGCCCTATTGCTTATGCACGTTTCCACGGGGCCTATAGGTTCGTTGCCTATAGGCCCCGTGCTGCCCGTGGCTGTGTATAGCCTAGCCCCAGCACGCTTAAAGCAAGCCGGCATCGATTACCGCCGCCGTCGCCAGCACGCAACAATTAGGTAAGCCGTGCGAGTGGAAACGGTCATTAATCAACGCCATTTCATAAATTGCCCGATAGGGCTGAACTACCGACATGGGTCCCAGTATGACTTAACTTTATAGGTGATTCAGGAGACGTAAGCAGGATACTAATTCATTCATATATTCATGATTTGAACATAATTTTTTACGACATGCATTGGTCACACTGTGTAAGTAGAATAGTACCGTCAAATACCGATACTCTTTTAAACTGAATGTAATCAAACTGATTACCTACTTGTACTTTTGAAACATCGTATCTCACTCAATTATGACAATTTAGTATCTTGTTTAGTGTTAAAATCATTCTAAATATGTATTTCCATTTCCCAAACATGAAATTATTTGTAAGATAATAAATTTGCATTTATATTGGCAACCCTGAGATATTGGAGCCGACCCGAGAAAGTTATTGCCTCCAGACATTATTATAATTAATTATTCATTTGTATCAAAGATAATTAATATAGAGAGGAACTGTACAATAAATTAGCAGCCTTACGATAAGCTATGTGAGCAGAAGTTGAAACTTGAAATAGTTCTTCTTTTTACAAGCTTTTATTTAGTTTTACCTGTCCCGTTGTCGGTCTGTAATCAAATCTTGCAAGTTAAATTTGATCCACTTCCCGATTTCCGATTGAGCTGAAATTTTGCATGCATATATTATATAAATCGGATGACAATGCAATATTATGGTACCATCGAGCTGATCTGATGATGGAGACAGGAGGTGGCCATAGGAACTCTGTGATGAAACTACCTACGCAACCTAATTGCGTTAGGGGTTTTTAGAATTGTCTCGATGAGTATTAGTTGCCTGTCTTAAGAAAAGTACAGTCAGCGATAAAAGCTTGTACCAAAAATTATTTTTTTGCCAAAAACTTATTCTTCCTCGATTTCTCATGACTGAGGGTCGCGACCACATGAGATCGTTATTTTGTGCACCGAGGCTCTCCATTCTGCACGATTTTCCGCCTTCCTAATAATAGGCGCCTGTGTCGATGCTTGGCAGGCCTTTTTTAGTTGGCCCCAGTGGGTTCAAATAGTTAGGCATACGTTAATTTACCTATTTTTACAATAGCTACCAGTCAGTGTTTATTTAACAAATAACCATTTGTGTAGGTAACAAGAGTGGCAAGTTTTAAGTATGTTAATTTAAGTCCCAAGCAAGCGGAGATTTTTATAAAAGAATTACGAGCGTTGCATGTTCGGACTCTAATGGCTCGGGCACGACATTGAGCGACTTGCGACGGCGGCAGCGATAACCATAGGCTGGACCGAGAGATAGCGATCGGACATTTCGTTTCCACCTATGGTTGCCGCTGCCGCCGTCGCCAGTTGAGTAATGGCCGAGCCGTAAGGGCCACCTGCGCCATCCAGCGACTAACTCGAGGTTAACTGGATAAACGCGAAGCTACCAGTACAATTTAACCCTGTGTTAACGGTTAACTCAGAGTTAGTGGCTAATCATGGATCGTGCAAATAGCCCTAAGTTACGAAGTACAAACCACTTTGGTCTTGTGCACTTTTTCGTATTTAATGATATATTGAAACTTGTAGTCCTAGAGAAACCTGGACCTTATTGAATCAGGTTTTCTAAAAGTATGTACCTCTCTCTACCTGACCTTATCAGGCAACCAAGCCTACAATTTTAAGAGCCAACAGGAGTGGTCATTTCTCCATACAAACGTACTCCTCGTTTTCCTCCGTGGTTTTTGAAGCTAGAGCAATGATTTTTTCAACACAGATTAATATTGTCAATATCTGTGTCGGACCGTTTTGCTTTTTTTGATATTTTTGTTTTTTAAGGCGCTAGAGCCCTTCAAAAATGGCCAAAATGGCCTAATTGACTATGCCGCAATGAGAGGCGTGGCATTCAAAACTGATATCAATTAGCCAAAAAAGCAAAACGTTCCGACACAGATAATTTCATAATCATTTAGATTTCCAAATTTGGTTACGATTGGTTAAGTTTTGGAGGAGGAAAAAGAGGAGTACGAAACCTCGATTTTTGATTTACGCAGGATTTTTCGCCTTGTCCTTATCGCACTACTTTTAGGTGCCGCTTCCGTTAGCGAGACGGGTATATTTACCTAAAATATTTAAAACTCAGCTCCTGTTTCGTCTTAATTCTGTTGCGACGATTTTCGAGGCACTGCTAATAAGTTCCAATTCTGTTCCGAGTTTTGAAGAATGAATGAAAATTTATTGTAACTATAATATATGAGCACTTATTTACTAATTCTACCAGAGAGATAGATCCCAAATTCCAATTATAAAATAACCTCATAATACATATATATCAATAGAAAATAAGAAAAAATACAGATACATATTTATTCACTTACATTCACAGATTATTCCAACAATTTTTCGTCTTCACTAGTGACACTTGTATTGGCTCTCAGCGAATCAGCCGACGACGCACTTGATATAGTGCCATCTCCGTCGCACTGGAATGGTGCTCCCGTCTGCGCTACTCGATACCTCTTCTTCCATTTCACTTCTCTTCTAATCCTGCCGCACACATCTATCACGCTATTCCTCAATTCCATTGGTATACTAGAGTTGATAACATCACGTATCAAGCCATCTTTGACATTTCTGCTTGAAGACCAGCAAGGCATAGCTCTCGAGCTACTCCGACCAAGTAGTCCACATTTATTCTCCTTCTTTCCTGAAAAGTTTTTATGAATTTTTTGCTTCATATTGATCCAATCATCTTGAAACTCTCCATCTTGCCATTTCATGTGCATACATTTCAAGCTATACATGCAGCAGGCGAAGGCCACAATTAATGAACATAAGCCTAGAATATAACCTAGTATAGATAGTATTGTAATTTTGCACGTGGTGCTGTAATCTACTTTTACTCCCTTCGGATAAGGATTCATTTTTCCCTGTAATATATCCTCAAGGAGACTTAATTTTTGGGACACAGTTGAACAGTTTGATTCTATTTCTGCTTTTAAATCTGTTGCAACGTTCGGTATTTCGGTAACTGTTACGCTCAAACCATTTTTGATGGCATAGATGTCTTGAATTTCTACCGGATGCTCTAAATCTCTACATAAATTGACTGTAGGTAGATAGGCTAACGTTGGTAAATCATTTTTGAGATCTCCAATACATGTTGCTGCTCGGACACATCTGTTCACATTTTCATCATAAAAAGGTTTTTCGTCCATATACTTCACTCCACAATCTACCGGAGAACAGTCATCCAAAGCATTTTCATCAATAGAATCACAATTTCTTATTATTTTTTGTCCAATATACTCTTTTAACTCTCGCGATTGTCTTCTTAATTTTGTAATTCTTGTATCAAAAGGAATTTCTAATATTTTTGATTTAGTTTTATATCCGCACTTACACGTCACTTTAATATAACAAATACCCCTCTTATCATGATGAAACACAGATGGATACACGAATACTAAAGTTTCCTGTCCTCCTGGCATAATTTTTTGCACCTGATTGCCGTACAGAAACATAGAATTGCAATCCTGGTCTTTTTCAATAGAACAACACTTTTTAAACCTGGTGCCTACCCAACATGGAGCCTGATTTTCGTTCATGATTTTAAAGTAAAATTGAAGGGCAACAGAGTTTTTGTCTAGAGGAAGAGTTCCTTTAGAATATATAGTTACAGAAAATGATTCTCTGGACATAAAATTAAGGAAAAGCAAGAAATAAACAAACATCTCTTTTGAAACATTAGACTGACATTGTCAAAATATTGATTGATATTTGATTAGCAAATAGGTTTCGTCCTCTTTGATTCCTAGATTGAGTTTTTAAGTTCTCTTTATAAAAACTATGTGCATTGTAGGCTCTACTTAGTTTGGGGAACGCCAAAATCAGGGGACAATCGTGTTGCAGCAACAAGCTCGCCCATTTTTCCGTCATCCCCGCACACAAACCGCGCAAATCCTAAAGGTATGTCGTCGGCTCGTCAGTGTACAACGTCGCGAACAGACTTATAATCATCTAAAATTATTGAAACACTTATTGTACCAATATAAGTATATGACTTTTAATTTACTGATACTGATAAACTCGGCTCCACAAATACCTACAAATCGCACCATGACAGTTATAACTCTTATAACTCCGTTTTTTCTGTTCTTGCATAATGATCTTTAATGAAATCAGCAGCCCGCTCCGCAATCATCATTGTAGGAGCGTTTGTATTAACACTAGATATAGTTGGCATGATGCTCGCATCGACAACTCTAATTCCCTCCAAACCCAGCACTCTAAGTTTACTATCGACCACAGCAGTAGGATCTCCAGCTTTCCCCATCTTTGCAGTTCCCACTGGATGATATACATTGTATGTTAATGTTCTAGCCATACACTCCCAATATTCATCGCTTTCAAATACAGTTTCATCACAATCCTTAAAATTGATCCTTTGTAACTTGGCGTTGAATTTTCTAAAAATTGGTGTGTTTAGGATCTCCAGTACTCTTTTAAGATTTGACACATAAATCTTCATATCGCGTTCATCGCTAAAATATTTCGAGTAGATTTTAGGAAAGTCAGCAGGGTTTGTACCGCGTAACATAATTCTACCTTTCGAATGAGGTCTGCATAAGGATATGAAGAAAATTATCATCTCTTTCTCAGCATTGAACTCGGAAAACTGTTGGCAAATCTCATTTTGAAACGACAAAGTGTTTGTACACATAGTATATACGTAAGAGGTGTTTGGAAGGTAGTAATTATGGTCAATTTGTACATCAGGCAAAAGTTTATTACCAGGGACCGACAAGAAAGCATTGATGTTCGGTTGGTCGTAGTTGGTAGAATGTGGGCCAGTCTGCTCTAAAAGATATTGAGCTGCAGCTTTAAGCCAAAATATATCATCCCTTTTCTTAGCTCCAGTATCAATAGTTACAGGTACAGGTATTCTGACATGATCTTGAAGATTTTCTCCAACTGGCAAATCTGCTACAAGTGGAATTCCTAATTCTTCCAAATGTGCCTTAGGTCCAATGCCTGACAGCAACAAAAGAACTGGCGTGTTCACAGCACCAGCACTTAGTATAACTTCCTTATTTGCAAAAAATGATGCTTTCCCGTTGCTTAGAGTCACTTTAACTCCTTTAGCTGCTTTGTCTTGCATGATAATTTTAAATGCAAAAGTTTTTTTCAGAAGAAACAAATTGTCTCTTTTTCTTATGGGGTTTAGAAAAGCAGTTGCAGTGCTGACTCGTTTACCTTTGTAGTTGCTTCCTCTGATTTTTCCCACTCCCATTTGACTATCTCCATTCAAGTCGTCCAAAAATTTCAAACCCATTTCTTGATAGGCCTGCGTTAACAATTCAGCTACACCATCATGGGTAAAATTTAACTGATCAACAATGAACTCTCCATTGGTGCCGTGATATTTTCTTAATTCGGGGTTATTTAATATAAATGGGTCGATAACCTTTTCGCTTTTTTTGAAATATTCTTTTATCGTCGGCCAGTCCCAGTCGTTGTTGAAATTCCAAGGTTCGTAGTCTCCGGGGCTACCTCTCATATGCAGGAGACCGTTGATAGAGCCAGTGCCACCTAGGAGTCTCCCGCGGGGCCAGAACGAACGACCATCGACGCATCCCCTGTTAGTCGTCTCGTCTACCTCTGTGTAGTATTGCCATGCTTGTGAACCCCTATGTGTCGCACCGGAAAAATTGGGGATCTGAAATTATGATTAGTTTTATGAGATATCTACAAATATTACGGATCTATTTTTTTTAAATAATACTATATCACTTACCACACTTTCTATAAGCGGGTCGTCGCCTGCTTCAATGAGGAGAATCTTCCAGTCCTTCACCTGCGTCAGACGATTGGCAAGCAACGATCCCGCCGTACCCGAGCCCACGATGATGAAGTCGAAGCTGCTGCCACCTATAATACAAAACGAGTATTTATTGGAATTTTATTTTATTTCCTAAATAATGTGCAAAAAGAAAAGTTCATGTGTAATTTGCAAGCCTCTAGTAGGCAGTAAGTACGTTAAAGCTTATAAAACGTACGTAAATAAAGTTTGTATGACGGTTCCCATTTTCAGATGCACTCGCATTGACTTTAAATTTGAAAAGAATAATAGAGTCAGACCAAGAAAAGTCTGCAGCGGATTTGATAGCCCACGCAGTGCACGTGTTATTTTAAACGTCAAACTTCTATGAAATTATGACGTAAAAATAACATGTACCTACACTGCGTGGGCTATCAAATCCGCTGCAGACTTTTCTTGGACCGACTCTATTGAAATCATATTCCATATCTTCAGATTAACAATTATTTCAGAAAGCTTGGGTTTATTTTTAAATGCTGTTTTACACAGATTTTTTCAATCTTTATTACCCACCTACTAAGTAACAATAAGGTCGAAATATGTAATTTGGAATACCGATTAGGTGGGTACCTACTTAATAGAGTTTTGAAAGTAATTTGGCATTATATATTATCTTAACGTATGAATATGTAAGCCTTACTACCCTCCTACGGGCTACCACTAACGTTACACCCCTTCAACGTGAAATATGTTACGGTTGACGATTTTTTATTAAATTTATCACCTAATTCGGGTATTCTTATAGTAGTACACACCAGAAACGCTGTGTAAATGGTCCTTCGGCCAATCCTCGGTAAGCAGGCATTGCGCTGCCAGGAGTTGGGTGATCAGGTTCACAAACGTGGCGCCCGCAGAACCCTGGCTGTATGAAGCGCAGGGATGCTCCAGGCATACCATGGTTTTTGTTACTAGAAAAAGGTACGAGTATAAGCATATTTGTTTTATTAAAAATGAATGTATTAACAATTACTATTTTTTTAATGCTATAAATCGATTAAGAAAGAAATACTACATTTTTGGGCAAACTAAACCGTTGTGGGGTTCAGCTAAACGCATATTATGCGAGTTTGATATTGAATAAAATACAGCGCGCTATCAAGAACATTTATTATTCTTGCGCATTGTGATAGTCTTAAGGTTTAATGATCCTTCTCTTGGTTCTCTTGGTTTAAGTCCCACACTCACAAATATGTAGGTACCTACTTATTATGTGGAGTGCGGAAATTAACTTAATTCATACACTATAGTTCGTTTTTTTTAGCATTAGAAATGTGATATTTCATAAGATTTCAAGAATAAATTATAATTATTTTATGTGAATTATGTTAAACCATGGACGATGTTAAACTAATGGCATTCAGTGGGTAGTGATTAGAAATGTGATTTGTGTTTACCCGAATATTTGTTAATTAATCTGTCGGTAGCCGCGAAAATGACCCTTCTCTCCTACCCGCCAATTCAAATGATGAAGAAGTATAAATGTAACTTACCATGGGTTGGAAGGGGCATTCTCGCTTTGGCGCTTGAACCGGTAACATTGAGTAGGAAGGCTTACTGCGTGTTAAGTTAAGAATGTCGAAAGTGTTGAAGTAAGAACTTGGAGCAGAATAAATGTAATTAATTGTACCCAGGACTTTGATTCATCACAGAAAGAACTTGCAAGAAGGTAAGCGATCTTAACATATCTTTTAATTGAAAAACGCTTTTTAAAAATCAAAAACGATTACTTATGAAAGCAGAAGAATATAAATGATCGTATTAGATTCATAATTGTTACATATTTGCCGTAACTTATTTTTAAAATGTGTTTTTCAATTCAAAGACACATCAAGATTGTTTACCTTATTTCTAATGCTAAAAAAAACGAACTATACTTCATATCATTGTCCACTTATTTTACTTGTGTACAACAAATGGATAGTGTAACAACTATCAAACCATTGCAAACGGTAGATGGTTACCTACATGGTATTGAATTTACACACAAAAATAGACGAAACAAGTAAAGCATAAAAAACGGAAAAGACAAAAATGGGAAATTGCATGTATTTTTAGGGTTCCGTACCCAAAGGGTAAAACGGGACCCTATTACTAAGACTTCGCTGTCCATCCGTCCGTCCGTCCGTCCGTCCGTCCGTCTGTCACCAGGCTGTATCTCACGAACCGTGATAGCTAGACAGTTGAAATTTTCACAGATGATGTATTTCTGTTGCCGCGATAACAACAAATACTAAAAACAGAATAAAATAAAGATTTAAATGGGGCTCCCATACAACAAACGTGATTTTTGACCAAAGTTAAGCAACGTCGGGAGTGGTCAGGACTTGGATGGGTGACCGTTTTTTTTTGCTTTATTTTTGTTTTTTTTTGCATTATGGTACGGAACCCTTCGTGCGCGAGTCCGACTCGCACTTGCCCGGTTTTTTAAATCGGTGGTTCGAGTTTGGAGCGAACTACTTACTAGTATATAAGCATAGTTTAAGTACTTATATGAAAACTAGCTGTTGCCCGCGACTTCGTCCGCGTGGACTCTTATCTTGAACATTTTACATCTTGAGTACCTATAATTTTCATCGATGCAAACTTTATAATACAAACTTTTAATGTTAATGCCCTTTTACCAAGTTTGAAGTTCCTAGCCTGAAAGTTTGAAAAAAAATGTTTGATATTCATACAAACTTTCAACTCCTTTTGCACCACATTAGGGGATGAATTTTCAAAAATGCTGATATTAGTTTTCTTGTACTATTTTAATTTAATACCTTTTTGTAAAGTTTCAATTTCCTAGCACTTTACACAAAATTTGCACCCGCAGACGAACTTTCATCCCCTTTTTAACCCCCTTAGGGGTTGAAATTCCAAAAACGTTGCAATTACTTTTTTTTTGTAGGTAATTGGCTATTATGCCTTTCTAAGAAGTTTCAAAACCATTTGTAATGGATTCAAACTTTCAACCCCTTTTTAACCCTGTTAGGGGATGAATTTTACAAAACGCTGAAATTACTTTTCCTGTCTTCTAATAATATCCCTAAATACAAAGATTCAAGTCCCACACTCGAAAAAATGTTTGATATCCATACAAATTTTCACCCCTTTTTCACCACCTTGAATATTCAAAAACGCTGAAATTAGTTTTCTTGTATTTTAATAATATATCTTTTAAAGAAGTTTCAAATTCCTAGCTCAAAAGAAAACTTTAACCCCATACAAACTTTCATCCCCTTTTTAGCCCTGTTAAGGGTTGAATTTTACAAAACGCTGAAATTACTTTTATTGTCTTCTAATAATATCCCCAAATACAAAGATTCAAGTCCTGCGCTCGACAAAATTTTTGATATCCATACAAACTTTCAACCCCTTTTTCACCACCATGGGGAATGAATTTTCTAATACGCTGAAATTAGTTTTCTTGTATTTGAATTTGATACTTTTTTACAAAGTTTCAAGTTCCTAGCTTAAAATAAAATTTGCACCCGAAGACGAACTTTCATCCCCTTTTTAACCCCCTTAGGGGTTGAATTTCCAAAAACGTTGCAATAACTTTTTTTTGTAATCGGCTATTATGCCTTTATAAGAAGGTTCAAAGCATTTGTAATGGATTAAAATTTTCAACCCCTTTTCAACCCTGTTAGGGGATGAATTTTACAAAACGTTGAAATTACTTTTCTTGTCTTCTAATAATATCCCTAAATACAAAGATTCAAGTCCACCACTCGAAAAAAATTTTGATATCCATACAAACATTCAACCCCTTTTTCACCACCTTAGGGGATGAATTTTCAAAAACGCAGAAATTAGTTTTCTTGTATTTTAATAATATATCTTCTTACGAAGTTTCAAATTCCTAGCTTAAAAGAAAACTTTAACCCCATACAAACTTTCATCACCTTTTTAACCCCCTTAGGGGTTGAATTTCTCAAAATCGCTTCTTATCTCTTGTACACTTTATAAATGCAATCTGGTGTGCAAATTTCAACTTTCTGGCTTTAGTAGTTTCGGCTCTGCGTTGATGAATCAGTCAGTCAGGACACTTGCATTTATATATATAGATTATATTTTTTATTGTACTTACTTTGTATGATAAATACTGTACAACAACGTCTATGCACTCAGAAACCAGAAATTATAATGGCCACACTTACTGAGAGGCACCTAGCCGGCTATTTATAAAACTGTATACATTAAAGACATCAACTCTAATCGAGTAATCAGCATAATGGTTTGCAAATATATTACCCAATGAAAAATAAAGGCGATACGATATCTTGTAAACATCGAACATACCTATTATATCATAAACGGTGTATCAACGCCATCTATAAATAGTGATAGTTTTTTAACCGACTTCCAAATCTCAAAGAAGGAGGTTCTCAATTCGGTTGTATGTTTTTTTTAATTTTTTTTATTTTTTTTTTTATTTTTTTTTATGTTTGTTACTCCATAACTCCGTCATTACTGGACCGATTTTGAAAATTCTTTTTTTGATTGAATGTATATGCATACAGATTGGTCCCGTTTTTGTCAAAATCCAGTTCTGATGATGGGATCCATGAGGAATCGAGGGAACTCCTCAAATCTTAAAGGCATACACATAGTGATTTTTGGTTTATTATCAACGAATCAAGCATATACATCCAAAAAAGTGACATTTGATGAAGTGGAACTGCTGATGATGATCAGAACGGAACTCTTCAACGACGCATAGTTCACGGTTGGCGATTTGTCCTCTTCGTTATGTTTGTTAAGCAAGTTAAATTTTTAAGCCACATTTTTGTCAAGCTCGAGTTCTGATGATGGGATCCATGAGGAATCAAGGGAACTCCTCAAATCTTAAAGGCATGCGTATAGAGATTTTTGTATTTACATCAGAAAATCAAGCATTTTCATTAAAAACTGTTGCATTTGATGAAGTGGAACTGCTGATGATGATCAGAACAGAACTCTTCAACGACGCATAGTTCACGGTTGGCGATTTGTCCTCGTCGTTATGTTTGTTAAGCAAGTTAAGTTTTTAAGCCACATTTTTGTCAAGCTCGAGTTCTGATGATGGGATCCATGAGGAATCAAGGGAACTCCTCAAATCTTAAAGGCATGCGTATAGAGATTTTTGTATTTACATCAGAAAATCAAGCATTTTCATCAAAAACTGTTGCATTTGATGAAGTGGAACTGCTGATGATGATCAGAACAGAACTCTTCAACGACGCATAGTTCACGTTTGGCGATTTTTCCTTTTCGTTATGTTCGTTAAGCAAGTTAAGTTTTTAAGCCACATTTTTGTCAAGCTAGAGTTCTGATGATGGGATCCATAAGGAATCGAGGGAACTCCTCAAATATTAAAGGCATACGTATAGATTTTTTTGTATTGTCATCATAAAATCAAGCATTTACATTCAAAACTGTCGCATTTGATGAAGTGGAACTGCTGATGATGACCAGAACAGAACTCTTCAATGACGCATGGTACACGTTTGGTGATTACGAATTTCGATTTTGACTTGGACTGGGACCCGGACTCGGACTCATACCCGGATCCGGTTCGGACCCGGATCCGGTTCGGACCCGGACCTGGACTAGGATCCGGATTCGGACCCGTACTCGGAACCGGACTCGGACCCGGACTCGGATCCGGACTCGGACCCGGTCTCGGACCCAGACACGGACCCGGACTCTGACCCGGACTCGGACCCGGACCTTGACCCAGAAAACCACTATGATACCTTAACTAAATAAACAACTATGATTACCTACCATAAAATTAATGTAGGTATAAAGTACGATGATGCCAATCTTACTAGCCCCTCCCGCTTAAACCCCCGTACACCGCACGGCATGCGCCATTAAGTGGGTTAGGTTAGGTTTGAACTGCGATCCTCACAGAACCGAACAAGGATTAGGTTAGGTTAGAACTGCGAGCCTTACAGAAACGAAATGCTACTTGAAAAGTGGGTTTGATTAGGTTCGAACTGAGGAGTGGGTTAGGTTAGGCTAGAACTACGACCCTCATGGCTCCTCTTCACGGTGGGCCAACGCCGGCCACTCCAAGGGACGCATTTATGCGTTAGAGGGAGCAAGTGATAGTGCATGGCTGCGTCCCTTGGAGTGGCCGGCGTTGGCCCATCCTGTAGAGGAGCCATTATACAGAAGCGAAATGCTAGTAAAAAAGTGGGTGGTTTTACCTCCTTTTCTACATAGTGTACCATCTACAATAATCTTTCATCGGCCCCCATGGAAGTCGGTTTTTTTTCTTAAAAATTATTCATTCTCTGATAGCGGTGAATTGGGAACTAATCCGCGAACAGACACTTTATTATATTTTATTTTTTTGGTAATGGTGCTGACTGCGCAATAAATAATAAGTACTAGGTATTACATAGTGACTTAAGAGTAACATGAACCTAGCCGCCGCCATACAATCGAAGTTAAAAATACAAATAAAAACAAACAAAATAAAAATACATATATAGTTTGTAACGGAGATAAATATAACAATAATATTTATATAGGTAGGTACCTAAGTCGTTTAACAATATTGCTTGTAAGTAGGTACTTACCTTGATGAAAAACCGAACGTAAACACTAATTTATTATTACATTATTTTATCTATAAAGCCTTTAGGTAATCTCTTTTATTAACCGACTTCCAAATCCCAAAGGAGGAGGTTATCAATTCGGTTGTATGTTTTTTATTTTTTTTATTTTTTTTATTTTTTTTATTTTTATTTTTATTTTTTATGTTTGTTACTCCATATCTCCGTCATTACTGGACCGATTTTGAAAATTATTTTTTTGATTGTATGTATATGCATACAGATTGGTCCCGTTTTTGTCAAAATCCAGTTCTGATGATGGGATCTATGAGGAATCGACGGAACTCCTCAAATCTTAAAGGCATACATATGGTGATTTTTGTGTTTTTATCAACAAATCAAGCATATACATTCAAAAACGTGACATTTGATGAAGTGGAACTGCTGATGATGATCAGAACGGAACTCTTCAACGACGCATAGTTCACCTTTGGCGATTTGTCCTCTTCGTTATGTTTGTTAAGCAAGTTAAGTTTTTAAGCCACAATTTTGTCAAGCTTGAGTTCTGATGATGGGATCCATGAGAAATCGAGGGAACTCCTCAAATTTTAAAGGCATGCGTATAGAGATTTTTGTATTTTCATCAGAAAATCAAGCATTTTCATTAAAAACTGTCGCATTTGATGAAGTGGAACTGCTGATGATGATCAGAACGGAACTCTTCAACGACGCATAGTTCACGTTTGGCGATTTGTCCTCTTCGTTATGTTTGTTAAGCAAGTTTAGTTTTTAAGCCACATTTCTGTCAAGCTCGAGTTCTGATGATGGGATCCATAAGGAATCGAGGGAACTCCTCAAATCTTAAAGGCATACGTATAGAATTTTTTGTGTTTTCATCATAAAATCAAGTATTTACATTAAAAACTGTCGCATTTGATGAAGTGGAACTGCTGATGATGATCAGAACAGAACTCTTCAACGACGCATAGTACATGTTTGGTGATTTCGAATTTCGATTTTGACTTGGACTGGGACCCGGACTCATACCCGGATCCGGTTCGGACCCGGACTCGGACTCGGATTCGGACCCGGACTCGGACCCGGACTCGGACTCGGATTCGGACCCGGACTCGGACCCGGACTCGGACCCGGACTCGGACCCGGACCCGGACCCGGACTCGGACCGGGACTCGGACCCGGACTCTCACTCAGAGACCCGGACCTTGACCCGGAAAACCACTATAATACCTGAACTAAATAAACCACTATGATTACCTACCATAAAATGTGGGTATGATGATGCCAAACCCCTCCCGCTCAAACTCCCGTACACCGCACCGCATGCGCCGTTAAGTGGGTTAGGTTAGGTTTGAACTGCGATCCTCACAGAACCGAACAAAAGTGGGTTAGGTTTGGTTAGAACTGCGAGTCTTACAGAAACGAAATGCTACTAGAAAAGTGGGTTTGATTAGGTTCGAACTGCGATCCTCACAGAACCGAACTGCTATCAGAGAAGTGTGGGTTAGGTTAGGCTAGAACTACGACCCTTACGGAAACGAAATGCTACTAGAAAGTACTGGTTTTACCTCCTTTTCTACATAGTGCACCATCTACCATAATCTTTCACCGGGCCCATAGAAGTCGGTTTTTTTTTCTTAAAAATTATGTGGAAACATTTACCTTATTAACTTAATTAGGTATCTACTTACACACCCAAACCAAAACTTTCATTCACCAACATATCTGTTCTATTTCTGTACTATTGTTATATTTCCCTAATTAAGATTTTAATTCAATAGTACCAAGTTGAATAGCTAAAGCTAATCTATTTCCTAATGTGCCCTGTATCACAATAGACGAGCTTGATTGTTAGTTAGCCCCACCGTATCAATTACCAATCATCTTAACTAGGATGTGTCTATTAAGATATTGATCTATCAATTACTCTTAGTACTGATGCGTGGGTTAGGGTACTTAGGGTGCTCGAGCAGACAGATTAATTGGGTATATCTGATAAGGGTGGCTAGCCAAGATGACAATCGATTCGCTTAAGTTCAAACTCGGATAAACGACTGTGGACGTCATCGGAAAGCCTTGCAAATGGCGACAACGGCGGCTGTAGCCCTCAGCTTCGCAAATGCAATAGGGACTTACGCGGGACTCGGTAAAGTTCAATTTCGCTTAAATTATCGCGATCGCCTGGCGTCCGGGGCACAGCATTAGCCCCCATTCGCACGACAGCATTTTCAACGCGCGTTAAAAAAGCGCTTGAATCTGTCGGCACTCTAAATTCGATTTAACGACCAAGGCTTAAAGACGAAAATCCAACAACGCTTGATAAAAAGCGCCACCGCTGTCGTGTGAATAAATACACATGTATCCATTTGTGTCATTCAAACGCTTTTTTAATGCGCGTTGTAAAAGCGCCCGTGGGAATGGGGGCTAATGCCTTCGCCGTCTGGCGTTCAAAGGTTTAACGTTCACAATGAGATCTAACGCGTGCAGTTAAGCGTAATTATAAATAGACAAAGGAAACGACAGCGGAAATTAATGGAGCTGTTACTGGTGGTGTTTCATACCCTCGTTTGCTTATACTGGAAGATTAATAAGTTTACATTCTTTAGGTATATTCTTTGAAAGAAATTAATTATACCTAAATGATTATCGCGTATTAATTTAAAATACATCAATTACATCATTCATCTATGAGGTTTCGAGTCCTTTACCAGCACTCGATGTCACGGGTAGACTAATCACTAAATTATTTTACTTTAACAATTGCGGCAAGCGAAGACTCCTTTCCGGTTAACAAGTTCAATAGAAATGGCAAATAAACACTGTTCATAAGATCATGTTTATCCTTAAAAAATGCGAGATTACGAATTAATAATGGTAAATTGGTTTGTTTACAATATTCCCAAATTGCTTTTGAACTCCGATTTTATTAGACTAATATCGACCGGGATATGAACCGTGATTACTTAGTTATTAGTATTGTTTTCGAGCTCCCGGTATTTCGACGCAGTTACAATGCATCTTGGTCGTACAGTCACCTGCAATAACATGTTACTATTCGAAGGCCGCAAAAATATGTGACACGCTCTTATGGCTCTACAAATAAGAGCGTGTCAGATATTTTTGCGGCCGTTGTTGTGTAACATATTACTGCAGGTGACTGTTACCTATATCGGGAGCTTGAAAACAATACCAAAGGTAATACGGCTCATATTGGTCGATATATAAGTCTAGTGACACTCGTGGCTCACTCCGCGATTTCGTCGCTTTGCTACAGGTAGCTAAAAGTACATCCGTTAGACCTAAATTTTGGGGTTTGCCATAAGCCGCGCGTGCTGTCGCCACCTAGTGGCCATATCTGTGCTGATCGTGACAGACGCGTTTTGTTAGAGAGTGAGTCTTCTGTACTACTACTACTACTATTATTTATTCTGTGACACTGTCTCCGATTTTATTTATGTCACCGACGAATTTTAGCGTGTCGCGCTCATTCTTTCTTCCGTGAAAATATTATATCTCTAGAATAGACACTTAGGGCTCACACAAAACAATGAGTAATAAAAACGCACCAAATTGAAAAACTTATATATTTTAATTAAATAGTTACATTAATCTTTACAGTTTCTCCCTAGGCTAGTGACGCATCGATGCATTTTATTGGTCAAAAATTAATATATTAAAAAATAATTTATCTACATAATCGGTAAACATAATCATAAATCAATAACCATTTGAACCTGTTCTAAAGTTAATAAGGCGAAAAAAGTCCGTGTTGCCAGCGTAAGCGAGGTCGAGACAAGCGTGTCAAAAGTCGTGTAAAAATATTGCTTACTGGTGTTGATATTTTGTAAAAATGCGGATGCTATGAGTCTACTGGCAACACAGTCGTACAAACTGTATACAATTTACTTTACATGATCAACACTAATAAACGAGGGTGGTAAAATAATTAAATACACAATATAAATTGGAATAATTTGTACGCAACTCAACAGGGGTTGACCTAGCTAAGTATCTTGCGTATATATACATATATTGTCGGATACGGTGCTCCAAATATTTCTGGTGATTATAATCTTCATTCCGAATGATGCATTAGCCTCTGCCAATGTTTAAATGGTACAGAATGCCGTATCATACAATACAAGATCCTTGAACTGGACGTAGAAGCATTTCCTGTGGACTTGCCTTTCTTGCCATCTAGAAGTTAGAGCAATTTACGCAGGGGTATAAGTATAGTATTAATTCGTTCATTAAAAGATCTACAAAAAACAAAGGCGAATAAACTCCATTAAACAACTTTGTCTCATGAAAAGTGAAACTGCTTTGTTAAACCAAAGCTCACATTGGTTTTTACAATAAAACACTCACTTACCCTAACTTCCAGAGCTTAGGATTTTGGGAGTTGACAATCTTAGTATGTACTAGCAAATCGTACTATAAAGTTATAAAACATAACATGTTTTTTGTGATGGTGTCCGTATTTGATAGTTACAGGAAAACCTCTGACAAGTCCACAGGATTTGAGATGTACTGTTCTAACTTTACTTTAAATTTAATATTGACATGTTTCGCTGACAATTTCTTGCTTTTCTCGACTGCTAATAAAACTTTACACAACCCCATTTGTCCTAAAAACAGGACATTATGATTACTTTATAATAGGAAAATAATCCGTAGAATAGAGGGGTATATAAAGTATTATTAATTGTACACGGGTACATAGCAACCGCGAGCCACCAGGGCCGTCTATTTTTTTATAGCAGTAGCAAAAAATCAAGAGATGACCTCTACGATACACAATGTTATGGAGTCTAAGGCACGTCAATCAACATGAGACCTTACATCGTAAGCCTGCAGGACGTCTTCGCTGGGCCACCGCAGTACGTAGCAGCTTTGGTATTCCACCTGTACAAATACTTTGTCCAATGTGTATTTGCATATCACATTTTGCTCAGTGAGTGAAACGCAATGCATATTGGCCCAAGATATTAAACAGGAGACCAACCGCAACCTTAATAACGAACTGATGCAATGGTATGTATAAAAGTATGTGAAAGAGTCAATGTGTTAAATGGGTTATTATAATATTATTATATAACACAAGAGCTCAATAATGAAAAGTCTTATCGCAAGCGGTACCTTGAGAGGTTTCATGAATCTGTTTGTGGCGTAATCTGTGACGTAATATTTGATATATTTGCCTTCGTTTTGATACATTTGTTAACCAAAGTTTTCAAAATATTAATCATCACGTAAAAGGAAAGGAAAAATGCATATCCACTTAGTAACCCATAACAAATTAACCGATTAATAGTTATAATTAATTAACAAAAACTTTTAATTTATATTCAACTTGAGCAATCCAATAGTCATTAAACTGCTGGCATATAATACTGAGAAGGTAATGTAAGTATATAGGCTAATGTATATCCTTCGTGAAATCCATTGGCATATATCATAATTATTAACTTCGCCTTAACAGTCTCTTTTTTTTTTAGTTATGTCGTTTATAAAATACATATTAAAAATGCAGCCCTTACAAATGGTATTGTTAATACAAATGCATGGATGGAGGTTCTCAAACTGCTATATACTGCAATAGCCCTATAGAACCTTAAGTTAGTTTCACAATCATTTAAAAGGCCGTCCTCACAATAAGCCAATCAATGCCAAATCGTTAAAGAATCTCCAGTTTTACACCTTTTTTCAAGTTTTCTGTCGGCTTATATATATGTTGGCATATGCGGCTTCCCATTACAGCAGGGCCCTTATGCTTCAAGTGCAATAAGGACGTTCCCATGTGAAATTTCAATAGAAATTCTGATAAAAAAGGTCCTTATTGCGGAAGAGGAAAAGGACCCTTTTGTTGGAAAGCCACATATGGCTATCTCAGTTCTTTGTAGCGTAATGTGAGGAAGGCCTAAGGACCAGGCTAAAGGACTGAAATAAACACCGAAGCGACCTCAAGCCTGTTCTAACCATTTTCAAATACCAATTTGATAATTACAAAAGTTGAATATTATTTTAGAAATACAATCTATGTTATGTTTAAAAGTTCATTTCAAAATGATTCAATAGCCGATTATTTTCGCCACCCGTAAAAATTATCATTATTTGTTGATGATTCACAATTTAAATCATTTTGAAACAAACTTCAACACAACTTTTTGTTTGTTTCCAAACGATAATTTTTTCTTTCTTATTTACTCCCAAAAATGTCGTTCAGTTAGAACCCTACGTCACAGCTTTATCCAGTCTATATAAAAACTTCATTTACATATGTATACCCCATACTGTGTAATTTATTTACCTTTAAATAGGAATCAACGAAAAACACCATAATTTTCAATTTTATTTACAAAATTTCTGACATCCACCTAGAATAAGATATTTAATGCTTGCAATAAAAATAAAATGCATTATGGTAGTTTTTCCTCAATCTCCACTGTTTATCCTACACCACCCCACTGGCTGTATTGACATGTTTCCCACTCACCATACGCAAAAAGAAATAAACATAATTGATATACATAATTTAAATAGTGCTAATGACAAGAAATTTATTAGACGAAGAAATACTAGGTAGGACTGAGCATTAACTCTGGTGAACTGCATAGGTTAATGTGTTAATTTGATCAAATTATTACCTATATAGACCTAATTTTTTCACTACTTAAAGTTAACACAGGGAATACTAAAGGGGCCCACTGATTAACAGTCCGCCGGACGGTATTGGCCTGTCAGTTGTTCGGAACTATCAAAATTTTGGTCTAACTGACAGGCCGATACCGTCCGGCGGACTGTTAATCAGTGGGCCCCCTAATGATGCAATAGTGGTATTGAATGTTATCGCTACACACCTCTGTTAGCATAGAAATAATATGTTGCGATATATTTGGCCACTTTGGCACTATCTATTTGATGCTAACTGTACCACTAGTGATCATTACTTCATTACTCAGTTTTGGCGTGTTGTTACTATTGTCAATACTTATTGACGATATATTTGTGATAATTATTATTTATTTCGATTATGCCGATCACCAGAGCCCGTGATCATAATATAGTTCTATATATGTCAGAGTCGTTACTATATTTAGTAGTTGTTCAAGAGTTAAGTGAAGAGATTAGAACTAAAAATCGGCCTACAGACCATGGCTCCGTGTCACAACCCGCCGAGATATATTCAACATTAAAAAGATCTATAAAAAAAATTTACTGTCCGAAAAATCATGTTAAAAACGCTTGTCTATTTTTGTGATAATGATTGTGTTGCATTACGTATCACGAATAATGAATACTTAAATAGTAATAGTCGCTATAGGAAGTAATAACCCAGCTTCGCTATGATTTCAAAACCAAAGAGTTAAAAATTATAAAAGAATTGTAAAGCCTCAGAATAATTCGTAGTTCAAATTTGACAGCCGATACAGATTACTCGTAGTTTAAATTTGACAGCCGTTCAGAGGAAACGCGTATAAATGGGGTTGGCAACTGTCAAAGGTTTGCATAGATGGCGCCATCATCCCTTGCCCCTTTTTCTATGAGATTTGGCCTAAAGGGCTGGCATCCAGGGTATTAAAAAAAACTAAAATTTGACATAATTCTAGGGATTGACGGGGCAAGCTATGATGGCGCCATCTGCTAAAAACTTCCACCGGCCAACCCCATTACGCGGAAACTCTGGCTGACAAAAGTTTACAATCCAATTACCACAAAGGCGCCGTAAAGATTTACTTCAGCTGTCAAAATAGGGCACGATTTTTTTTCTTATTCATTTCCTCTACTACAATAAATAACTCTTTACCGAAACGAAATCGGGAGCCGGGTAACATCCGTGCGTGTGGTGCGGGCTTAAGGTGGACGTATGTCTGCATGTGGCATATCTCGACGGCGGCCGGAGTCGGCCAGGCGCGGAGGCGTGACGTCATCGGCTAGGTAGCGATGCGCACGAGTTGCGGTCACAGCGCGGGCGCGTTCATTGCTACCGATCTGAAAATATGTATAACGATTTTGAATATAATTCATTTATTTACATACAATATATATACAGTGGTACAACTAAAAGAAATTAATAACTAGCTTAAATCTAAAATAGGCCCCTGAGGCATTGTACCAAGGATGCTGGCGGCATTTCCCCGCTGTATCGCAATACTGATACGTTGTGCGAATTTTGAATTATACACACTGTCGAAGAATATTGACATGAAGATATTGCTATTACTCTAATTAGTATATTTTTACAATCGATCCATAAGTTGTTCGTTTTTATTAGAAATAAGATAGGTCCTTAGTGACCAGAATACTATGAGAGAGTTTTTAAAAAAGACTCCTAGTATCAAGGTTTTACGTCAAAATTTCGAATATCATCCATTTGCTGTCACCATTTAGGGAAATAAATTAATAATATTTCGTTTTTCTCTCTCAATCTCCAAAGGTCTAAACTTGTCAGCTAAAAACGACCGCAAATACGTAGACTAGAGTAAGTGTTGTGCGTATAGCATCCTAAGGCCTACTACTATAGTACTTATCAGTTCGATGAAATTTAAACCCACTTTGTGTATAATGTATATTCAATTGGATTTGGAACAGAATTGCATTTCATCTTTCGTAAAATTTTCAAACAAATAAAAATCAACCCTATTACCCGCACTATAGGTTCAAATTTCATTGGCAAATGTTGGGTTTTGCATTAGTAATATTAGTATGGATAGTGGTGTACCTGTGGGCGGCTAGGAGAGGAAGGGGTTGGGCGTGTGCCTGTTGTTGGGCGGCGACCAGGGCGACTGCGAGCGCGGCGCCGGCGCCGGCGCAGGCGCCGCCCACGGGTCCATCGCCGCTGCAAGTTACAACATACATTACATCATTTTTGCGCCAACAGTATCCTGCAGATGACCGCGGACAGACTGAATTCGCCCGTCCTCGGCCGCTTCATGGATCTCCATGTTATGAGGAGGCCATGGGATGCCTGAGGCGACATAGAGGGGTGGTCGCGTGTATTTTTTTGTTGTTGCTTTTAATTTTTTTTTTGTTTTTTTTATGTGCTTTATCTCTTTGTCTTTTTACAAATAAACTAACATAGATGTTAAGTCAAGAGTTACTAACCATATTATGGAACCTGTCTTATTTTTTATTTATTTATTTTTTTCTCATCGACTGAGCTGCTGTATATACCACAGGGCAGACACGCCATACATCAAAAATCATTTACATTTATATGTGTGCGCGGCTCTTCTGTACACGCGTCATTGTGTATGTGTGGTTAAGTAGCTTTACTCAGAGGACGTCAGAGGTCCGCCAGATTCATGTCGCGGCCAGTCGCGGGGCGAGGTAATGCGAGTCGGGGCGGGGCGGTGCGTGGCCGTTCTGTATGATTGTGATGTTTCTAAATACATCTATCTCATATTTTCTGAGAATGACCATAAAGTCGTTATTACACGCGCGTTCGAAAACTTAGATAAGTAAAGAAAAGAAAATCGCCAAATAACTTTTTAACGTATAAATTATTAGCCCATAAAATTTTAAATAACCCTTTATGACGTAAGAGTGTCAGAAATTATGCGAAATTGAACCCTATCACTTTGAAACAATGTTCATAATCATGTGAGAAATATATCCCTCTGCTTGATCAAGGCTTATTATTGTTGAACAACTAGCCATTAATCGCGACTGCCGATAAAAAGCGACGACCACTTTATCATAGCGTGGCTTATTGTGCCCGCTTGTAACTGTATAACAAGTCAGAAAAGACACTATAATACTTGTATGGTAATAATCGAAGTAGATGACTTATAACACCAATAATAAACTAATGGATAAAAGTGCCTATATTGCTGCAATAAAAGTTTTTAACAACTTACCTATTGAAATAAAGTCAGTCGAAGGTAAACAATTTAAAACTATTTTAAAAAATTGGCTTATTAATAGAGTCTTCTACAGCATTAAATATGCATGTAAAAACTTTGCTACTTTGTTTTGTTATAGGTTAGTCATAAGAGTGACATTCCATTTCCAACTGCAGCTGCAATACTGTTCATTTTACTATGGAAATTGACAATGACAGCGACGCGTTTCCATAGTAAAATGAACAGTATTGCAGCTGCAGTTGGAAATGGAATGTCACCTTAAGAATGATATTGTACGTCCGTGATGGATGGAACTGTTGGTTCATAATTGTAGTATTGTCAACATCTTGGTACACAGTTATACAATAAACTCTTATCTTATCTTATAAGTATCCCTGTGTCTATGGCCTTAAGCGAGCTTAGGCTTTGGCCTTGAGCGAGTAACCTGGTGCATTACCTGCAGTCGGGAGTGGCGGGTAGCCGGGGAAGGCGGGCGCTGCTGGCGCAGCCGCCGACGGGAAAGACATCCCACTGAGGCCCATTTGTTGCTGCTTCAACTCGTTGATGGACAGCTTAGCCTGAAATATATTACTTTTATGATTATGGTAATGTGCCATAAAAGTTGTATATGTTACATACACACAAATGCACCGATTTTGGCGTCCAATGACAATGTTTGTCTTTTCCAGCCCCCGCGCGATGTTAAAAAGCAACGGAGAATTTATCAAGTGAATAAACACGAATCCATTATACGCTTGCAGATTCAAAGAATCATCGATCGGGATGTTAGATAAAAATGGAATACGGAAAGAATCACATTTGGCTCTATCTATTCGTCCGTCACGGCCCACGGGTATATACATAGTAACGGGTTTAGCGTGATGATATCAATGTACAGAGTGGTGTGTTTTCGTTAGCTTTGTCCAGGCGTGGCTCACTCCGCGATTTCGTCGCTTTGCTACAGGTAGCTAAAAGTACATCCGTTCGGCCCCAATTTTGGGTTTTGCCATAATCCGCGCGTGGCGCTGTCGCCACCTAGCGGCCATATCTGTGCTGATCGTAACAGACGCGTTTTGATAGAGTGAGTCTTCTGTACCTAGTACTATTATTTATTCTGTGCTTTGTCAAAGGTCCAGTGTGTAGTATTACCGGCTGCGGCGGCAGGAACATCTGCCGGGACGGCTCGGGCGCGAAGGGGTTGGGCGCGGGCGGCTCGGCGCTGGCGGGCTGCAGCAGCCGCTCCAGGTTCACGAGCGACGAGTTCTCGCCGAGGAACGCCGAGGGGCTCTTCTTTATGGCGCCCGTGCTGGGTGAGGAGCTCGCTGCGGGCGCTAAGTTGTCACCTGGAATCACACGCCGCGGTACATTAGATTAGCCCGTTCGAATTTTAACAGAAAAATTAAAGAGCACGAATACCCGTGCAGACTGTTTATAAATATATAAATAAATACGCTACAATAACACCCGTCTGAGAGGTCATTACTTAAAGTTAGAAAGGCATAGGTCCAACAGTAAGTGTCACTACACCCATACAAACTTTTTGAGCAATCAAGTAGTCAGGGCTTGGAACTAACTCCCCATCCTACCCAAAGATGTGATTTCATCACAAAGTGTGAACCATTTAAAATATCAGTTGTGACAACTGCCTGCCTGCTTATAGAATAATAAAATAAAATACCACAGACAATATTTTATCCCTAACGTATCCATTTTCGCGGCGAACAATTTGTTTTATCTACATATTACTTACGTTCAGAACCGTTAACAGCAGGGAGCTAGTTTTAAGCTTGTTAATAAAACTGCTGCATGCGATTTTAGTTACATTGCGGACTGTTGATTACGTCCAATTCAACCGACCGATCAAAATCCGCAATGGTATGAAACTCGCATCGTCTCAATCGGGCTTTAGTCTTACCTAGCGCGGTGAGGTCAAACGGGTCGTCGTGGTTGTTGGCGGCGCGCGGCCGCTGCGACAGCGCGTCGAACTGCTTTGCAATGTTGTCGTTAGCTCCAAGTGAGGAACGCTCAGTGTTAGTTGATAGTCATACCTGGCGCGGTGAGGTCGAACGGGTCGTCGTGGTTGTTGGCGGCGCGCGGCCGCTGTGATAGCGCGTCGAACTGCTGTGCAATGTTGTCGTTAGCTCTAAGTGAGGAACGCTCAGTGTTAGTTGATAGTCATACCTAGCGCGGTGAGGTCGAACGGGTCGTCGTGGTTGTTGGCGGCGCGCGGCCGCTGCGATAGCGCGTCGAACTGCTGTGCAATGTTGTCGTTAGCTCTAAGTGAGGAACGCTCAGTGTTAGTTGATAGTCATACCTAGCGCGGTGAGGTCCAACGGGTCGTCGTGGTTGTTGGCGGCGCGCGGCCGCTGCGACAGCGCGTCGAACTGCTCTGCAATGTTGTCGTTAGCTCCTTGTGAGGAATGCTCAGTGTTAGTCATACCTAGCGCGGTGAGGTCGAACGGGTCGTCGTGGTTGTTGGCGGTGCGCGGCCGCTGCGACAGCGCGTCGAACTGCTCCAGCTCCGACGACGGCGACGACAGCACGGACGGCGGCGACTTACTCTGCAATGTTGTCGTTAGCTCCTTGTGAGGAATGCTCAGTGTTAGTCTTACCTAGCGCGGTGAGGTCGAACGGGTCGTCGTGGTTGTTGGCGGCGCGCGGCCGCTGCGACAGCGCGTCGAACTGCTCGAGCTCCGACGACGGCGACGACAGCACGGACGGCGGCGACTTGCTCTGCAATGTTGTCGTTAGCTCCTTGTGAGGAATGCTCAGTGTTAGTCATACCTAGCGCGGTGAGGTCGAACGGGTCGTCGTGGTTGTTGGCGGCGCGCGGCCGCTGCGACAGCGCGTCGAACTGCTCGAGCTCCGACGACGGCGACGACAGCACGGACGGCGGCGACTTGCTCTGCAATGTTGTCGTTAGCTCCTTGTGAGGAATGCTCAGTGTTAGATGTGGGTTAGTATTAATTTGGTACAAATTTTTCCCATCACCAGATTTACTATCACTATCTTTCGTAAAGCACTTTCACCATAAACTATAAACAGCTATTTTACTATTTCATATCCAGCCGCAAAATTACATAAAAGTTAACTTAGCTTCCTAAGATCTTCATCTAATCTAGTACCACAGAGCTAGTGTGATACCCGACTTTTTCGGAGACGAAAAAGGTGAAATTTGACGTCTTTATTACTATTGAAATTGATTATCATCTTTCGCTGCAGCGTTATTGAATTTGATGATTTTGTAGCATTTGATTAAGCCCTCAAAATGATTTAAAGCCATGTAATAAGCGAGCGCAGATGTCACAATCGGCGAAGATAAAGTGAGTAGCGTGTGTAGCAACCGAAGTGAAGGAAAAACAGGCCCGTCGCTACCATATCCTATACTTGCCGCAAAACTATACTTGGCGAGTTAGGTTATAGGGCATTTTCACTTAATTGAACACCTTTAACGGCCGGTTAGCAATCGTTACAAAACTGACTGTCAATGTCAAATCCCATACATTTTGTCAGGAATGTAACGGTTAGACGTTACTGAAACACGACTTAAGTCGCGCTTAACTTGTACAAATTAAATGAAAATGCCCTATAACGCCATCACTTTCACTCTTGGTTGGTATTAAATAGGGTAAAGGAGATAGCATTATGATCTCAGTCGACACTTAGTTTTGCGGTTTGTATAATCGCTACTTACCGACCGCCGCCGGTCGCAAACCTGGCTCGATCAGTCAGAAACAGAATAGTGCGGGGTACCTGTGCCACGGGCGCCCAGGGGTCCGCGGGCGCCCAGGGGTCGCGCGCCGGGCTGCCCACGCCCGACCACGCGTCCGGCATCGTGTCCTGCGATAACACTATACGTTCACCAAAACTCTTATTAAATTTTTCTCAAAAATGGACGGCAAAGTCGACTTTGCCGTTTAAAAAATAGGTCGCGAAGCGCGTAGTTTATGGTCAGTCAAAAATTAAAAAGTTAAAAACATTGCAGTCTCGATTTCGGTACTGCAATGTTGCATACAAATTCCATTATTTGTCGAGTTCCAAACTTTTTAAAAGTTGAAATGACCATATCAAATGAAGGCACAGGCCCATTAAACAGCCAAACAGATGATTAGTACCGCGACTATTTAGATGTCTCAAATAGGTTGGCGTATTTTTGGCAGAAAAATACACTTCTATTTTTTTTATTAAAAAAAATAAAAAGGCGGCAAGGGCTTTTTTCTGTCAAAATATATATGTAAGAACGTTGCTTTTGTAAAATATTTCTATGATATTTATATTTCTTGCACCATTTTTGAGAAAAGCACTATATATGACTCGGCTGGAAGGCTACTTGCTGGCTTCGGATTCAATTAAACGGACTCCCAAGGTCGTCCGTTTAAAACGTATCCTCAGCCTGCAAGTAGCTACTTCCGAGCCTCGACAATAATGTACTATTACTATGTGGCCGACAAATATGAGCGACTAGCTTTAGAAAGGAATAGGTACAAACAGCAACACTCCTAACTGTACATCGGTGGACCTTATTACAAAAGGCATAAGGCCCACCGATGTACAGTTAAGAGTGTGGGCGATGGTAAGAGTGGGACGCGGTACGTGACACCCACATGTTGCCATAGAAATGTGACGTATTTAGCTTCACTACTACATACTCGGTTTCAATGCACACGTGTATAGAATATTCCAACCCATACTGGGAAGAACGAACTACTAATGACGCTTAGCTATAAATGCTTAGGTAATAAATAGCTTGTAGTTTCCTCTCTCTCTCTCCCACACACAGTATGAAACACGATTAATTGTCACAGTTAACACGAATGCGAATGAAGACCCCAGAGTTTTACACGCATAAAAATTGCAATCCCAGTCCCAATTATACGAAAGATCCGTTAACATAATCTAGATTTTATAATCTCCTTTACACGTTTATGTAACGTTATTAATAAATCGTGCCCCAATCAATGTTAGAAAATATATATGCCATACACAGCAATAAAAAAAAACCGGGCAAGTGCGAGTCGGACTCGCGCACGAAGGGTTCCGTACCATAAAGCAAAAAAAAATCGGAAAAAAATGCAAAAAGAAAACGGTCACCCATCCATAAGTACTGACCACGCCCGACGTTGCTTAACTTTGGTCAAAAATCACGTTTGCTGTTCCCGCTCCACTTAAATCTTTATTTTATTCTGTTTTTAGTATTTGTTGTTATAGCGGCAACAGAAATACATCATCTGTGAAAATTTCAACTGTCTAGCTATCACGGTTCGTGAGATACAGCCTGGTGACAGACAGACGGACAGACGGACGGACAGCGAAGTCCCGTACCCTTTGGGTACGGAACCCTAAAAATCAGTGTTACTGCCAGTGATCTACAAAAACATTACATAAATTGTGCCGAGCGAAATGCTTTTAAGCAGAACAGGTTTTTTATGACTAGGAGTTATCGGTTTATACGAAAACTTTTACCATGATTTAACATTAAATCGTCTAGCAAACTAACTTGCAGCGCAAACGATACCCCACTCGACTCCTTACCATAGAATCAGAAAATATGCCGAAATCCGACTCCTCGGGCTGATACTATGGGAGCAAAAACATATTAAGTACTCCATGTTTCTAGATTGTCGAAATTAATCGGATTACACAAAAACAATTGTGTTTGTCTTTGTTAAGTTATACTGTTAGTTACCATTATCACATTATCAACATTCCATGACTAAAAACAGAGCTTTGAATTGCCAAAATAGTATTCCATCAATATTACTTCAGAAGAAAATGTTCTATCGTCGCCTATTTGTTTCAATTTTTAATAGCGTACTTATAAAATCTAGCAAACTAATTTATAGGTATAAACTAGTACAATACTCCACTCCTTACCATAGCATCGGAAAATATGCCGAAATCCAAGTCCTCGGGATAATGATATGGGAGCAGAAAAATATAACTTAATTTTTCTAGTTTGCCTATTTTGCAACGCGTATTTATGAAAAGTAAAGGTAAACCTAGGAAGTCCCCGCGTGCTTGTACAAGTACAAATTCAGTTCGAGTTTTGAACTCTAATAGATATAAAAGAAAGTTTCAAATTCAAAAACACTAAAGTTGCCCTGGGTGTTACCTGTTTCTGTTGTGGCGCCGCGATGCCCCACGGGTCCGCGGCCGCGGAGGGCGCGGGCGGGGAACCAAGGTTCACGTCCAGCAGGTCCAGTAAGTGGGATTGCTGGGCTGGCTCCGGCTTTTTCTCCGCTCCTGGTGTCCTGCAATACGAAATACATGAGGATCCATATGTGAGAGAACGGAAGAGTAAATGATTTAGACGCTGCGAGAACTCGCATGCGAGTTTCATACCATTGCGGGTTTTGATCGGTCGGTTGAATTGTCATCTAATCATGGCTATTTTTCCGTAATAAGGGCTCATTTATACGATGCGAGAACTCGCATGCTAGAGTCATTACATTGCGGGTTTTAATCGATCGGTCGAAATGAACGTATGGATCGCTTAAAACCCGCAATGTAATGAAACTCGCATGCGAGTTCTCGCATCGTCTAAATGAGCCTTTATTACGGAAAAATTGCAATGACTAGATGTCAATTTGGGTCGATGGTGTAATGAAGTATTTGGATCTCCAACCTTTTGATTTTGTACCCGTCGAAAGCTTATGGGCACAGGTAATTAATTAAAATCACTTGACACAACACAGACATAGTTAGTTGCCAAAATGATAGGTCGAAAAGTAATCACTAATAACTGATAATATAGTTTTAGCTACTTGCATTTCCTAAAAGATTGAAGACAAGCAAACTTTAGATCAAGTTTAAAGCTTTAGATCAAGTTTGAGATGAACGAAAAACTACGATGTTGTATATTAAGGTGTTAATTACTAAACCACTCGCAAATCAAACAGTTATAAAGAATTAGAAACAACCGATACACTACAATATGATAGGAGAGCTTTAGCTTCTCTTAAAGTCTTGATATGGAATTAATTCTGTTTTCACGGAAGCAATGATTAATTTTAACCCGTTACCACATACGGATATGATATTCAACTCTATTAACAGCAATTAAAGTTCAAATTTAAATATTTTTTAAAGTTCTGTACCCAAAGGATAAAAACGGGACCCTGTTACTAAGACTCCACTGTCCGTCTATCTGTCTGTCTGTAATACAGTGATAACCGTGATAGCCAGAGAGTTGAAATTTTCACAGATTATGTATTTCTGTTGTCGCTATAACAAATATAAAAAAGTACGGAACCCTCGGCAGGCGAGTCCGACTCGACTTGCCCGATTTTTTAATTACATGTATTGCATGAGGGGTTAACTTAATAAATATGACTTTAGATCAGCGTGTAATGTGTAAGGTAATATGCGTTTTCTAGGGTTCCGTACCCAAAGGGTAAAACGGGACCCTATTACTAAGACTCCGCTGTCCGCCGTCCGTCCGTCCGTCTGTCACCAGGCTGTATCTCACGAATCGTGATAGCTAGACCGTTGAAATTTTCACAGATGATGTATTTCTGTTGCCGCTATAACAACAAATACTAAAAGTACGGAACCCTCGGTCGGCGAGTCCGACTCGCACTTGTCCGGTTTTTAAAGTCTCATTAAAGTATTTTTGCTTCCGAAAAACTTGAATTGTACCAAAAACAAGACTTGTATAGTCGACATAAACATTGAGCGTAGAAAAATGAGTAATATATTTTGTATTATTTTTCTTATGATACCAATAAGTTATTACTAAAGTATAAGTACAAAATGGCAAGAATTGAAGGAGGCCTACATCTCAAAGATTGAAAAGGGCTAAAAAGGAGAAAAGAAGAAAAAAAGTGCGCTCAAATTTCGTGTCAACTGTACTATTGTCCTGCAATGGATAGGGCAGTAAAATATTGGCTATGAAGAGAGCAAAGCTACGAAGGGAATTTTGCGATCTAGGTTATTTCTATTTACCCAATTTGAAATAAAGACCTGTAGACAAATAAAAACATTCAAACATACATATTTTGGTCAATTTTGCAATATTTTTAGGTCAAGATGTTAATTTTATTTATATAATAAAAACAAAAGATTACTTATAAATACATAATATATGTATATTCATACATATGGGCATTTTCACTTAACTGTGCACCTTTAACGGCCGGTTAGCAATCGTTACAAAACTGACGGTCAATGTCAAATTCCATTTTGTCAGGAATGTGACGGTTAGACGTTACTGAAAGACGACTTAAGTCGCGCTTTAAAGTGCAAGTTACATGAAAATGCCCATATATCGCTGGCCCAATATTACAGAGTACAGTCCACAACAGAGCTATGAATACAGGCAAAGTGCCAAAAATATGTATACACGACCTTAATATACAGGCAATAAAGTACAGTATACATATTTTTGACACTTTGCCTGTATTCAAAGCTCTGTTGTTGACTGTACAATGTTACATTTTGAAGATAGTCGAAATTCGACTTAATGTCACTATGACAATGTTCAAATTTCAGTTCTATAAAAGTGAACATAGAACCCGGTAATATTGAGCCCGCGAATTATGAGTTCAATAATTAAGAATGCGGTTTTCAAATCTACATTATACATATTCTGATTCATAAATCGAACGACTAACGGTACAGAGCGATGGCAATCCGTGCAGTTGTAGATCCAGTAGTATGGCACATCTAAATATTGTAGACTGGGGTATAGGTGCGGCCTAGGGGAAAAGGTAGGGTTAGGAAGAAGTGTAGGTAGTGTTCTAGTCACAGACAAAACATCCTCCAGACTGAACATAGTCGCGCTACCCCCTCTGCCACGCATACGGTAATTTTACTCCATGTTCGAGTCGAAAGTGTCTTTGTGTGACGTCCGTGTCTTTGAACGGACCAATCACGGCACGGGACTTCGCTCACCTCGTCCCGCGCACCCCTGCATTTTTGGCATCATCGGTTGCATGAAATAATTGCTCTAAACTATGTCTAGAGGATTCCTAGTCTATGGTTCTAGTAGACTTCTAGTTGAGAAAGTAGGAGTTCTGACGAAATTTTTGTATGTAAGATCCATAAGAAACTTGCTAACGCTCTTATAATTGGATGTTGTGAAACTGAAATTGAGTAGAGTTTAATCATTTACAAAGGATAGCAAGGTAAAAATTACTCCGATTTCACTGATACGTTGCTTAGTGGGAGTAACAGGAAGCCAGACAATACTGTTTATAATCTGTACTTTAACTCTTCACTTGGACTCGAAGTGGAAGAGCCAGCTTCGTACCAAATTATGGACGTAGTCGCTAATAAAGTAATTATCATCGTAAATTAGACTTTAAAAGGCTTAAATAAAGTATAATTCTCACTGCAGATCATGCTGCGACTGGCTGATGGCGAGCTGTAACCGCACGTCGTCTGAGCGCCGCCGTCTCTCCTCCCTCTCCGCCTCCTCCCTGGACATGGCCAAAGCCAACTGTAGTTGTAATTCCTCCTCGCCGGCGGTCAGGGGCCGCGCCAGCTCCGCGTCGCGACCGTGCCATTCTGCCGATTCGCTGTTCAACTGTAAAGATATCACTTATTAAGACTAATCGACAGTTCACAGTTGCTACCATTGGCGCTCTAACATTTGCCGCAGTTACTGAAGAATTAGTCATGAAACACCTTTGTTTCTTTATATCTACACCCGGCAATCCATCGTGGCTATTTGTAAAGTCCAGGTATCACTTTACTAAAGGCAACTACCGAACAACGTCATGCTCTACGAACACATTTCTGACATTGGCGAAATCATCATATATTTATAGTTCGTTTTTTTTAGCATTAGAAAGAACTTGCAAGAAGGAAAGCGATCGGCGAAGGAAGCGATTTTGACATGTCTTTTAATTAAAAACGCTTTTTAAAATTCAAAAACTATAACTTATGAAAGCAGAAGAATATAAATGATCGTATTAGATTCATAATTGTTACATATTTGCGTAACTTATTTTTAAAATGTGTTTTTCAATTAAAAGACACTTCAAGATTGTTTACCTAATTTCTAATGCTAAAAAACCGAACTATAGTGGAAAATAATTTTAAAAGCAGATTAGTGTCCATTAGTATCAGAGGAAAATATGGACTAATGATGAAGGGAGACATGTTTAGCACTATCCCTGCTGAAAACGCTCATTTTCTAACGAAAACGCTGCTTTGCTTTTACTTTTTACTTATGTTTTTAAGAGGCGGTTACCGCAGCTGGATAGGAGTGTTTAGCGCACCATAAGTACCTAATGCACCATCGGCCTGTCCGAAGCCCTGCTAAGCGTGTGTCGCAAGCCTATTTCTCAGTAGAAACCGGCGGCAATTTTTTAAAATGTAGATGCGAAGGATCAATCTCTAATACAAATTTACAATTTTGCGTTTTTTTTCTACTGGCAAACACACTTGACAAGTACAGCTGTCTCGGCGCCCAATACGAATTCGTCGCATTTGGCGTCGAGACACTTGGTTTGTGGGGCAGAGGCGCACATATGCTCCTTAAGGCGCTTGGGAAAAGGTTGAGGGAGGCAACGGGTGACCCCCGCCCGGGCAGCTTTCTCGCGCAGCGAATTGCCATCGCAATCCAGCGCGGGAACGCTGCCTGCGTGTTGGGCACCCTCCCGAGGGCACCAAATTTTGATACGTATTTTTAATTTTTAGTTTTAGTTATTTTAATTGTAGTTAGTTTTAGTTTTATATTCCTATTTATGTCTTTTAGTAATTTATGTAATTTAATATTTTGTCAGTGCAATAAAGATTGTATTTATTCCTCTTGAGAAAACTTGGAATACTTGAAAAAGTATATAATAATTATAGGTATAATTAACTCACGTTTTCAACAGGCGAGTACTGTGGGCAGGAGGGCGTGAGGGCGCCAATGCTGCCGAACGTGTTCGGGCTTCGGGCGCTGCGCGAAGCGCTGCTTCCCTATCAACCTTTTATAGTTTAGTTACGTTTTCAACAGACAGGCCAAATCTAGCCTTCGTTGCCAAAGGCTCTCGCGCTTTGAGCTGGCTCGCTGTCACCCCAGTTTCAACAGGCGAACACATAGGGCCAGATGGAAGGCGTGTTCTTCGCGACATTGCAGCGTAATGTACTGGCGTTCTAAGTGACGCTTTGCTTCGCAGTCAGCACCGTCTACAAATGTGGCTTTCCATCATAGAAGAATCCTTATGCTTCAAGTCCAACAGAAATTCTGGCAGAATGGTCCTTATCGCACATCTTTATGTGCTTCCTTCTATAAGGAGCATTCTCTGATGGAAAGCCACATATGTAAGTATAAAGTAGTGAACTTACGTTTTCAACAGGCGGGTACTGCGGGCTGGAGGGTGTGTCGAGCGCGCCGTCGCTGCCAAAAGCGCTCGCGCTCTGAGCGAAACGCTGCTTCGCTTTTAATGCTCTCGCGCGCTCGTTCTTTAATCGCTCGTCGTCTTTCAGCAAATTTACTAGCTGTTTCGCTTTCTCGCGCACGTTTAGACCTGGAATGATGAAGGATATTAATAATTTTAATATGCGTCATAGCTATTCCTCAGAATAAGATATATCACAATATCATGAGCATTATATGATAATATCATCACATTGTGACAACAATAACATCCAGCTTCCTTTATACGCATGACACATACGAAACTTATCATCGGCATAAATTAAAAGTGAAATGAGAGTCAGTAAAACAAGGCCACGATCCGAATATTAATGTGACTTCGTAACACTATCTGATAACTAGCCGTTTAGCTGGATGCGATTAGGGAGTTATTAAACGAAAAGGACGTATGTACTAAGCAAGTGGTATGGACATAGGTCTGTTTGCTTTTGGAAGCTGTGAACCATGTGCGTTCACGTAATTTGCTGAAATCAGATATATGTGACTAATACGTGAGATATGTTTCGGGGCTTAACGTTAGGTTTGTTTGGAAATAATGATTCGGTTTGAGTTATGTGAATGTAAAGAAATTGAGTACTTAAGAAAAGAAATGGAGTTGTTGCAAAACAATGTATGGAATTCAAATTATTTAGATGTCAGAAGTTACTGTTGGCACTGTTGTAGGAACAGCTTGTGGAATTTCAGGGAAGCCCCACTCGGCCCCGACACCGACTTAGCACAGGAGCGCCGCAACAGTATCTCGCCCGCGAGATAAACGACCCTTCCTCTCTAATTAGGAAGTACAGTTAGCAAAAGACAGGTAGTCTATCTCGCGGGCAAGATACTGTTGCGGCGCTCCTGTGCTAAGCCTCCAGCGCTCGATACACATGTCTCCACAGTCCAAAAGTATTTGAATCTGCACAGTTGCCATAAAATATATCAAACGTATAGGTACGTACAGTTTCCATCGGATAAAACGCATCGTTTTAAGTACGCTTTGCTTATTTACTCCATCCGAAGTGTGTTCCCTGTATTTTGACCGTAACTAAGTGCTCGTGCGTTTGCATCCGCCGAGTATCCACCGAGTTTTATGTAACTTGAACGTGTATTGTGTAGTTTACCAGACAAATTAAAAAAAAAGCTTACCCTGATCCTTCCACTCCTCCATATACTGAAAATCCTTCAACGTGTGTATAGCAAATATATTCTCCTTGCACTGCATCGCCACCTTCTCGCTGCCAGTCTTTATGAGGTACTCCATCAGCACCAGCGCCTTGTAGACGTGCCGCCAGTTCTTGCCGTGGTCGTTCAACCGCTTCCATATCATCTGCATGATCTCCGTGAACGCCATCACGTTGTAGGTGAGATCGGCGATCTCCGCCATCAGAGTGCTTGAGGGGCCCCATGGATCGTTTGATGTTGCCTCGCGCACTTTTACCTGGAGGAGGTAGGGCTTAAGTGGGTGGGTTAATGCTTTAACGTACGTACAGTCAGCAAAACTATTCGTTTAGCACCCCTGCATACAGTCAGCAGCAGAAGTTGCTAAGCGTGCGAGGTGTTCGAAATTACCTTGACACGCTCTTATTCTCTTAACAATAAAGTCGCGTCAAGATCATTTTGAACACCTGGCCCGCTTAGCAACTTCTGCTGCTTACTGTACACACATGTATGCAGGGGTGCTAAGCGAATAGTATTGTTGACTGGACAAGTGGACATAAGTCACTCACACGTCAAGATCACGGGCGTAAGCTTACCAATATAAACCTTACTTGAAAGCATGAAGGCAATTTTAGCATTCTTGATGCTCTGGACTCGACTACTCTTGAGGAGTGTAGGTTTTCTTGGCGAAGAAAGGTCTCGAAGTGAAAGTTACAGAACAGGTAAGGATAATGTAGTTAAAACCGTTAAAACCTAAATGCGTTACTCGACTTGAAAAAGTTCTAATATATTATTCCGTCAGATGTAATAAATATTGGGATCTGATTAGTTTGTTAGTCCCATAATCAGGGTCAGGGTCAGGGCAAAGCTTCCTACCTGGGCATCGGAATAGTTGTGCGCGAGGTTTTTAATATTTCTCCTTAGGCCCGCCACGTTTACTTGCATATCGTCCCGTCCCCGGGGCATCTGAAAAACACAATACAATTAATTAATGCTCCTACTTCCCTACTTCTCAGTAAAATATCGGATCAGTAACTAGCAAGGAGAATTCTAAATTCTTTTCTAAATCAAAAAGGTGCGTTCGAAACTTTTAAACCCCTGGGAGTTGAGTGATTGATAGGTCTATATGACTCATAGTAAGTATTATTATTAATGCTATGCTCAAGTCTCCGCTGGAATCAGGAAAGGAAGCAGGATTCACGTACACATCATAATTCAAATCGCCTCTTGGTTATATACACATGAGGAGTAAATTTTCCAAACAGGCTAGATGAAAAACAAAATTAAGACGTGATAAAAAAGTATCGATTTTGATATATGTATGATCATAAAATATCTCATTCCACACATATATTCCACAATCAATTAAACCTCAGTCTTAGTTTAATCAATTCGCCCGGCAAGAGCAATTAATGACAATGCAATACTATTATTAGTACCTGGCAACCTACGTCGGTAAAATACATCGTTTAATGTGTAATGCGGTGCATATACCGATTGATTAAATACGTCGTTTATACTGCCGATAAGATACTTAAGGATAATGGTTTTATATGTTGTTCAAGGCGAGCTGACTTTGTAGGCATTTAAAAATAACGAAGCTACTTCCTTCCTTCCGCGATTACAACCGACATCGAAGCATCGCTTCGTTGTGAAGTCATGGTCACATTTAAACACTTTTTTCAACTTTTAGTATTATAGTCATGGGACTTTTAAAACTTTAAGAAGCTAAAGTAAATACATAAAGCAAAAGCCGAAGCGAAAGAAAGGATTAATGAAAACAAGGTAATCCTAGAAAAGTTTGCTATGACCTAAAATAATGTTGACATTCTCTTATCAACTCTTTCACTGTCACCGTAACTTTTGGAATATAAATAGTCCTAGACTAGATTGGTTACAAGTTTATGATCTAGTCACGTTCTCAAAGGACTGGGTTCCAATCTATAAACGTAGTATACATAATCTGGTTTACTCAAGGCTCCTCTAATATAATCAATAAATTTCCTTAGGGCCTTCCTTTGGCCGACGTACACAGAACTAATATAATTTAATGTTCTTGCTAGAGCCAAACGATACGATAGGAAAACTAAAAAACGAAAACTACAAAACATAAGATTTATTTATGGGTTTGTTACTCAAAAGGTAATTATTTTAGAGAAGGCACTACCATCATAACCTGTCCTACCCATTGAAGGTTACTTGTACCAAAAATAAGAAACAGAAATGAGAGGCACCATTAACAGATATTATCCTGGGTTCCTTTCAGTACTGGTTTCACCTCAACAACAGGTAAATGACAATGATGCTGCATAGCCACGACATCTACAATGCCGCTTCCCAGGTCAGTTCATTATCCTGTAAAGCATAATCGACTTTATTCGAGGCCGATTGTCTTGTGTATCCAAACCCGCTGTGGCCGATTACGTACTCTTTGTTTTGGCATCATGTTATCTTATCAACTGATACGCGAATCAAACAAGACGAAGGCTCTAGAAGTATGAAAGTTGTGCTAACAAGTATTATTTCGATTGACGAAATAGTTTATTTGACGTAAACGAGGCAAGTTAATTAAGTAGATCTCCGAGGAAATACTTTTCATCATTTACGGGTTTCCACAACGTTTACCTATTTAGGTACATTGGCATACAATAACTTAGAGTAGGTTTCTTCACGAAGGCTTCTAAAATGGTTCAAACCAATCAATCAACTAACCAGGAATCTAAGACCTAAAGTCCAAGAAAAGCCGCAAACAATTCGGAGAGATTAAGCACTTTATTAAACTTTAATTTTAGCGCCATTTTCTAACGCGCATAAACGTAATCGTATTTAATGTGTAAAAATCGCGCAATTTTCATACTAAGAGGTATCACAAATCTTTGTAGTTTACATCGCGCAATGCCGGGGATCGCAGCAGCGCACCGCTTTGTGTATTACGTATATGTTTATAGGTAATACCATTTTTAGGGTTCCGTACCTCAAAAGGAAAAAACGGAACCCTTATAGGATCACTCGTGCGTCTGTCTGTCTGTCTGTCCGTCTGTCACAGCCGATTTTCTCCGAAACTACTGGACCAATTAAGTTGAAATTTGGTACACATATGTAAGTTTGTGACCCAAATACGGACATGTAACGTAAACAAATGAATTTTAAACATGGGGGCCACTTTTGAGGGGTAAATGAGAAAATTAAAAAATAAAGTTTTTCAAACTATATCATGTTACATATCAAATAAAAGAGCTTATTGTAAGGATCTCAAATATATTTTTTTTTTCGAATAAACAGTTTAGAAGTAATTCAAGAGAATAGGCAAAAAATTACCATTTCCCCCCCCCCCCCTTTATCTCCGAAACTACTGGGTCTAAAATTTTGAAAAAAATACATCAAATAGGTCTATACCTATAGATGACAGGAAAACCTATTAGAAATGTACAGTCAAGCGTGAGTCGGACTTAATTACTTAGATTTTGATTAGAACCCTACGGATTTTTTACAGAGATTTCACTCACGTTTCACATAAAAAAATACATTTTAAAAAATTGAGTAATGTACGGAACCCTTGGAACGCGAGTCCGACTCGCACTTGGCCGCTTTTTTTTTCATATTTACCTTGACATCGTTAATTGCATAGAAGTACTGGAAAGGTATTGTGAAATTTAATTGCATACAGTAATTGTATTTGTAAACAATTTGTATTTATTACGTCGTTGTTTGCTGCAAGTTTCTCTAAAATTGTGGCTAACTTAAGATAGGAATGATATAAGTTACATAGATCGCCTAATATGAACCATCCCACAATTTCCACATCTTTCGTATCTTAAATATGTCTTAATTTTAGTAAGAGCGTAGGTTCAAGAATCCTTACATTGGAGGTATGTAGACTATGGCGTTGATACTCCCACTGCCTCCTCTGTCCATACCATATCATAATATGGCAAAATATAAATAAAACTGCTATGCGAACTCTATCACAACCCGCCCGCTGAGCCCGCTGAGTCAATTAGGGCCAGATTGGTGAAACAGCCCACGGGGATGAGCGCCTTGCCAATAACATGACCATTTTCACTTACACGCAGGACAAAGGCAAAGCGTTCAACCTTGTTATATTTATTTAAATCCATGTTCCGCAGTACAAAAGCTACAAAGAGACTATTTCGGGTTTCGGGTGTGCGTAAACAATGCCGTTTACGCGGCCAGTGACCCGCGGGACGAAGATAAAATGGACCTAATTGCTGAATTATTGCGGAAGTTTACGTATTGATGCTATCACTATTGAATTGCACGCAGACAGGGAATTTACGGCCATTCCTCTAGGCAAATTTTACTACAGATATGTGGCCGTATTGTCTACAATACGTGCCTGCATTAGTATCGTGGTGGTGCAAATTATCTGCGCGCTAGTTATTATTTTACTATATATTAAATTATATTACTAGTAGTTTTATGTTAATACATTATTGACAGGTCTTGGACAGCGCCTCATTACTACCCAAAAAATAATTATCAGATTCCTAAGTCACTAAATAATAAGGTACTCAACTCATATATTATTCTTGGATTACCTTATAAATGGCACTAACGCAAAAGTTTGTGACGATAGAGGCATATTTGATATTTGGAACACTTTCTAGCAAAACAACTAAGCAGATATAGATTTGGCACAAATGTGATTGTGTATGTAGCTTAAACCGTCTACTGAAGTACTAAAATAAGTACCTAGTGAAAGTTTGTATGTGAGTGTGATTATTGATTAACGAAACCGAAGTTACGAACATTATCTAGCTATGTCATAAATAAAACTAAATATAGTGTGCGTGCTCATGGTAATAATACAAGGGAAAAAGGTGTTGTGAATAAAACGAATCATGTTTACAATACGTACAATAACTGATATAAAATGATAACTTTGTAAACAGATGTGTATAAAGAAAACAATTTTCATGATGATAACGGTCAAACAAATGTTGGGCCAATTCTTTATGGCATTAAAGGAAGCTGGCAAAGTGCAATGTCTAAATGGATAAACGTTGAGATTTACTACTTTTGGACTTACTTTTCACGGTTATTTGTTAACTCAAAAAACGCCGAAGTAACGTGGTGCCGCGATTTCTGCCAACAACATAAACATTCATACAAATTTGAAAATACAACATGCAAACCTGTTAATGGATATCAGAATAACAACATGCTGACGTCAAGTTTTTTCAGTACGAGTAACAATTGTAATATAAACTCCTGTACATATTGATGGAATTTTATATAGGTACAGTCACCTACAATAATATGTTACTCATTGGAGGCCGCAAAAATATGTGACACGCTCTTATGGCTCTACAAATAAGATTATGTCAGATATTATTGCGTCCTTTGTTGTGTAACATATTATTGCAGGTGACTGTACTGAAGCCATGGGACTTCTTAAAATGAGTATAAAAATGTATACCGACTTATCTGTTTGTTTTACACCTCGTAGAAACAAAAACTCGAGTCTTAAAATGTCCTCTGGTTTCGGAATATAAGGAAAATTAAAACTTGGTTTTGGACTTTTAAGTTCTACAGGCTTTTATTTAATTTAAAACAATTTTATATAGCAAATTTGATGTTTAAATAGTCCCTTGGCTGTACTATCATATGGTTCATGCTACGTGTAGCCTTATTCATTAGGTCAGCACAAGAACACTATAACTAGACGTTAAAATTTAGATTTTCTCGGTTTTAACAAACAGACATTCAATACGAGTAAGAGAGTAGTTAAAGTAAATAAAAGCCTGAAAAATTATTTGACGCCGCATCATAAGCACAAAACCATCAAATATGTTAGTAATAAATAAATCACCGTTAAAAATATTATTATATCACTGTTGTAATGTACACGCATGCTATAATTATTTATATATATACGAAAACTACGCACATATAGCAAAAAGTATGATGTGTTTGTCATTTGTGCACGAAATGTAGCGAGCCGCCAGGCTAGGGGTTACTGAGTGAAGCGGAGGCGGTTTTTAAGCTTGGTTCACACTGAACATTTGGTGCAACATAAGATAAACTATATGGTTTGCATATTTATAATAAATATACTGTAGTAAATACGTTTTTAACTAGCATTTAACGTAGTTTGGGTTCATGCACTGGACAGACTTAGTAGGTATTTTAGATCCCTTTAGACAAGAAGTCATTCATAACATAATTCATATTTGGTTACAGTTTTTTATTTAAAAGGAATGTAAATGTATTGAATTGACTTCTCACCCATAAAGAGATTTTATTTCAATTACACAAACATGCACGTAACATCCACGGTATCATATGCCAGTGATTGTCCAAACTATACGCGTTTCGTTAAATATTATTGCGTGATTGCAACAATAAGCGTGTCAAAGTTAAAACTATTGTTTACACGACGACATTCAGTAGGCGACAATACAATAGGTATAATAGGTAACTAAAATTGTAAAGTGTGAATGTGAGTTTTCTCTACTACCGGAACAATACTATAATCTTCCACAATAATTTCAATTAAAACCATGCAATTAACAATAAGCTAACTATGTGCTTTAGCTTGCTGCAGGATAGTTGTCATCAACTCATCACATTAAAATTACTTACAAGTCGTAAAATTGTAATGAGATGAGAGACATTACGATCGAAGCAAAAACTGATAAAAACCTTATAAAATGTTCAATTATGTGAGACAAGCCTTAGAGGGGTGACTTTAACACGGTTAGTGGGTGGAAGCCTTACGGTGCAGACGGCGTGCCCTGAACGGTGCCAGAGGCGAAGCTATCGTAAATATTATGAAGGAATGTGTTTTGTTTTTAATTGGATACTTATTGATGTATGTTTAAGTACGGTACTAACCCTCGATAAATGCGAACAAGAGAGTAAAAGATAGATCAAAATATTTAATGTTAACACTATTATTTTTCTAACGAAACCTTGTCTTCAAAGCAAAGTGGCATCTCCAGATTCAAGCACTCAGCGACACATTGCAGTTACAGGAATAATGTACTATAATATTTATTAGTTGCTACATTGAACCAACGTAGACATATATGTACATGCATTAGCAATTTAGCATACAAATGGCAACATCTAGGTGAATAGTTAACATACCGAGCCGACTACATTAATATAGATTGGTTTGCAGTTTCAAGAACGGTTCATCTAAAATAATGGGCTCAAATCATGAAATAACAACCGACCGACTGAATTTGTAAAATAGGGTTACCACACTGGTAAAACGACTAGAGAATTTCCATGTAGTTGTGCCGTTCTTGAGAACGTTCTCCCGTTTTTATTTCCGAAAATATTTCACATAGAAAATTGAGTAGGTACGTTCTCGACAGCGGCACTATTCGTATAACTATACCAGGGTAACCAGGGCTTTACATTGGACAAAAGGGGACGAAATTTTGTTATTTTTCTAATTAAAAAGTTATTTTGTTTAAAATGTATCCACCTAAATCTAGCAATTGTAACATCCCTTTTCATGAAATTATACCAATGCTTGAAAGGAAAGGCAAGACGAATTTACACGGTATAGATACGGTCATTAAACGCGTAGTATACACTTTATTACCTTACTTCATTGAAATGAGGTGAAAAGTGACCGTGACCATGACTGTATAAATAAATGCTACGGCTACGGCACCAAAGTCCAACTTAAACTGATAGTTTGTTAATGACACAAATCAGAATTGACAAGTGATCACCTAGTTCGAACGTCACGCCATCGCAGCATCAGCCCTAGGTGTTACGGTACAGGTGCGCGAGCGCAGAGGTCGACGACCGACATTAGTTACAAAACGACCTAAGCGACCAAGTCCCCCATGGATTCAGTGATTTATTACACAATACTATTCATTTCTAGTTGTCATAATCTATGCTGCGAAAAGCGATGCCCAGCTTGATATTTTGACATGACAAAAGATCGTATTATTTGCTATAGCTATAGCATAGTAGCGTTATCAATGTTATCATTGGGTTCTTGCGAGTTATGAATATAATTTATTATAAAAAAATATATATTATAATACCTACTTACTAAAAATGATTTAAAAATGTCAAAGGACATTATTACGTATTGCAGCATGTTTGAAAAGGGATCGCAAATGAGTTTACAAAGTAAATTGGCACGTCATTCCAATTTCCGCATCCTCTACGGCGAATAAACAGTGACTAAACATCAAATTGTACTTTGTACTGGCGTTAGAACCGTACGTCATGTTTCACGTCATTCTTGACTTTAAGCAACTAATGTATGTAGTTCTATGTGTTTTTGAACACTTTGGAGTGATATGTAGTATCTGCCAATATAGTAGCGTTTCACAGACTTTCACTCGTAGATAAGAGAAAATAGAAAAGATATAAAAAATTGTGAGACACAGATTTCCTTGCGTCATTTAAGAATTATTCCTGTAACAGACAAGTTTTTCTAGCCAAAGATCCTCCTTTTGAAAAAACATTTGATACGTTCGGCTACCATCAAGGCCAGCAAATCAGATTTACCTAAAAATAGGTGTGATACGAGAAATCAATAGAGCGAGGCGTAAGGTAAGGGAGGTCAAGGCCCGGTGCTAACTAGCCGACCTCGTGAGTGCTGGTAACATTGGTAATTATCAAGTTGTCTTTTAACGTTATTATGAAAACTACGGTCTAAGACCCGACTATCTTTAGAGAAATAATTCTAGGTAAACTAGGAGTAAGAAGGCAAGATGGTGATGATGTGGCAGACCAAAGAAGAGATGGCGGGAAGATCTCAGACACAAGGGTACAAGAACGAGGTGGTAGGACCTTTCCCAGCCAAATGACACTACCACCCTCGGCCTAGTGCGACCAATTTGCCAACTTTCGAGTACAGATGGAACCCCAATAAAAGATTTAATCAAAGATAGGGCGAAAGAGAAAGTATTTTAGGCAATGTAGCTAATCGATATTAAACTTTCGTGAGACATATTTTAAATTGCCAATAGCGACTAAAAATTCAAGTGAGTGAAACCGTTGTCGTATAAACAATGTAGCTAATTTACTGGCTATATACTTTGTAGTGGTTTACGTCTTAAAAAATAAGCGAAAATAAATTTGGCGGTACAAAATCGCGGTATTTATGTACTGGCACACCGTAATAAGTGCCTAATGACGCTAACAATGCGAATGTGACACAAACATCGGTGTTATTCACCTCTAAACTCTTATCGGCTAAGTCGTGCCTTATCAATTTCCTTTGCGACCAAATTTGACAAAACAGAATGGTTTTATAGTCAGCATTCTGAGCAATTGCCTCTGATTTATAATTTAAGTATGGCAGCCAGGTTAGGCATACGGTTTTGAAACCTGAGTTGTGGGTTCGAATCCTGGCTTGCACCAATATGAGTTTTTTTAGGCTTAATTGAACCCTGTGATAGAAAAATGTATCTATGAGGAAATTTAGTCAGGCAAGTGTGGTGGCAGCCCAATCACTAGCCTTAAGGAGCCATAAGGAGGCCTGTGGGATGCAGGTCCCAGCAGTGGGACCTAACCTACCTGTAGACTGACTGACAATGATGATTGATAAATTAGGTCATTTTAAACATATTAGAAATTCGCATGCTAATATTTAAATATGTGAATAAAATTTGTCATTCTGACTGGGTAAATGTCCTGTACACAAGGGTATGTATTGTTCTGAATACGTTAACTTTTATTTAATATTTTAACTTTTATTTAATTGTATAGGCTACCTTAAAATTCATACATGTGGCCTACAATCAACTACACTTTATGAACAGATCTGTCAAGAAATAACTTATCCTTCCTAAAAGAATTATAAAATGTTCAAACAAGTTTCGAGTAGAACATAAATGCTAAAATAAAATCTCTGCCGAGGAAAAGAGAAATAAGTGATTCAGCATTGATATAAATCTACAATATATGGAAGGAGGAAAAATCATTAAATGTTAAAATTAAAATAAAATAAATGTTTCGAGCCTGACAAACCAACAATTTAGTAGAAACTCTGGATAGATATGTGACATTTTTTGCACAAGTATAACATGTTCGTGCTTTTCCATAAAAAAATTTAGTAAAGGATTATTCTCTACATTTGTAACCTGTTTACAGTTATGACATTTTTGTCACTTATTTAAGAAGCTGTAAAATGGGTCTTATGGCTGGCGAATCTTTCAGCACTAAATGGATTTGCCTCAGTTTTCATTTCTTCTTCTTCTTCTTCTTCTTTATTAGGGGCTATATAAGGCTCCAAAGCCTATGTATCACTGCGACCATTCCTGATCTATTGTGATCGCCACCTACTACAACTCTCGATCCAACCCTGCAACTTCAAATAGCTGCAGGATCTTTTTGGTTTCGAGAGACTTTACCTCCTCCGGGCGTAATATGTGTCCGCCCAAGATTAGGTCACGAGTACGCATTAGGCAAGGGCACTCTGTGAGGATGTGTAAGGGCGTCTCCTCTGCCTCCATGCAGAGTCTGCACCGCCCTATGTCACGTTTCCCCATGGTGTGCATGTGCTTATTTAGGCCGCAGTGCCCGGTAAGCACCCTTACCAAGTTGCGCAGTTGGTTCCTAGACAGCGCTAAGGCGTTCGAGGACGCCTTTTTGCTGAAGGCCTTGATAAGCGCTTTGGAATGGTTCAAACCTGTTGTTTCTCTCCAGAGTTGAATGGTTTTGTAGTGACAGTAGGTCTTTAGGGTGAGCCGCGTTAGGCTTTTGGGGATACCACAAAAGGGCTCAGGACTGTAGTTCTTCCCCTTAGCCCCTGCTCGCGCGAGTTCGTCGGCCTTCTCGTTTCCTACGACACCCGCATGCCCCGGGACCCAACGTAGAACAACCTTGTTCCTGGCTCCAAGGTTGTTCAATAGTTGCCTGCAGTTCTCAACCAGCCTCGATGTGGTGACATCGGAGGTTAGGGCTAAGAGTGCCGCCTGGCTATCCGAATGGATATAGATAGTATGGTTGCCGTAGTTGCTTTGCAGATTGATTGACGCACATTCCAGAATGGCGTATACCTCTGCCTGGAATATAGAGCAAAAACGTCCTAGGTTTAAGCTGATACTTTTCCTAGGCGCTTCACCGTATACTCCGCAGCCTACTTCAGATCCGGATTTGGAGCCATCAGTGTACCACCTCAGGCTTCCTTCTTTCCACTTGATTTGACTGTTTGACCAGTCCTCCCGTTTGGGGATTTCCACTGAGTAAAGTTTGAGTGGACAAAATTTGGGTGACATAGTGTCGGATGGCATCCCAAGAACAGGAATATCGTACACTGATTCCTTAAACAGTCTCAGAGTTTGCGATAACCAATTACCTCTCCTCGCGCCCACTATTCTAAGCATACTAGATCTCGCCTCCAATTCTAGATGTAAGTGGAGGGGCGGTAGATTTAGTATGGCTTCTAGGGCTGCCGTCGGGGAGGATGACATGGCCCCAGTGACGATGACACAGGCAGTTCTTTGAAGGCTGCCAAGCTTCATCACTGTTACCTTCTGCGTCGTTTTCCTGTACCATGCTACAGAGGCGTAAGACACTATCGGCCTCACTATGGATGTGTACAGCCATAAGGCAATTTTGGGTTTTAGACCCCATCTGTTGCCTGCTAAACGACAGCATATTGCCAAGGCTGATCTGGCCTTTTGTATGGTTCCGTCCACATGTTTGTTCCAGGTCAGTTTCTGGTCCAGTGTTACCCCCAGATATTTGACCTCTGTTGAGAACGGAATAGTTTTACCGTTCATGACAAGAGGTTTAAGTTTGTCCAGTTTCCTCTTGTTCGTGAATGGTACTATAATTGTCTTATCTGCATTGATAGACAATTCATTCTCTCCGCACCATGTATTTATGGTGTTGAGAGCCCTCTGCATAAGGTCTGATAAAGTACTTTGGCAGTTGCCCCTCACCGTCACAACAAGGTCGTCTGCGTACCCCTGAGTGTCGATTCGGAGTTCCGCCATCTTGTGCAGAAGTCCATCCACCGCGAGAGTCCAGAGCAAGGGAGATAGGACACCTCCCTGCGGGCAGCCTCTCACAGTGGCCACTTCGAGTGTAGTGTTAAGCAAGTCTAGCCTAACCACTCTCAGTTTTCATTTACTGTTCTTTTACATCTAATAACTTTACTTTTAACAGTGTAGTATCTAATTGTGTTTAAATATCAATAAGTTAATCCTAGTTTGCATGCTATCAGTGGCGGATTTGCAGTCTTTGCCGCTCTAGGCCCCAGACCCTGCAGCCATGCTGAGCCGCTGAGAAAGATCTCAGTGCCCATCATATTGAATACATTTGAGTTATTTCTTGTTATCATCAGTTAATTTTTTCTCACAATTTGCCGCCCCTAAATATCTTGCCACACCACTGCATGCTACCTATTAATAAGTAGGTCAATTCTTATTTTTATGTTCTTTAAACTAATTAAAAATGTATATAAATGAGGTTTTTTATATGACTACAACTAATCATTCATGTTAAAAATAATAATCTAAAACCTGTTGACTAATGAATAAAACAGGTTGTCACTGCTAGCTTAACAGGAACTTGGTTGTAAAGATGGTACTTATTGGTTTTTTAAGAGCATCAGCTGACTTGCAACTATGTCCTTCATGGTACAATTGAAGCCAACAATGATTAAATTTGTGTTTGTGTTTAACAATAATATTGAATTAAGTTAACAAGTTTTTGTCTTCAATTTATATTGATATTAATTTGTTATTGAAAAATAGGTATTAAATTTTGCACAAAAGAGGTTATTGGAGTCTGAGGTTTCATTAATAAAATAAAAAGATGGTATTACAGAGTTTTTTTTTGTGCATTAAAGCTAAAATTTAAGCTGATTAAAACCAAATGAGTAATTAATTATAATTATAAAGACTCCTCATATAATGAAGGTAAATAACCGACTAGTGCAAAGAAAAAGTTAGTGATAAAAAATGTTACTGTATTAGGAAAGCCAGTCGAAGCCAAGAAATGTGTATTTAAAAGCTTACAGGTTTTCAAAATTGGTCCAAATCACTATCACAGTAAACAAAGCTATGTTTCATGAAAACTGACAATCACCTTTGAATAATGTCTACTGAAAAACATACATGATAGCACTATCACTTACAGATAAAGTTTATCAACATTATCACTACATTGAACGCTAAATACTGCTAAGGAGTGACGTCAGGAGAAATATTCTCGGCTACATACGAGGATACCCTGTCCTGAATACTCATCTAACTACTGTTACTCACTGTGTCTACTAGTTTCTAAGAAATATATTGTCGAGGTAACGTGACTTTAGGAACAAGATAAATCATATAGCTGGATTAAGGTTCATAATATACAGTGCAAGAAACCGTTCCGCGGTCCAATAACTACATAGAAAGTTAGTGACAGGCAAAATTTCGATGCAACACCAAAAACACTCACCAAGTAAGATTGTCACTGATGATTAGTAAACGTTTCCTTTTGTCCGACTTATCGCCGTAAATAAAAATCACACATTATACGGCTAACACGTAACACAACACGATATTATACAGATTTTACTGTCTAATTTTGTTTAATTCCTGTCTAAACAATTACACTTTGACGAATTGACAAATATCGTTTCATTCGTGACCAAATCAACATGTCCTCCAACAAGTCCTCCGGTCAAACATCTGTCTTGTAAATTTAATTTGAAGTTGTTGCTTGTCAACACAATATGGTTTTATAATCAATAGTATTTTATTTTTTGAATCAGATATTCGTCGCTTTTGCTGTGAACTGCTATGTTTAAACAAATACTAATTATTACGAATGTTCACTGACTACTTCCTTCCATAGAATGTAAAATACAGAAAATATGAAATGTTTTTTGAACAGTAGGTAAGGGGTTTCTACACGATTGACAAAGAACTTGTTTACGAAATGAATGACTCAAATGCACGGACGTAGAGAGTAAACGGGATAGTGTACACTGGCCAAAAAGTGTGTCCACATGAGACATCAAACCTGAGCCCTCCATCTCTTTCTAATTAGGGTGACCATAAGTCATATGTATGTGGGATATTAGCATAAGATTGAATGTATAGTTTGGCCAGGATCTTTTCTCATTCGTACATAATCAGAGAGAATCATACTGTATTTTCCCTATGCTAGTATAATTGTCCCAGAAAAGAGATGGATATAGTTCTTTTCTCTCCTGTAAAACGCTTCACAACAACCTTACTTAATTTAGTCGTTATAACAGCTTTTAGTCGTTATAAAAGCTGTTACAGATGGGATGGGCGTATTGAATCGCGATCATGGTCGATTGTGAGGAAGGTGTGGTCCGCCGTACCTACATCAAAAACACAGCTATAAGAGAGAGCGAGACAGATATCCAGGATGGGGTAAAACGTTGTACTACGTAACTAGGTAATTCGCAAATCGTGTCGATTAAAAACACTGCCTTCGGTCGTGTTTTAATTTATCACCACTCGTTACGAATTTGATTCTTACTTTCAACACTTGTATCGCAAATTACCTTATAAATTAATACTATACCGACTAGTTATCGATACCACTCATTTTGTCAAGCCCTAGCGTAGCGTGGCGTAACAATTTATGTTTATACACGAAATTATCTTGAGTATTGACTAAAATAATAAAATATTAGCACACAACGAAATAAAAACTTACATTTAACTGTGTAAACCGGCATCTTACACTATTTATGCTTAACAAAATACCTATCACTATCAATATCATACTCATGGTGTGTTCATATACGTGATGACTTCCCTTTTGCATACTTAAGCTATTCTTTAAGCGTAAGCGTCATCGTAGATTTGTGGTCTGCAACAAAATTTTCAAATTTGCCGCCTTTGTATACTGACGGAAATGTGTGTCCAACCTATATAGAATCGATTACATCTATATAAATAGTTAGAATTAACGTTTCAGTAATTAAATATTATGTATAGCCTGACAACAGTTTATTTAACCCTGAGATAGTGTCGCTGCAAACAGCTCACGTATGGCAATAATGTGTGTACGTCATGTATAGTTGGGGTAGTGGGCATTGGCTTCATGTTGATACTCGTATAATGTCAGAAACATTGCTTACAGAGAATTCGGTTCTTTCAATTTACCTGTTCGTCAAAATCTAATTCTAAATATTCAATATATATATATTGTTCGTTTTCTGACTCTGACGAAGTCTGATTTTCATCAGATGTTGTGTCGATTTCAGGACCACTAACCTCGATTATAAAACGTCCAGTCTCCAATTCGATTATAGGACCTTTATTCCTATAATCATCTTAAATTTTTTTAATATGGTCACAGCAATTGCTCCAATTTTGTTGAGTTACTTCCTACACGATACGATAACCAGTTCAATACAACCGCACTATAAAACGTCAATACCGGTCATGTCAACAACCAACTTTAAAACATTGTTTATTGGAATGCTATGTAATCCTTCATCTTTTTTAAGCTGTAAGTATTTGATTGCATTCACTACAATTTTTTTCACATCTTTGGAATATTTTTTTGTCATTTTTTAATAAAACCGTTTATATTTGAATATATTCGTAGATATTTTCTATTTGTTTACATCGGTGACATTCGATGACATCCAACGTTCGTTGTCAAAGAGTACTTGTTGCCAGTAAAAGAAATTAGTACCATTGAAAATCCGCAAAATGGCGAGGGTCAAATAAACTGTTGTCAGGCTTTAAGTAAGTATAAACATGAGTCTGTAATGTCTAAGGACTTTGGATTTAATTTTTTTGCAATTATATAGCTCTCATTACATGAATCGAATAATTAAACATGCCGAAATAAGTATATCTTTATTTATTTATTAGTATACTATTTAGGTAAACTTATTTTTACATTAAGTACGTAATAACAATTCTGTAAGACCGATCCAAATCGCACCGATATCATAGTCACCCTAATGAGTTTGACAGTGTTTTCTTGATTGTACACGTGTGTGTGTGTGTGTACACGAAAAATATGTCATCAAGTTGGGGATACCAATTAATATCCAAAGTTACTACAATTTCTACCATATTCAATTTAATGTTTTTTTTGTTATGCACATGCTTGGTTTAATCAGTTAATAATATTGACATCATAATGATTAACAAATTATTTAAAAGATATCGGAACTGTAATCGGAATATAGCACTAAAATAGTATATGAAGGTAATTACTTTCAGTAGTATATTGATATATAGATGGTCAAGCAAATCTTGTCAGTAGAAAAAGGCGCGAAATTCAAATTTTCTATGAGACGCTATCCCTTCGCGCCTACATTTTTCAAATTTGCCGCCCATTTCTACTGACAAGATCTGCTTGACCAAGTATAAATACTGCCACAATGGTATCTTTTTTACATTGGCAACATGTGCGAGTGAGACACGGGGCTCTGGTTTTCTATCTCATGTGGACCGTTTTCTCTAGTCTGGTACGAACAACTTTCTGGCTCGGTGATAAGGTTCAATTTAGTATGACAAAAAAAGTGACAGTTCGCTCCCGATTAATATATAACTTCCTGCTCAAATGACATTAGTGAAAGTCGAACGCATAGAAGGTAGTGTCCTATAGAAATGCTATACGCGTGCCTCCGTGATAGATACATAAGACTACCCTATTCGGTCATTTCCTTCCACTCCTCATGCCAGATCCAGTTATAAACTACATTCATGTTCGAACGAACGAAACTGAAAGATACTCTACCCATAAACAATTATCATACCATAAAATCGTGTATAGACGGCAAATTAAAAAAAAAACTATGAAATGAAACGGTCCCGCGATTGTAATTGTTTGGAGAATTAACAATTTTATCATAATTAAAGTTTGTGTGTATCAAAGAAAATGAATATTTCCAGTTTTTCACAAAATCCAGCAGATGCTAGTGAAAATGAAACTATAAACCGTGCTAAAACATTTGTAAGTGCCTGATTGTTAAATCAATAAGGTTATGTTTATGAAACTCTTAATATTAATGTACCTAATAATCTAATTCTTTTAGGTTTTGCCGGGCAAATGCTTTGAAAGACGTGCAGCATGCACTTGGAGACGAGGAAATAAGTTCTCAATATTTTCAAGAAGTCAAACTACCAGCAAAAGTGCGCCAGCAACGAGTGATGACAGGATTCTAAACATTCGTCAAGATATATTACTTTTCCACCCAATTTTACGTAAATTAGTAAATGAATCCAACGGGACATTCTTGTCCCTGCAAAAAGCAGCGGAAGCGAATAAAAATTTGGACAACCATGTTGAATTTTTGAAGCATTCTCGCCAATACCGCTCAATCATTCGAGTGTGCATTGAAAATCTTCAAGAAGCTGCGTCCAAAGAGAGCGATGGCATTGAAAAGAACAACCTATTAACTTGTATAACAATATTTTACTCTATAGAGTGTGTGTGGCACTTGTGTGAGATTCTATATGTGGACAATGTCCCTGGAGATTATGTACTACCATTTTTACTTGAATGGGTCCGGTTCCACTTTCCATGCCATGAGCAGATGGCAACGCAGTTGCTGGATGCCTGCGAGCGGGGCTCCGAGGAGCACCCGGAATACTGGGATACTGTTATCGGCATGATTGTGCAGGGGAGAGTGGATGTGGCACGGGCACTACTGAAGCTACACTCTGCTACGGATACTACTGAGTTTAAACTGGTTGATAACTCTTTAAAAAGTATGCCAATTTACAGTGTAAGTATAATAAATATATTATTATTTAGTTTGCTTATTTTCTGCATAGTGTGGAAATGATTTGGTCTTGAAAACACATTGGTTTGAATCATGCAAAAGACATCCAAGTTATTCATGCATGTGTTTTTGTACAGATATAAATCTATCTAATGAATTTCAAATTAGAAATCTGCAACATATCTCAACAGAATATAAAACTTATCAAATTGTATAAGACTTTTAGGGAATTCAGTACCTCTGAGTAATTACCGTACATGGTCGAAGAAGTTGATATCTGGCAGGAAAAAATTGAAGAAATTTGAACCTTATGTACTTTTATTTTAAATTCAAATTTCTTTGGTAGAATATCTCGAGTTATCAACTTCTTCCCGCTGTGTACGGCTATAATCACAAGTATGTAATGTATCTCACCTTTAATTACAAGATGTACCTACTATCACACTCCCCGATTGTTGCGCCATTTACGGTCCTAGCTAAATTGGTTGTTCAATATTTACGCTATGAAATTCCTAATTTAGCAAGACCCCTAAATGGCATAAGAATCCCGTGTGGTGACTACAACAAACTCATAATATAAAAATATTCTTTGAAGCCTTGCATATAATGATTCTAATAATTTGTAGGTATATGGAGGCCTATCAACTGGAGAATTCACAATAACCTGGAAGCACTGGCAGGCCGAGTGCCGCTCCAAACTGAGCAGCCGGAGTGTCACCTCACAACCACACCTAGAACTCATAATGAGGGTGAGTTTGAAGTTATTATTCTCTTACTGACAATCTCATAACTCGTAGAATTTCTTGCAATAAACTCTAATTTGTATGAAGATTTCATCAAAAGTAATGTTACAAACAAAAGAATACCTGGCAGCATTTTTTACTCTTGTTAAAACTTCATAGACTGTTTTTATCCCTTAAATTTTATTTAACTATAGTATCTGTATACTTTATTAAGCTTCAGTACCGTTATTTGAAGCCTATTTAATATTTGAGACAGCGATACTGTTGACAGATGACGTAGCGGTTCACAATTGGCTGACACCTACCGTCATAACCCCACCTTACAACTTACGTTTGCAGTTTTAATCCCCTCCATCGGCCACCAGGGACCGTGGCTCGGTGCCCCGGAGCTTGCCTTCATTGGCGTTCTGTTTGTCGGAACGTTCGGTTCACTACAAAAAATTCTTAGAAATCCTTAGATTCTTAGAATTTTTTGTAAGTACTAATTTAAAGTATTCTTTAAAAACGGTGTTACCGTTCGATGTTTGATATAAATAATTTAAAGGATTTGACGGACAGCTCGTGTTCGTCAACGTGTTTAGAATAGCTGACACCTGATCGATTCACATCGCGAGTGCAGCGCAGCCGTCGCGTAAGTACCCGAGTGATTTTTATTTAATTGGTTTACAGTGAATCGATTCGTCATAAGCACGGAACAGGTCATTAAAAAAGATAAATGTGAATGGCAATTTATAGGCCTCAGTTTTATTGTCTTCCGAAGGGGACTGTAAGGTTCCTATTACAGAATAGGACTGCCAATTAACATCGGTGTTCTTAAAAAGACGCGCTCTGTGCCGTCGTATGTTATGCTAAACCATCTGTGTTTTCGCATTAAGTAAGCTTAGTCTAATTACAATTATAATGATAGTAAGGTATATGACCTGATATTTTCCGTGCATTTCTATAATTGCTGGTACTGTGCTGCCGAGATACCCTCTAAGTTTCAAACTGGTTCAGAGAGGAGGCTAAAATGTCTGAAAAATGGTACAATAAGAGACCATCATTATCAGAAATACTACCTATGTTTGGTATCGTGGGCCATTAAAGTTACTCTAGTATCATGTTGTTTTCCAAATTACGGTCATGACCGCCTTAAAGTTGACGAAGCCCCGCTGTCGCGGGGCTTCTATTTTCGCTCTGAGGGACGAAAGGTAACTAACAAACCTACATCGAATACTTATTTTCAATCCTTGTGTTCATATCCTTTGAAAAGTTTTTTCTTAAATAATACCGACTTTGGATGCACAGTACCGTCGATACCTCTGTGAATTTTATTTTCAATTAAGGTTTTGTGTAGGTACCTAATAATAAAAAATGCCACTGCAAAAAGCATCCCTTCTAGTTAAAGCAAGGGGTTTTAAAAGTGAAACTCTTGTATGTAAAAGTGACTTATCTCTATTCAGTTTATGCGTTATTGTGAATTTTGGTTAATGATGAGTTTTAATCTTTATACATACAAAAGTTATATTTGATATACATTTATGTATGTATACCCACATACAGGAGAAGCACTATTTAACCCTTTGCTATAATAATAATCCTTGTGAAAAAAGGAGTTTCGAATTATTTTTCTGTTCATGGCATAATAAAGTAATTGTGAGTATGAGGTCGGGCGCTGCCTGCACAAGGGATGATAAATATCCTGCTGCGTAAGCAGAGTAGTACAATCTTGCATTATGTAAATTAGCATACTTACTCTAAAAAATTACCCACCTGCGCAAGGTGTGGAGAAATTTACTACTATTACGTAACTTATTGTACCTTTACTACCTATTATGGATGTCCGCTAAGGCTTACTACGATAATTATCCAGCTGCGTATGCGGGTATTAGCGGAAATATTATCGAAAAAGCTTATATATATACAATACAAATAACATACTTACTTAACATTTCCCGCCTGCGTAAGGCGTGTGAATATTATTATTAAGCCAACTGAAGATACGCCGCCTGCGCAAGGCGTGTGATCTTCATTGACCTGCTACGCTAGCAGATAAAACAAAATGGAAACTATAAGACTGGCATAATATAATCAACATTGGCTCCATATACCACTTATTCCACCTGCGCAAGGTGTGGAAAATTATAAGTCATGGGGAAAAATAACTGATAGTCACACATTATTCGGAATCTGTAAAAAGCAGGGTTGCTTTCTAGTTGTTAGACTAAAACTAAACAATTTTTAAAGTGTAAACACCCTAAGTATGTTAAAATCATACAAAATGCCTGCGCAGGGCTTGAAACATCCATTAGCCTGCTGCGCAAGTGGGTATCAATTAGTTCATGGTTTCATTAACCAAATATTGCTACTACAAAGCATTTACCATACAAGTATCTATTTAACATGTATTGTTTTTCAATATGCCAATATAAATCACCCTTCATGTAAATCTCTGCCAACTACGATAGGCATTTGAGAATTTAATCATATTTTCGCAGCAAGGCGAAACATTAAATCGTCCCGGGATGATCCTAATCTTAACATTACAAGATCCTAAGAGGGTAAAATAAGTCTTAACACACTCACTGCCAGCGATCCGCTGGGCGGGTTCCCTTTTCGTAGGGGCTGTTCGTTGCATAGGTAATGATTTTCTTGTGTTGTCGGCCACGCTCGGAACGCGTAGCTCGCGCTGACACTGTGATAACTGGCTTCTGGGTCAGTAATATTAGAAATCACTAAAAACGTGACGAGTCCCGTTTTTAACAAATCCAAAGTCTGGATTCGAAAGTGTGGTCATACGCGGCCCACTCAATGGCCAAGGTCATGATAATCTAGATACTAATCGTTGAACAAAAATTTTGGAAATTGCGATTGAATTTAATTAGCCGGCCGCCCCGCCGCTACAAAATGCGAGTCATTTAAAAATACAAATATAATGCCCTGGAATGGGTCAAGGTTCTTGATTTATTCATCATTTAAGTCCACGTGGGGTAAAACACATTTTAGAAAACGGTACCTTCCATGTACCTAAAAGCAAATATTGAATGTATCCCGCCTGTAATGGTGCAGCAGCTTAACTTTGCGTTGCCTACAGAAAAGACGTGAGCAAGTTAACCATAATATAAAATGTGTATGACCCAAAATTGGTATGTTCATCAACTCATTGTGAGTCCAAATGAAAGAAAGCCTTTTTGGTATCAACCTAGATGACGACTGATAGATGATGACTCCGGCTTTAAAGATAGATGTCCTAAATTCCCTAGACTATTTCATATCATTTCATAACAGAACCTTTTCTTGAACCCTCGCACTTTTCGTAGTTGAAAGACTGTATTTACCTATTCATTCGAATCTACTTTCAAACCTAAAACCTGACCGTAAGTTATGATTTTCCCTGGAAAATGTAAGCAGACAAACTCGAGGGTTATTTCTATACCAATGCTCATTAGTTGGTGTGTTGTGAAATTTTGCACATATTCGTTACTTTGGCATTTGGCAACAATATAGTAGAAACCTGCATCTATTTACTTTACGAATATTGCAAATATACCTAGGTGAAAATCAGTGAGTTCACTGAGATACCTAACATTAAATTAAATTTAAATCATTTTATTATGGACCATGGAACGATTTAAAGCTATGCAACGGCGTTATAGCCCACGCAACAGTTTGAATTGATGGTAAAACTTGAAGTATCATTCGTTTTTCTTAAAAAACTTGAAAATACGAAGACTGTTTAATGCCAAATGAATATATAATACTGATTATTAATACATGCAAACGAAGAACCTTACTATCTAACCTGTCAGGCAATAACATCTCCTTGTTAAGATAAGTAGTTAGATAATGTCTATATATCTTGTACTTCCTTGAGATTGCACCAGGTGGTGCAATTAATCCCGAAATAAGGTGCATTCGTGGACAAAGCTAGAACTACCAGCTAGCATGGCTATTACTTATATGTTTTAAACAATGCGAATTGTAATTTATTAAAACGCTTATTGAACGTAGATCTATCATCTACTCACGAGCCAAACCTAGGCTTAATAGGAACGCAAACATAGTAATATGTATGAAAAATACCAGACGATACAACAACAAGCGGGAGAGCATTCTCCGGACAGAATTATCAAGATTAAATTGTAGCTGGTTAATAGAATTTGACGGGCTTTTATTACTAATGGTATAGAACGTGCTTAAAATTCAGATTGCTTACTGAAGATTTTAATCGGTCACTTTATGTTAATAATTGCCTAAACTAAAGGCCATGTAAAATTTATTCAGATATAACGCCTTGATATAATGGATTGGCCATACATCTTGCTTGATGGTACATAATTGCAATATAAATGTAATGAGACCTTTATGAGAAACAATCCTAGTATTATTATTGCTGTATTACAGCTGTTGAATTAGTAAAGTCCAGATACTTACCATATTAGCCCTAATACCAACCAACCAACATGTTATAAACCAACATGTTATAAAATAAGACCGCATCATAGGCTGGTTAAAGTATGGGCTTAGGCCCAAAAATATTTTAAGAACACTCTCTGGGGTGAGACTTTACTAACGTAGCGATTTCGTGGAAAAAAAAAAACTGTGATTGTTACAACATGAGTAGATTTTTAATATTATAATTGAGTATTGTATATTTTACAAGGCCTATTACATTCGGAATGGCTGCGCACTGTACACAATTGACTGCAGAGAAATCGTATTTGGTAAAGGGTTGAACTATTTCACATGATTAACAGAAAGCTGTTATAGCCCTACCAAAATTAATCATCAATTTATCACTTACCTACTGTCTATTTAACATTGTACAACAGCGGACATGTAAGAGTAGCAAATCAGTTAATCCATGAATTAATTGACCAAAAGCCATGACTACTTCTACAGTATAAGAGACACTATGGCATATGTATTATTGTTGTGATAAGTTCACTTTTCAAATGAATAAGACTGTAAGATTTTTGAAAAGAAACAAGAGAGGCTCTGAGAAAATGTATAAAATCGTTTTTGTATGCCTATAAGTTGAATTGTATCCTGCCTTATTAATATTAATATCTGGTAACCATGTCTGGGTACAGGACACTGAGAAGTGTCAATAATCAAAGTTTATTTTCCTCTTTGCAAGATAAAATAAGTAAAGTATACCAGAATTATTTGTTAGAATGTGGACCTTGAAATAAATGGAAACACAAATTATGATCTGAATATAATTATGGGATGGAGAAAATAAAACATGATTGTTTGCAGAAACGTTTGTTTAATTTTAATAAACACAGTTTTCTATACACATGTCTTTTGCTTTTAACAACACTCCTTACCTTTCTATAAATAATAATGTATAGTAAAAGATGTCACTGCACACTTTAGACCATTGGTCCATTTCACATTGATCCATGTACCCGGATGGTTAAGTGCACCTGTACTCGTTGTTTCCACCAGTTTCATTTATCATTATAAATGGATCACATTGGCGTTTTCTGGCCACCAGGCGATCACTACACGTCTCAAATATTAAATAGGCTTCAAATAACGGTACTGAAGCTTAATAGCAGCGTTTTACCTTACAATAAAACGCTTATTAAGCGAAATACCTTATTTGAAGCCTATATTTTTAAATTCCCCTGTGGCTACAACACTCAGTTGCAATAAACCACATCACTTTTATTACGGCCGTTGAGGGTACTTTTGGCTTACTGTTTTTTTCTCCCACCATGCAGGATGCAATGAGTAACATCTATTACTAGACTATAGTCTATACAGCCCAATGTACTGGTACGTCTGTGTTTTATTTCACATTGGAAAATTGAATAATAATAATATTATATGCAACTCCTTGGTAAGTGTATTATTGCAACTTCGTTTTATTTATAATTATTTGAGATCCAATGAAGGCAAGCTCCGGGGCACCGAGCCACGGTCCCTGGTGGCCGATGGAGGGGATTAAAACTGCAAACGTAAGTTGTAAGGTGGGGTTATGACGGTAGGTGTCAGCCAATTGTGAACCGCTACGTCATCTGTCAACAGTATCGCTGTCTCAAATATTAAATAGGCTTCAAATAAGGTATTTCGCTTAATAAGCGTTTTATTGTAAGGTAAAACGCTGCTATTTAAAGATGTACCCATTTAAAGTTTAAATTAGATTGAAAACTTTTACAAAAAGTGACTAGTCTCTAAATTAAATACCAAAAGTAGAAAAAGTTTCAAACTACATGTTCAAAAATTAATTTTGATTTTTTGGGAAACCTTGGAGATTGATGTGGTTTACGCTGTGGTGACTTATGAATGTGCCCTAATGATATCAAAATAAATATTCAAATTTCATATTATCTTCCAGCTCGTAACTGGCGATTACTCAGCATTCGAGAGCATCTTATCCAAATACGACTCATGGCTGTACATTCTCGGCGGCTGGACCGTGTTCACCATGCCATGGGCGAAACGCCACGAGCTGCGCGCCGCCGCCGCCGCGTGCGCCGGCATGCGCGGGGCGGGCCGCAGCGCGCTACACGACCTGCTGCGGCCTGCGGTAGAGGGGGAACTGCATCAGGTATCCTATGGATCATTAAAAACGGTATTGGTTGGTTGATGGCACCCAGACTTGAGGTCACGCACACAATTATAGCAACTCAATTATTTAAATGTTTTCAGGTGATTCACGAAATTCAGCAGATATCAGATAACGGTTGGTTCGCGACACATCTCACAGACATCCTGGTCCATTGTGGGAAACTGAAGATATTAGATAAGCATCAGACTGAGTAAGTGTTCACAGGAGATATTGGCACTTACTACTTACTTATTATAGTGGTAACTAACCTTGTAGTGTAAAAATGTACTAACACCCATTTCTATACTTTGTTTCATTGTAACAAAATATATAAATGCCGCCCGCGAACCTCTCGCTTGTGGCCCGCGAGCCTCCCTGGCTATTATGCATGTAATATTGACAAACGTCAAAGTCACAAAAATATTATTACCAAAGTGCGGCCCGCGTCAACTTCATTACCTGCTATGTGGCCCTTGGCTATTAAAAGGTTGCCGACCGCTGGTGTAGCCAAATATATTGAAACACGCATTAAATATCATTGATTGTATAAGATATGTTGTCTAATAAAAATAACGCAGCAAGAATCAACTTTTGACAACCAGACGTACCGCATAATGTACCGAGCCATACAGTGCCATCCAAAATAAGGACGCTAAACACGAAGAATTTGTACATTGACCCGTCTATTCCTTTGTCGCAAGTGCGTATTTATATTGGTGTCCCGCCCATTAATAGGAATAGCTTTACATTAGTTATAGAACCTAAGCCTTTTTAGGGTTCCGTACCCAAAAGGTAAAACGGGACCCTATTACTAAGACTCTGCTTACACAAACGGGTCTACCGCGATATAATTTCATTGTTTTTACCTTTAATTCCGACGTTTCAGCTGAGTTGCACCAGCTGTGGTCACGGAAAGACTGACGTCCCAACAAATTTCAACGGAGATATTAATAAAACAACACTAAACTACCCGAAATTAGTTTATAAAAATGACAAACAATGAAATTATATCGCGGTAGACCCGTTTGTGTAATTGAATATGTGTACAAAACGCGAGAGTTTAAAGTGTTATAAGACTCTGCTGTTCGTCCGTCCGTCTGTCACCAGGCTGTATCTCACGAACCGTGATAGCCAGACATTTGAAATTTTCACAGATGATGTATTTCTGTTGCCGCTATAACAACAAATACTAAAAACAGAATACAATAAAGATTTAAGTGGGGCTCCCATACAACAAACGTGATTTTTGACCGAAGTTAAGCAACGTCGGGCGGGGTCAGTACTTGGATGGGTGACCGTTTTTTTTTGCATTTTTTTGCATTATGGTACGGAACCCTTCGTGCGCGAGTCCGACTCGCACTTGCCCGGTTTTTGATATTATAAAGCTGAACTCAATCCGTACTTCCAGCGTGACCGGCCGGCTCCGCGACAGCCTGATCCTGGAGTACGGCAGCCTGATGATGGAGCACGGGTCGCTGTGGCCCGTGGGGCTGTCGTACCTGTGCGCCTGCGCGCCCGAGGGCCCGGCGCGCGCCGAGCTGCTGCTGGCGCGCCTGCCCGCGCGCACCGACACCAGGGCGCTGCGCGTCGCCGCCGAGGCGCAGAAGTACGGCCTGCACAACGTCGGTGAGTGCTGTACACTGTCGTACCTGTGCGCCTGCGCGCCCGAGGGCCCGGCGCGCGCCGAGCTGCTGCTGGCGCGCCTGCCCGCGCGCACCGACACCAGGGCGCTGCGCGTCGCCGCCGAGGCGCAGAAGTACGGCCTGCACAACGTCGGTGAGTGCTGTACACTGTCGTACCTGTGCGCCTGCGCGCCCGAGGGCCCGGCGCGCGCCGAGCTGCTGCTGGCGCGCCTGCCCGCGCGCACCGACACCAGGGCGCTGCGCGTCGCCGCCGAGGCGCAGAAGTACGGCCTGCACAACGTCGGTGAGTGCTGTACACTGTCGTACCTGTGCGCCTGCGCGCCCGAGGGCCCGGCGCGCGCCGAGCTGCTGCTGGCGCGCCTGCCCGCGCGCACCGACACCAGGGCGCTGCGCGTCGCCGCCGAGGCGCAGAAGTACGGCCTGCACAACGTCGGTGAGTGCTGTACACTGTCGTACCTGTGCGCCTGCGCGCCCGAGGGCCCGGCGCGCGCCGAGCTGCTGCTGGCGCGCCTGCCCGCGCGCACCGACACCAGGGCGCTGCGCGTCGCCGCCGAGGCGCAGAAGTACGGCCTGCACAACGTCGGTGAGTGCTGTGCGGTATACTGAATCATGTGGCATGTCACTCAAATTGAAGTTATTACCTAATTACATAGGGTGGTATTCCATCTGTCTAATATCTCGGTTCAATGTCATTGCGTATCACTAGGCATTTATTTATATTTAGCAAAATGTGAGGCAAAATACACATTGTACAAAGAAATTGGACAGGTGGAATACTTACTATTCTTAAGAATACCATGGTATAAAAAAAACAGTCTTGGGCAAAAGGGTTTCTTTTCTTGGACGCTTTTTTATAACACATTGTAATCTTAATTTTAAATTGTGTTAACCGAATCCTAAAAGAACGGATTTCCGTATCTCGAGTTTATGGGGTACTACTATTGGTATTGGCATTCGGCTTTCCATGTTATGCATCTTAGAATCAAATGGGGTAAACGGAACTACCATTCGTATATATACCATTTATTAAGAATACGATGATTTTTCACTTCAAACAGGACTAATCAATCTCTTACATTTTAAACGTTGACGTCACATTTTTTTGATCCGTAGACTGACATATGATAATATGTATTACTATTACGCGTGTTATATAATGAATATTTGTGTGTTATTCCAGTGCGGTCGATCTGCCTGTGCGTAGGGGCGCGGCACCTGTCGGGCGGGCGGCTGGGCGCGGCGCTGGCGTGGGGCATGCGCGGCCGCGACCCCGCGCTGTGCGCGCGCGCCGCCGACGCCGCGCTGCGCGCCTACACCGCGCAAGGCACGCTGCCGGCCCGAGACCTGCTGCCGGCCGCCGGCACCGGCTTGCTGCTGCATCACAGGGCGCTCTTGTTAGGTAAGTTATGTGCTAATACGTGACCACCGTAGCGATACTGATGTGGGGCATAAACTGCGGTTGCCGCGCTACGAATTCATACCACGTGTGGCAGTCTGCCGGCGAGGGATCTGCTACCGGCGGCGGTGGCAGCAGTGGCCTAGTCTTTAACTGCTGCAAGTGTTGCATCATAGAACGGTCTTATTCAGAGAGCTTAGCCTTAATCTCATGTCTTCAAGCTTAGCCTTATTCTGCGACGTGCGGCCTACTCCCGACTGCAGGAACTGATCTGCTGCGTCATCATCTATTTTAATTCTTACTTGTATAATACTACACCAAAAACTTCACTACTCAGTAAAAGTTCATTTTATACTAAAACATATCCTACAAAGAGATCATCCATGCAAGACTGCATATTTTTTATTACCCACCAACGTAAATCATGGTGAGCAAAACGATAATTTTTTTTTTTTAATTTCTTTCAGGCAAATACTGCGACTTCCACAGATTGTACAAGGACAGGGAATTCAGGAAAGCTGCCAAGTTGCTCATATCTCTACTGACCTCAAAGATTGCACCAGACTAGTAAGTACTGTTTGTAAATAAAATAAAATATAGTATAGTCAATTGTTTAATGCTGTGGAAAGCTTGATAGGGCTGGCTAGCTAAAGCATTATTTTGTAAGTAATTAGAGTAATCTTTCTTATGACAAGCAAAGTTACCAGGGCTCCATAAGAAAATCACTCTGGAGAAAGAGAGAAACAACATGTGTGAATAACTGTAACTGGCGGGTATCGAACACCTTGTAACTAGGGATGTAGCGACTAATCGGGAAAGCCGACTATTCGGCCTTATTTGTAGTCGGCGACTAGTCGCCAAAATTAGCCGATTAGTTGGCACTTTATGACAGAAAAACGGGGCATAAAGAAATAAACAGCAAACATTGACCATACGCTTTTCATCGATTTTACGGATTTTACCCAAATTCCTATTTAAGTGCTTACAAAAACTTTTGTTTGAATTATTGGTCGCTTTGTTATCGAATTGTCCGGTTGTCGTATCAAATATAGCCTTAGGTTTTTTTTTTTAGCGGTACTATTTATAATATGACGAATAGCGCGACGAAAGGGGTAAAACGGTTGTTTTTAAGAGCATCTGAACCGAACTTAGACAAAACTTATGACCGGCCGACTAGTCGACTAGTCTAATCGGCCAAATCAATAGTCGGTACATCACTAATTATAACATATACACATAACAGCTATGAAGTAGTATGGAGATGTACTTTGAAAATGTAAAGATAAAGGTAGTTTATTGTGAGAAGATTTAAGTCCCCCTCAATTGGAGGAGGGTATCCCAATATGGGACCGGCACCAAACTCGGCGGGACACATCTTTTCAAAACATTACAACGTGTAATTTTTCATAGGCTGCCCAGTGCCTTGTATTTTTCCCAGCCACACACAGCCAATAGCATTTGTAAACACTTGTATTTTCCACCAGCTTCTGGGAAACCCTCCTCCTCGACACCCTCCCCCTGCTGGAGTCTGACGAGCCGGTGTTCTCCTCCGCGGACACGTTCGAGATCATGGTGTGCCTGGAGCTGCGCGCGGGCAGCCTGGCCGGCGAGCGCGCCGAGCTGCTGCGCCTCGCCTGCGCGCGCAACCTCGCCCGCAGTCTGCTGCACGACGTCAAGGATGACGAATGAGGTTTATACCGGTACCAACAGAGCCGGTTGCACCAATCAGCCTGTCACCTCCTATAACCAATTAAGAGCCCATCAACGTGCACACTAGCGCCACTGCTAAATAATCGTGATTATTTCAATTTGACTATAGGTATTTAAAAAAGGGGGCCGCTACGTACTGTATTTTATATTTAAGTACCTTTTGAATACATCAAACTAGTTTGTATGTTGCTGGATTCGTCAATCTATGCGTCCAAAGTTAAAATGGCCGTTTTTGTTTTCGTCGTCGACTGTCGTGGTCGTCGACGAATCCATCAACATAAAAACTAGTTTAACCTTTTGAACGCCAAACGGCGCATCCATTGGCCGTGCCACTAGGGTTGCCAGATCGAAAGGCGCTAATATCGGGAAGAATTATAAATTTTTCGGGATTTTGGGACTTAAGTCGGAAAAAAAAACATTTAGATTAAAGTAATTGTATTAAAAATAACGATATTTTACATTATAGACCGGGAGATAGTGACACATTTTACTGGGTCATTTGTACCAGTATGGCGGTTCGTCAGGGGTCTAAGCATGTAATGAAGGAAAGAAAAATGATGGTCATAGCGCTGGTACCGGCGGCCCAATCGCGTGGGCGTTAGTCGAACGTGTCGGGTAAAATACGAGTGTCGAACGATTTGTACCACAAAAATCCTCGTATTATTCGATAGTCCATAAAAAAGAAGTAGACGGTAGCGTAATGCCATACTTCTCCGGTGTGGCTTACAGCCCGCCATACTGAGGCGAACACGTTAATTAAAAAAAAACAATTCAATCATTTGTGCCAAGCTAATTTTTGCACAGGTGATCATCGTCGAGCAGCCATTCATGGACATCACCATGCCATACTTTTCGGATGGTTCCAAATGGCCGCCATACCGCCGCAAAGGAGTTAATTTTTTTTTATAGCTAAACGATTTGTACCAGTATTGCATTTAAATTTTTGGAAAGTATTTGATAAAATGTGACCGTTATTATAATTGCCATACTTATAGTAGGGGGAAAAAGTACTGCCATACTTGAAAAACTTATTTAACCGACACGTTTCAAAAATACGACTATGTATACGTAAAATAATTTTTTACAGCATAGCATCATCATATTCTGTTTGTTTGGATACAATTGTACCTAAAAAATATATTTCAGTTTATAACTACGGGGCGGACGACTGTGAGACTTAGGCCAAGACTTAAAACAATAATTTTTAAGAAAAAAAAACCGACTTCTGTGGGGGCCGGTGAAAGATTATTGTAGATGGTACACTATGTAGAAAAGGAGGTAAAACCACCCACTTTTCTACTAGCATTTCGCTTCTGTAAGGGTCGTAGTTCTAGCCTAACCTAACCCTTGTTCGGTTCTGTGAGGATCGCAGTTCAAACCTAACCTAACCCACTAAACGGCGGGGGTTTAAGCGGGAGGGGCTAGTAAGATTGGTATCATCATACTTTATACCTACATTTTATGGTAGGTAATCATAGTGGTTTATTTAGTTAAGGGTATCATAGTGGTTTTCCGGGTCAAGGTCCGGGTCCGAAACCGAGTCCGAGTTCGGGTCCGAGTCCAGGTCCGAATCCGGGTCCGAGTCCGGGTCCGGGTCCGGGTCAGGGTCCGAACCGGATCCGGGTATGAGTCCGGTTCTCGGTCCGAGTCCGGGTCCCAGTCCAAGTCAAAATCGAAATTCGTAATCACCAAACGTGTACTCTATGCGTCGTTGAAGAGTTCTGTTCTGGTCATCATCAGCAGTTTCACTTCATCAAAACAGTTTTTAATGTAAATGCTTGATTTTATGATGATAATACAAAAATCTCTATACGCATGCCTTTAATATTTGAGGAGTTCTCTCAATTCCCTATGGATTCCATCATGAGAACTGGAGCTTGACAAAAATGTGCCTTAAAAACTAAACTTGCTTAACAAACATAACGAAGAGGAAAAATCGCCAAACGTGAACTATGCGTCGTTGAAGAGTTCTGTTCTGATCATCATCGGCAGTTCCACTTCATCAAATGCGACAGTTTTTAATGAAAATGCTTGATTTTCTGACGTAAATACAAAAATCTCTATACGCATGCCTTTAATATTTGAGGAGTTCCCTCGACTCCTTATGGATCCCATCATCAGAACTGGAACTTGACAAAAATGTGCTTTAAAAACTTAACTTGCTTAACAAACATAACAAAGAGGAAAAATCGCCAAACCTGAACTATGCGTCGTTGAAGAGTTCTGTTCTGATCATCATCAGCAGTTCCACTTCATCAAATGCGACAGTTTATAATGAAAATGCTAGATTTTCTAATGTAAATACAAAAATCTCTATACGCATGCCTTTAAGATTTGAGGAGTTCTCTCGATTCCTCATGGATCCCATCATCACTCGAGCTTGACAAAAATGTGGCTTAGAAACTTAACTTGCTTAACAAACATAACGAAGAGGACAAATCGCCAACCATGAACTATGCGTCGTTGAAGAGTTCCGTTCTGATCATCATCAGCAGTTCCACTTCATCAAATGTCACTTTTTTGGATGTATATGCTTGATTTGTTGATCAAAACCCAAAAATCACTATATGTATGCCTTTAAGATTTGAGGAGTTCCCTCGATTCCTCATGGATCCCATTATCAGAACTGGGTTTTGATAAAAACGGGACCAATCTGTATGCATATACATTCAATCAAAAAAAGAATTTTTAAAATCGGTCCAGTAATGACGGAGATATGGAGTAACAAATATAAAAAATAAAAAAAATAATAAATTAAAAAAAACATACAACCGAATTGATAACCTCCTCCTTTGGGATTTGGAAGTCGGTTAAAAAACAATTTTTTGACGATTTGTACCAGTATGGCATTTGGATTTTTGGAAATTGTATGATGCAATGTGACCATTATTATATTTGCCATACTTCTAATAGGGGGAAAAAGGGGCACCATACTTGAAATAAAAAAAAAATTATTGTACACATTTGCCACCTCCTACAGGTATGGCATTATGAGATTTCCATTTATGATCACACAGAAAGTCTTGAAAAAAAATTACAAGATAGTACAAATCGTTTAGCTATAAAAAAAAATTAACTCCTTTGCGGCGGTATGGCGGCCATTTGGAACCATCCGAAAAGTATGGCATGGTGATGTCCATGAATGGCTGCTCGACGATGATCACCTGTGCAAAAATTAGCTTGGCACAAATGATTGAATTGTTTTTTTTTAATTAACGTGTTCGCCTCAGTATGGCGGGCTGTAAGCCACACCGGAGAAGTATGGCATTACGCTACCGTCTACTTCTTTTTTATGGACTATCGAATAATACGAGGATTTTTGTGGTACAAATCGTTCGACACTCGTATTTTACCCGACACGTTCGACTAACGCCCACGCGATTGGACCGCCGGTACCAGCGCTATGACCATCATTTTTCTTTCCTTCATTACATGCTTAGACCCCTGACGAACCGCCATACTGGTACAAATGACCCAGTAAAATGTGTCACTATCTCCCGGTCTATTATTGGCACTACGTCAGCTGCTCTGTCCATAGTATAAATTATTTGAGATCTTGAACAAACAAAAAACTCGACGCGGGTCGCTCGCTCGCTTGACGACAGTTCGGAACTTAAAATTGTTGTTTTATAACGCGAGCTGTTTTTCGGGACAATTTTCACTTTGTCGGGAATCGGGAACACATATTAAAAATCGGGAGAATCCCGCCAAATCCCGACCATCTGGCAACCCTACGTGCCACTGACGCCACGGGGGTAAAATTTAGTTTTGTGAATAAATACCAACCTAAAAATGGGGTGTTTTTCAGTAGATTTTCATCAAAAAAACGATCGACGTCAAATGCCCTCTTTGGCGTCGTAGTCACGATTTTGCGTTGACGTCAATTGCCGTCTGTGGCGTTCAAAAGGTACTTAAATAAAAAGTACAGTACGTAACGGCGCCCTTTTCGTTAAATTTCAATAATCACGATTATTTAGCAATGGCGCTAGTGTGCACTTTGATGGGCTCTTAACCACTGACGTCCGAATGTGGTACATCGTCAAAGTCGTTCTGACATTCTGTTTACGTTCATAATTGTTTACCGTAAAAACACGCATTTATATTTATGGGTAATGATAATGATCATGTACTAAACTAAATTATATCAGTATGTGAAACTAATTTAACACGGTGAACGAATATAATTCAACATGGCAAGCATAATCAGCAAAGCTGTGATTGTTTGGTACTAGAGTGCTTAATACTGGGTCAACTTCAGTCAATGATTGGTGCTGTTGACGGCCAAATGCAGCAGTTGGCCCAATGTAAACGGGCTCATGTGCCATTTTGTATACAATTGAAGGGATGTTTACAAAAACAACATAACTGACTACACTGGTTGACACCTGAAAAGATTAACAACGTTCTTAAAAAAGTATCAACCACTCTAAGCAGTTATGTTGTTTTTGTAAACATCCCTTCAATTACATGTAAACATGAAATGTGGATTTTTCACTGTAGCTTTTACTTAATGGAAGTTTCTAGTGTTATGCAACTGTTTCAGCGATGGAAGTAGAGCTAAATTGTCTTTTTGGAAACCTCTGTCTTTTACTGTTCAATCACAGATGACTTAAATGTTTCTTTGTAACAGATACTCTACTGGTTTATGCATTTCAGTCTTGTATCCAATGTCATCATGTTGATATGAGTAAATAGCTAACAGCTTTATGTAAGATATGGTGTAAAAATGGTAGTCCAATGAATATGTGTATTCATGTTCAGTCATGTAAAGATTTCTTTGAGAGATAATTTAGTTCTAATTTTGTAAAGTTAACTTGTTTCTAACAATGGAATGGTTGGTTGTATATTGTTGTATGTGAAATAAATTAATATTTTTTGTATGACTTATTTTATTTCTGCAACCCTGGTAGCTTGGGTTTTTATCGCCTGACAAGATTCTGGTCCTGAGATAGTGTCACTATAACAGCTTTTTAGTGACACAGTGAAAGTGTCTACTATGTTATGTATAGTTATGATAATACTATTACTCATTCTGTGGTATAGTCAAATAAAATGTTGGAATGAGTCATATCAACAACCAATTTCAAAGCATTGTTTATCAAAATTTATATTTTTTTTTGTACTATTTTAAATGTAGGCGATTATTTTACTGTATTAAAAATATTTTTTCTTGATTTGGGAATCTATTTTGGTATTTTTGTGGCAATAGTATTTATAATTTAATTGCGTAAACTTATTCTTCTTTTACTTTGGTATCATAGAATACAGCATATACTATGGTTGTCATAGAATATACTTCTTGCCAGTGAAATTAATAAATTAGTACAAAATTCTATCCCAAATAGAACTTTGTCAGTCTATAATTTTATTACTCCTTCAATACTTTATTGTACTATGGGACCATGGACTGACCACAGTCCAGTTCCTAGAAAACCTTGTTTAGTAAGTAACAATTAAATCATATACATTATTGACCATATATAGAGAAGACAAGAAAAGGTACAGTATCAGATTATAGTATTTAATTACTTTAACATTACTAGGAACAACTAAAGTTAAATCACAGACTTAGCAACTAACAAACAATCACACAAACAGTTGAATCACAGGCCTAAGAAACAATCTTATAAGTAATTATTAACAATTGTCACATGATAATCTATTGATAAAAAAAACCGTTTAACCGTTAAACTTATATCAAAAATGTCAGAATTGGCAACCCATTAATCAACACTGCCACTAAAGTTTCCACCTTGAAACTTATTTCCTGTTAGCATAAAACTCCTCCATAGACTTCAATTCTTCAACATTGTAGCTTATAATTTTTTCATGTCCCTGATAATGAAACCTTCCATAGAAAAGCTTACCCTTCAACATGTATGGGTACCATATCTCATCATCGAGCCACATATCCTTATACGGGATTTCATCATTATTGTACCATTTAGGGAGCATTTCTTCCGTTTCAGTAGGCGTCCCTTCATAAACCGTAGTACTAAATACTCTCACATCCATCATTGTCGATTCACCTTCAAACGTGAATTCTAGGTGGCCAATATTTTTCATATCGCTCTTTTTAACGCTAAGACAACATTCTTCTTTCAACTCACGCACAGCTGCTTCTACTATTGTTTCATTGGGCTCGACTTTACCGCCAAAACCGTTCCACTTGTTTACGCCGAAACCACGTTTCTTCAAGCCTAATAGTACTTGGGTATCGGTACGTACGAAAACTATAGTAAATAGTTTCTTGAGAAGCATTTTTAAAGCTAATTGTATGTTATTTTAATTAATAATTTTAAGATAATGATCGTACCGGCTTTTTGCTTTCAACAGCTCTCAACTTTATTTTGAAACTATGGAGTGTAGAAGTAATTTGAAACAATGACACTTGACGTTTCCTCGAATTGAAATCATAGATTTACTATATATAGAGATCCCGTCTCAGCGAGCTGTCACTGTTGCTACCTTTGTTTAGCGTACGATTAACAATTTAACACCACCTTGCTGTAGCCATGTCGATAAAGTCATATCGATAAACTATCGACATTTCTTGCAATTTTAATTTTACTTCAAAGGTTTAACGATACCTAAAATGAACAAAAACGCTTTTATTCTTTATTGTGGTTATCAGATCACAATTTTATCGTCACGCCCCAGCAGGGAACCAAGGGAAAGTTCAGATATTTAATTAAAATACATAAATACCTACTAAAATATGTGTTCCGCAATAATTTAATTATTTTATTATATTCTAATATATTTATTATTCATTAGCATTTCAATTATGTTTATGTTTAACGAAGATGTTGAAGCTTCAATTAATAGCTATTTCGTTCCGCTGTGTAGTGTTTATCGATATAATAACACGATTAAAATCGACTTTTCACATCCCTAAAAGAGCACACATACACGTTTGTACGCACACATACACAGCCTGGATGCATCACAAAAGGCAACCATATACATAATATATATATAGACGGTGTCTCAGCGAGCTGTCACTGTTGCCACTTTTGCTTAGTGTACGATTAACAATGAGGCCCACGTTGCTGTAGCCATGTCGATAAAGTCATATCGATAAACTATCGACATTTCTTGCAATTTTAATTTTACTTCAAAGGCTTAACGATACCTAAAATGACCAAAAACGCTTTTATTCTTTATTGTGGTTATCAGATGACAATTTTATAGTCACGCCCCAGCAGGGAACTAAGGGAAAGTTCAGATATTTAATTAAAATACATAAATACCTCCTAAAATAGGTGTTCCGCAATAATTGAATTATATTATTATATTATAATATATTCATTATCCATTAGCATTTCAATTATGTTTATGTTTAACGAAGATATTGAAGCTTCAATTAATCGCTATTTCGTTCCGCTGTGTAGCGTTTATCGATATATAACATGATTAAAATCGACTTTTGACATCCCTAAAAGAGCACACATATACGCTTTTACGCACACATACACAGCCTGGGCGCATCAAGAAAGGCAACACTTGATTTGAAGTCCACCTTGTCAACAGTATGGTTGTCCTTTTTTGACAAACGGCATTTTAAAAGAGCGAGGAGAGAGAAATGATACTAGTTGCTGCGTCGTGAATGAGAACAGAAAAGGTTGGACCCTTGAAGGCAACACTTGATTTGAAGTTCACCTTGTCAACAGTATGGTTGTCCTTTTTTGACAAATGGTATTTTTAAAAGAGCGAGGAGAGAGAAATGATACTAGTTGCTCTGACGTGAAAGAGAACCGAAAACGTAGGGGCCTTGATTGAAATATAGTTGTGTTCAGAAACCACATCACTTATTATTTTCTCAATAACATTTTTTTTTATGAGAATGTGCAATTTAACTGACTTTCACATTTTATTTTAAAATCTATAATAACTATTGTGACCAAAATACATACTCGCCATGGGTTTTAACAAATGAATAGGAAATATTTTTTCTACATTATCATGTTTTAAAAAATAAAAGACCCTAGGTTTTTAAACAGGCATTACAGCTATTGTAGCATGTGAATAAGGGGGGTTCCCAGAAAATTGAATTGAGATTCGTCCATGAATCTAGGATATACCTGGATTTGGCATGAGTGGTGGGGGTAACTGACAGAACGAGATAGTCTTATGTATCTTTCAGTAGGAGTAGCAGAGAAAGCGCTATTATTGCTTGTCCTTGTCACAGTCTCACTTTTTGTTTGTTCCCCACCTTTTTATTAGTATGGAGAATGGTGGGCAACAAATGAATTCGACCAATCACAGTGTCGCATTTGCGTATGTTTTGTCCCTCACGGAGGCACGCGTATACCACTTCTATGCGATCCTACCTTCTATGGATTCGTCAGAGAAATGGTGGAGAAATGCAAGGAAAATGTCGAGAGTTCTATTGTATTCTTTGGTTCTAGGTTTGGTGAAGTAGTCATTAAGGGATGTTTTTTTATTTATTTATTCATAAGCCATAACGTCGGGTGACAAGCAAAAGTCACTAAGTACTATCAAAAAATTAAAGTAACAATGCACTTTATTACACTTGTAACACGGTTTATTGTCCAATAATTTCAATGGTGTTAGTTAGTGACTTTTGCTTGTCACCCGACTTAATTATTAGATTGTATGTGTTGATGATATCGACCTATGTGTCGATTCATCAACTTGATGTTAGGCAATACAGTGAGAATCAATACAATTTTACCCAGTGGATGTAGTTACATATTTCTAATATACAAATGGAAGCCTATTTATTTTACAACTTCTTTTATTCGGGAAGAGACTTCTGCTTACTGAAGTTTCAAATTCAAGCAATTTTATTGTATTTGATAAAGTATAACTAAACTAACTAGCTCCTAGGTAACTAGGAGTTTCAATCTTGTGGTAAAATTCTAAGGAAGGATAATCATGACAGTGTGTCGATTCAGGATCGTTCGCCACATTAAACAATGAAGTAAATAATGCAATACCGTTATGGGACTTATGGGTGAATATGAACTGCATTTCAGCTGCTAATTTTATGTTATAAGTACCTGCAGTTCACTCATAATCACTAAAGCAAAATAAAACATCACTTTACAATATGATTATAATTTATTCATAAATAGTTTACAAAGACATTATCGTACAAATATTAATCCAGGATCAGCATTCTGCGTACATCAATAAACATATTTTGTTCATTATAAAAAACACGCTCCCAAGTAAGTACAGAGATTATCTGAGTAAACGTCGATCGTTTATATACAATGCACCGGTTATATAAATGTATAAAACACCGAATGAAGCGTGGAATGGACGATTATATTGGAAGCGGCATTCGCCTTACTCTATACTTATATAACCTAACTTACTTATCGTTATTTTAGTTTATTAGTTAGCCAGACGCGCTTGCGCTGGGCTGGATTTAGGGCCTACCGACTATAGAAATATTAGATAATATGAGTAGGTACCCAAAACGTATAAGATTAAAATTTTCAGTTAAAATGCTGGCAACATTTCGATCGCACCAACTCTGGTGTTTCAAATGTACGGTTCTGAGTAGACCCGGAGCGCACAGCGCGCGCGGCCGGTATTGCGTGAGCCCTCAACTTAACTTAGGTCAGAGTTCTACTGCTGTAGGCTTCAGTCTCATGATCCTACGCCCATACGTAAATCGTATAAACCACCGACTAGACACTACCTATAAATCTCGAAAATATACGTCCCGAATATAATTCTAATAATAAATAATCGAAGCCGAGATAGTCAAGGGTAAAATATCTTAAGCAAGCGTAGACAGATCTAAATGATGTTAAAATAATTACGATTATAGTGAAGCGAACGATCACACCCGCGACGCGGAGAATACCTTAATCATACTAAATGCAAAAACTAGCGCCGCTGCAGTTGAATCCTTTTTCTAATTTTTTTTTCGTCGAAATGTATAACGACAATGAGTGAACATTGAGCAACATTCCCGTTTTTACTATTTTCTGTACCAAACTATTGGCAGTTTGATTCTCCATGGAACCAGCTGTTTGGGTCGTTCGGAGGCGGCCATCTTGTTGAAACAAAATGGCCGCTGGGTTTTGCAAAATGGCGTCAACTGAGCGGTCACACACGATTGTTCACGATGCGCGGGAACTGGAATTCCAATTGCCAAATGTTTAGTCTCGTATGCTATGGAAGATTACGTGAACTGGTTTGTAATTACGGTTTATTTCTAAGGAGATTCATTTGAGCGAACCACTTAACTAACGCCGTAGAAAATCTATAAAAAACTTACTACTAGTGAACATGGACATTGATCCACGTCTGAAACACCCTAAAAACAGTCTTTGATACTGTTGTTGTTGCAGTCAAAATTGTAAACAAATTACATACTTAGTGGAGTTCCAAAAAGCTTGTCTAAACATTGGTCACGCTCTTACCAATATTTCAACAAGATTTTTACTAGGGTAAAGGTCTTAAATACGGAGTCTTAATCGCATTAGCAATGTATGCTGTGAGTATCCAACGCTGGTTCGTCCAAAGGAATCTCATTTTGATCACGTATCTAATACTCCCAGTGCGTGGCCGTGCTGAGGTCGGTGCCTGCAAATAAATTGTTTCAATTAGAAAATTCGTTTTTTAATTAATTCAGAGAAAAAAAAACATCTATTGATTAATTTGCTACAAAATAGTGCCCAAACGTATTTTAGGAAATTTATCCTCTCGAATCCCACGGACGATCGAAAAGTTAGCTCTAAGCCCCACACAGCACAGGCGATTTCATACAAAATGTTTAAGTCCCTGGGACTAGTAGAGTTATGAGGTTTTTAGGCCGTGGGCGCTCTGCTCGAAGTGGAAGCCTCGAGTTCCATTAGCGGCTCTAATACTACTATCATAAGGTTGATATTTACCCGCTAGACGGAAGTTGCCGTTCTTGACGGCGGCGAGGTACTCGCGGCCGGCGGCGGCGCGGATGGCGAGGCGGGTGGGTTCCCGCAGCTCGAGGTGGAAGCCTTGTGGGGTATCAGAGTCCATGGTTACTGATTCGCCGTCCGCGTGCCAGTATTTGCCGTTTGATCCTGGGAATAAAGGTAATCTTATCAACTTTATTCTGATATCATGACCAACTTCGATTTCGTTTTTTGACCCGTCGAATGTTCTGTCTGCCGCAGCGAGTTCCGTTATTGGACGCGTCCAGTATCCTACAGTAAAACTGACTTTTCCGATCTTTGGACTTCATATTTTTGCTGCAGTACCTACTTTTGATTGCAAAATGTATTAACCTTTCTAACGATATTAGGTATAGGTAATACACATAACATCTGATTAGTGTCATTTTTATTCCCTACCCCTACTCGGAAACGAATCTCATATTTTTTTATTTGTATAGGACATTAACAGCATATCCCGACGGGAGTTTCGGGGTTACAATACAACAGGCTAAATCTTATAGTAGTGGAAATAAATAGTGTAAAAAAGAATTTGAAAAAGTTGAATACTTAGGTCTTTGCGTAGATCAAATATTTAAAATTAATAGTCGTTGTTTAAAGAGATAAATAACTCACCTTTGAAGTAGACGGCTCCCTTGGGTCCGCGCACGACCTGTATGGTCTCGTAGTTGGCCTTGTTGCACTCGAGTCGGACGCCCTTCGGCCCCACGAAGCCCTGTTCGCACTTCAGCACCAGAATAGGCCTGTGAAATTTTAAGAGGGGTTTGAATTCTCATGTGTCAGAAACATCTTTAACATACATCTACTGTACTACTCACTCCGACATTATTGGGCGAGATAAACTTTATAAACTTCAGTATTTCAGAAAGGAGCTATGGTTCTTTTACTTGTACCTATACTGTGTAAGTGACTTGGTTCTGTACTGTATGCTTACATGTGTGATAGTACATTACGATTGCGAAAAATAGGAAATTCGAAACTAGTGACGATACATTGAAACACGACCAAAAGAGTGTTTTAAATCGACACGAGTTGCGAATTAACTACCTATTCGCACATGTATCGTACAAGGCTTTACAGTACATATGGCCCTTTAAATATTTGACACAGTGGCGTAGTAATTAACTATCGCACTAGTGCGGTAAAGTATGTCCCATATGTACTGTAAAATAAATTATATTGAATAGAGTCCATTTGAAACTACTGCGTTCTAGTTTGATACTAATAAGCGCCGCCACTTGCACCATCCCGCTAATCCGGGGTTAACCGGTTAAACCGTAAACCCAGTGTCATATTTCACTGGTAACCATGGTAACTCCATGTTTAACCGGTTAACACAGGTTTATTGAATGGTGCAAGTGGCCGTAAGTGACCTGGAGTGTAACTGACCTGTTGATAAGGTAGAAGTAGTATTTGCAGTTGTCGTCGATGGTGTCCGCGTTGGCGTAGAGGTGTCCGGAGCGCTTGGTCATGAGGTACTTGCCGTTGTTGGCGCGGAACGCCACGGCGCCGTCGCCCTGCCAATCCAGCTCGAACAGGGCGTTCGACGACCTGCAATGTTATAGTTCAACTTTAATCGAGGATCACGAGAAAGCATTTTGACGCGCCATATTATAACAAATAGAAATGGTCGTGCCTTCGCCACAGTGAAGTGGTATCACCCCACATGTGTTGCTTAACTTCAAACTTTGGTAAATCCATTCGACCCTCTTAGCGAATATCTACCCTATTAGAATCGTATAATCTGACAGATGGATTTACCCGAGTGTGAAGTTTAGCGACTCATATTTAATACACAGTTTTACTTTACAGTGAGAAGAATGAACATTCCTTGGAAAACACACACACTCCTTGGAAAACAACTCATAGCAGGCGTGGCTCACTCCGCGATTTCGTCGCATCGCTACAAGTACATGCGGCGCACACAATTTTGGTGTTTAGCCATAGTAGTTGCCGCGCACCGCTACGGAACGGACGCCTGCTCGCACTTGCGCCACCTAGCAGTCATATCTGTCGTGTCGTAATAGACGCATTTGGTTAAAGAGTGAACCTTCTGTACCTAGTACTATTATTTTTTTGTGCGCTTCTTATTTCCCCTGCCCTTATCCCACGTTATGTGGGGTCGGCACAACATGTTTTTCTCTTCCATTCTCCTCTGTCTTTCGTCTCCTCAGCATTCACTCCTTTCTTCCTCATATCCTCTTTCACACAATCCATCCATCGTTTTTTTTTTTGTGCTCATAATAAGTCAATTGTTATATTGATGTATAACACGACCCACGCTACCTGTCACTCGTGATGTACCATGTATGTCCTTACTTGTTATCAGAGGCGGCTTGGATGCCGCCGCCGGTCTCGAGCGTCCA